>NC_087289.1:13513521-13818226 GCF_015220805.1 Pogoniulus pusillus
CCCCTGTACTCAGCACTGGTCAGGCCACACCTTGAGTACTGTCTCCAGTTCTGGGCCCCTCAATTCAAGAGACATGTTGAGGTGCTGGAGCATGTCCAGAGAAGGGCGATAAAGCTGGTGAGGGGCCTGGAACACAAACCCTATGAGGAGAGGCTGAGGGAGCTGGGATTGTTTAGCCTGGAGAAGAGGAGGCTCAGGGCAGAGCTCATTGCTGTCTACAACTATCTGAAGGGACATTGTAGCCAGGTGGGGGTTGGCCTCTTCTCCCAGGCAACCAGCAATAGAACAAGGGGACACAGTCTCAAGTTGTGCCGGGGTAGGTCAAGGCTGGATGTTAGAAGGAAGTTCTTCACAGAGAGAGTGATTGGCATTGGAATGGGCTGCCCAGGGAGGCACCGTCCCTGGAGGTCTTCAAGAAAAGCCTGGATGAGGCACTTAGTGCCATGGTCTGGTTGACTGGACAGGGCTGGGTGATAGGTTGGACTGGATGGTCTTGGAGGTCTCTTCCAACCTGGTTGATTCTGTGATTCTATTTGAGGTATGGCATCGCCAATGCAGAGTCCTTTCCCGTTCTCTGCCAAGAGATACTTCTGCACCACTCGGAAACTAACCTGTTTGTCAGTGAATCTCCTCTTGCTGGTGTTTCTGAGCAGTTGTCTGTGCATGCACACCACCACCACACAGCTTTGCTGATGCAATGAGTGTTTGTTCCCTTTGTGTTTCACTGCTGCTGGCAGCCCACGAGAGGTTCTGTGCGTTCCTGTGCATCTGCTCGGAGCCACTAGTGATTTCCCCCAAGTGCTGATGTTGCCTCAGGCTAACAGCTTCCTTTAAGTCTTACCACTCTTGCAGTGATAGAATCATAATTCTAAGCCTCACTTTTCATCACCTTTTTCTTCAACTCTTAGAGCAGAATAGATCTGAAACCCAGTTGGTTGAATTTTACATCACAGCTGATAACACTAATATTGTGGCCTCTTTTCCGTCTTCTAATCTGGCATCGATTCTGCCTGTTCTGTCCTGTTAATTTTCCACTGCAAATACCTGAAATCTTTTGAAGGCTGCAGGTTTGGTTTGTTTGTCAGAGCTTAGTCATGCCTCTGTTTTGCTTTGGGTTTGTTTTCCCATTTTAATTTGGAGGTGTGGACAAGAGATGGCTTTGCTGTACCTCATTAAGACGAAAAGCCTTTTGTCAGTGGTGGCAGCTTGTAGTTTTCATGCTGTATTTGTAGCTTTGGTATGCAAAAGGACTCTCTCTGCCCAATGGGAGAACTAAAATTCAGTCTCTTTGGAGTGTTTGAAAGCTGGTTTGGTATTTATTGTTTTGTTTTGCTTCTCCTAACTGTGTGTGGACTAATAAAACGAGCGGCTGAGTTTTTCAGTGTCAGTTTCAGACAAAGATGCTCCACATATGATGTGTCTGTGCAGTTACTGTCACCTAATGAATTCAGATGTACAGCACCCACAGACAATTCCAGCAGCATCAGCTCCAACTGCCTTGTTGATCTTACAAAATGATGTCCTTCAGTAACTTTTGTTTAGAGTTAGTCAGCATTAAAATATTCTTCCTGCTGAAATAACTTTATAGGCAAAGTTCAAGTGAGCAATTAGTGATTGCATCTGCTTGTGAGTTATTTTCCCAGCTTGTGGTGGTTTGGTTAATAACCTTTTGGAATTCTGAAATACTTCCCCAGGCAGCTGTATGTCTACAGCAACATTCAAAGTGCTTGCCTTTCTGGAACCATCTGCTTCTCTCTTCTGAAGGCTCTAAAGTGCTTGGCAGTCCCTTGAACCTCACAATTCCTAACGCTGAACAGTGCAGAGTGAATGCACCCACAGAAAAAATCATGGGAAGAGTCTAACTGTGCTAATAAAGCAGGCTTGCATTCAGTGACCATTGCAAGGATAAATGCTGTTCCTGAGAGCCCTGTGGTGAAGCACTGTGTGTGTTTATCAGCAAAGCACATAAAAATCCATCCCAGGAATCACAGAGTCACAGAACGGTAGGAGTTGGAAGGGACCTCACCAAGTTGAACTCTGCTGAAGCAGGATAACCTGGGGCAGGTCGAACAGGAATGTGTCTGGGCAGGTTTTGAATGTCTCCAGAGAAGACGACTCCACAACCTCTCAGTCATCCTGTCCCAGCTGGGTGTCACTCTTACAGTAAAGAAGTTCTTCTTATGCTGAGGTGCAACTTCCTGCATGCTTGTTTGTATCCATTGTCACAGTATCACAGTATCACCAAGGTTGGAAGAGACCTCACAGATCATCAAGTCCAACCCTTTACCACAGAGCTCAAGGCTAGACCATGGCACCAAGTGCCACATCCAACCTTGCCTTGAACTGCCCCAGGGATGGCGACTCCACCACCTCCCCAGGCAGCCCATTCCAGTGTCACTCATCCTGTTACTGAATGCCAGTGGAAAGAGACTGGCCCTGTCTTCTTGACATCTATCTTTAAGGTATTTGTAAACATTGATCAGATCTCAGTCTTCTCTTTTTTTTCCAGGTTAACAGTCCCAGGCCTCTCAGCTGTTCCTTCTCAGAGAGATGTTCTTTTCCCTTAATCATCCTCATAGCTTCCATTGGGACTCTGGTCTCTCTAAACCATTATCAAATATCTATCAGCTCCCAGATGGAACTGGTGATACTGTGATATTATCCCCTTTCACTTGAACCAATTGTCATCCTGTACTTCACTTGAAGTAGGTAAAGTCATAGAATCAACCAGGTTGAAGAGACCTCCAACATCATCCAGTCCAACCTAGCACCCAGGCTTTTCTTCAACACCTCCAGGGACGGCAACTCCACCACCTCCCTGGGCAGCCCATTCCAATGCCAATCACTCTCTCTGCCAACAACTTCCTCCTAACATCCAGCCTAGACCTCTCCCAGCACGACTTGAGACTGTGTCTCCTTGTTCTGTTGCTGGTTGCCTGGCAGAAGAGACCAACCCCAGCTGGCTACAAAGTCCCTTCAGGTAGTTGTAGACAGCAATGAGGTCATCCCTGAGCCTCCTCTTTTCCAGGCTGCACACCCCCAGCTCCCTCAGCCTCTCCTCACAGGGCTGTGCTCCAGGTCTCTCACCAGCTTCTTTTTCTCCACAGAGACCTATAATATCTAAAAAAAAATCTAGTCTACATGTTTCTTAAATTGTTGCACAGGCCTAGGGAATTGTTCAAAAGCTCTTTCTTACAGTGAGAATAACTCCTGGACGTAAGTCCTCTTGTTGCAAGCTGTTTGCTTTAATGCTTAAGCTCTTCCTACACGTTAGCTGTCTGCTGCTGTTGGTATACTGATATAATGAATTGGTATAATCTTTGAAGCTATGAGTGTGGCAAATCAAACCCATATTTGCATATAGTGACAGAAACTTACTAAACAGTGGTGAGAAACTGCAGTCCTGGTTAGAAACAATCAGACAGCTGCCCGAGCCTTTGAAAAGCTGTGTTATTGTTGCAAATGCAAACAAAAAGTATGTCTTTGGAATCTTAGGAGTTTTGCTGCACACTGTACTTAACGTGAGTTTCAAATCAGGGAGTTGTCTCTGCGCTGTCCCTTTCACTACAGTGTTTAAAGAACTCAGTTTACCCAGGAGTCTTCCTCTGTCTTTCATAGAATCAGTCAGGGTTGGAAGGTGCCACAAGGATCAGCCAGTTCCAACCCCCCTGCCATGCCCAGGGACACCCTACCCTAGAGCAGGCTGCCCACAGCCTCATCCAGCCTGGCCTTAAACACCTCCAGCCATGGGGCCTTAACCACCTCCCTGGGCAACTCTTCCAGCCTCTCATCATTCTCATGCTAAACAACTTCCTCCTCATGTCCAGGCTGAATCTCCCTACCTCCAGCTTTGCTCCATTCCCCCCAGTCCTGTCACTCCCTGACCGACTAAAAAGTTCCTCCCCAGCTTTTTTGTAGGCCCCTTCAGATGCTGGAAGGCCACAAGAAGGTCACCTGGGAGCCTCCTCTTATGCAGACTGCACAGCCCCAACTCTTTCAGTCTGTGCTCACAGCAGAGCTGCTGCAGCCCTCTGAGCATCCTCGTGGCCCTTCTCTGGACACACTCCAGCATCTCCACATCCCTCTTGTAATGGGGGCTCCAGAACTGGATGCAGTACTCCAGGTGGGGTCTCATCAGAAAGCTGAAGAGCAACTGTTTCCCCTGAGATGGTCAGCTACCTGCAGAGGATGTGTCTCAGCAGACAAATTAATCACTGTTAGTTGTTCTGGTTCAAAAAGAGATGCTGTCATTTCTATTGCTATCTTCACTGTGTTAGAAAAAGTGAGTCTTAAGATCAGCTGTTGTTTGGTTTAAAACTGTCTAAACCAGCAAGGCTATGCAGCCAATGCTCTTTGTTTTGAAACAGATTCTCTGCTTAATAACAAAGAATCTGAAATTATTGTAAAGGAGACTGTGTCCTTTTGCCCACTCACCAAGCAGGAGAAAGGAGCTAAGAGCTGTACATATTTCCCTGCACATTCCCATTTCAGGAGAGAGGGAACTTCTCCACTTCAAGCTGCAAACATGCACTTGCTTACAGATGCAGGTACTTTGCAGTCAGCCCACTCTGATGAAGGGTATGTAATTCCATTACAGAACAGGCTGTTTGAAGCCTTGGGAAGGAAATGTAGCTTGGAACAGAGGGTATGGATGTTACATGTTCCCCTTTCCTGTCTCATTTCACATCTGACATAACTGCCTCTTTCAAACCCAGGCATAGTCATTTCTTTGCTTTCCCTCCATTATCACAGTATCATCAGGGTTGGAAGAGACCTCACAGATCATCAAGTCCAACCCTTTACCACGGAGCTCAAGGCTAGACCATGGCACCAAGTGCCACGTCCAATCCTGCCTTGAACAGCCCCAGGGACGGCGACTCCACCACCTCCCCGGGCAGCCCATTCCAGTGTCCAATGACTCTCTCAGGGAAGAACTTTCTCCTCACCTCCAGCCTAAATTTCCCCTGGCGCAGCCTGAGGCTATGTCCTCTTGTTCTGGTGCTGGCCACCTGAGAGAAGAGAGCAACATCCTCCTGGCCACAACCACCCCTCAGATAGTTGTAGACAGCAATAAGGTCACCCCTGAGCCTCCTCTTCTCCAGGCTAACCAATCCCAGCTCCCTCAGCCTCTCCTCGTAGGGCTGTGCTCAAGGCCTCTCCCCAGCCTCGTTGCCCTTCTCTGGAGATTTAGGCTGGAGGTGAGGAGAAAGTTCTTCACTGAGAGAGTCATTGGGCACTGGAATGGGCTGCCCGGGGAGGTGGTGGAGTCGCCGTCCCTGGAGCTGTTCAAGGCAGGATTGGACGTGGCACTTGGTGCCATGGTCTGGCCTTGAGCTCTGTGGCAAAGGGTTGGACTTGATGATCTGTGAGGTCTCTTCCAACCCTGATGATACTGTGATACAGTTTTCCAGTGAAGACGTTAGCCTTGTGTTCCTGTTCCCACCATTCCAAACCTGCTTCTTGCAGCTCTGCAGCCTGGCAGAGGAGCTCATCCAACTTGCTTGCAGCACACACACAGCAATTACTGTTAACTGCCACTCGCTGCCGGCGAAAGGCTCTGACACTGCCTGCAGCCTGTGCCCTACGCAGCTGCGTGTTTCTGTCGGAGCTCCGCTTGGGTTCCCATGCCTGCTTTGGCAGTTGTGGTGCTTGCAGCCTTCTGGCAGATAGAGACCATCCTCGATCTCTTTGCCCATCTGTCAGAGCCCCTGTGCCCCCACATGTGCCCTGTGCATACTGCTGCCTCTGTTGCACAAAGCAAGGAGGCAGCTGCTGCACCACTCCTGGTTGGAGGAATACCTGAAGATCTTATATAGCACAGCCAGAAGTGTCAAAACAGCTAATTGAATGCTTTTGTCTCCATGACTAAGGAAAGATTAAGTTACTGCAGAAATATGTCACAGGATTCTACAAGCTGTACCTAAAAAGAACAGCCTTGTTAAAATTAGGGATGGCTAAATGTTAGGGCAGGAAGTGTCTCGCTGCAGAGAGCTTCTCAAAGTTCAGAGGAGAGCACAGCCACTGTACACCACCAATGCTTGCTGTGGTGTATCACAGTATCATCAGGGTTGGAAAAGACCTCACAGATCATCAAGTCCAACCCTTTACCACAGAGCTCAAGGCCAGACCATGGCACCAAGTGCCACGTCCAATCCTGCCTTGAACAGCCCCAGGGACGGCGACTCCACCACCTCCCCGGGCAGCCCATTCCAGTGTCCAATGACTCTCTCAGGGAAGAACTTTCTCCTCACCTCCAGCCTAAATTTCCCCTGGCGCAGCCTGAGGCTGCGTCCTCTTGTTCTGGTGCTGGCCACCTGAGAGAAGAGAGCAACCTCCTCCTGGCCACAACCACCCCTCAGGTAGTTGTAGTGTCTTAGAATGTGTCCCTTTGGGTGTTACTCACTCCCCACCCTGCTTAGGAAAATCACCCAGACTAGGCTCAGAGGCTCTGGAAATGGAATGGAGCTTTATGTTGACAGCTTAGCACAGTGTACAAGCAGAGATTTACACTATCTACAGCTACAGACAGAAGTAGACAAGTATCAAAGGTAATACAGAAACACAACAGCCCTCCCAGAAACCAGCGTCCCCAGGAGGGGCTCCCAATCACTCTTCCACCTTCTCCCAGTGCTGGTTACCTGGCCTCTTCTCCCAGGTAACCAGCAATAGAACAAGGGGACACGGTCTCAAGTTGTGCCAGGGTAGATATAGGCTGGATGTTAGGAAAAAGTTTTTCACAGAGAGAGTGATTGGCATTGGAATGGGCTGCCCAGGGAGGTGGTGGAGGCACCGTCCCTGGGGGTCTTCAAGAAAAGCCTGGCTGAGGCACTTCGTGCCATGGTCTGGTTGATTGGATAGGGCTGGGTGCTAGGTTGGACTGGATGATCTTGGAGGTCTCTTCCAACCTGGTTGATTCTATGATTCCCCACCCTTCTACCTTACCCCACACCTTGCCTTACACTCAAGGTAGCTTGGAGGGTTGGCCAAGGGGGGGTTAGATGTATTAGTCACACAGATGGCAGGTTAGGTTAGAGAGAGAGGGTCATGCAGTCCTAGAGACAGAGAACGACTCTCTTATCTATATTTATGTTCTTGTTCTTATACATCTCAGCAAGCCTGTGAGCGAAGTAGACATCACCATTGGTTCCCTTTCACAGCCTGTAATCTTATTCTCCTCACCAAAACATTCTAGCTAGCTTCAAACTAGCACAAATAAGCAGCTATCTCTGAGGTCCCTTCGATCCAAACCCTTCTGTGATCCTAAAAGGGTCAGAGGAGGAAAACCTTGTTCTCCATTCCCAGTCTACATAACTTTGTGTATCTTAAAGGAGAGATTCCTGGCAAAATTTCTTTGTATTTCCTCTATGCCATTCTTCCTGGGCAAGATAGAGGGACAAGCTTGAAAACAGCTTTCCAAAATTGTCTCCTCTAGTTGCTGTTGGTTTGCAGAAGTGCACAAGCTCAGTTTGTCTTTCTCAGTTACTTTTTACTTCATTCTTCTTATTTTTCACCCAGGCTGTTTGTTTAGCTGTTGAGGGATGTTTGCCAAATTGTTTTAAATGGTTTCTTTTAACAAAACAGTGTTTTGGTTTTTCCCCCTAGAAGTCACTGCTAGTTCAGATGTGTCTCTGATTCCTCTTAATTCTCTGGTTTTGTTGTCTCCTAGCTCAGATGTGACATTCCTGGAAATGCATTAATACACACTGATTTTCTCAAGCCTACCCATGGGCATTTTTCTTCCTCTGCTGAAGGACAGCAGTGCCTTCAGATGTGCTGATCTGACGAAGCTGAGCTCTGACTATCAGGCACTTGAGGACCACATTATCGGGGCTCCACCTGATGGCAGATCAGCACATAGAATCAGAGTCAGAATTGTTTCAGTTGAAAATGTCCTCTAAGATTATTGAGGCCAGCCTCAACCTAAGACCACTATGACCATTAAACCATGTCCTAGAGTGCCATGCATCAGGAACAGTGTGGCCAGTAGGACAAGGGAGGTTTTTCTTTCCCTGGACTCAGCACTGGTCAGGCCACACCTTGAGTACTGTGTGCAGTTCTGGGCCCCTCGATTCAAGAGAGATGTTGAGGTGCTGGAATGTGTCCAGAGAAGGGCAATAAAGCTGGTGAAGGGCCTGGAACACAAACCCTATGAGGAGAGGCTGAGGGAGCTGGGATTGTTTAGCCTGGAGAAGAGGAGGCTCAGGGGTGACCTCATTGCTGTCTACAACTACCTGAAGGGACATTGTAGCCAGGTGGGGCTGGAGGTCTTCAAGAAAAGCCTGGATGAGGCACTCGGTGCCATGGTCTCATTGACTGGATAGGGCTGGGTCATAGGTTGGACTGGTTGATCTCTTCCAACCTGGTTGATTCTATGGTTCCATGTCCACCTGTTTCTTGAACACCTCCCTGGGCAGCCTGTTCCAATGCCTGACCACTCTTACAGCAAAGAATTTTTTCCACATCTCCAACCTAACCCTCCCCTGGCACAATTTCAGGATATTTATTCTTGTTCTATCACCTGATACTAGGGAGAAGAGACAAACCTCCATCTCACTCCAACCTTCTTTCAGAGAGTTGGAGAGAGCAATGAGGTCTCCCCTCAGCTTTCTTTTCTCCAGACTAATTAATCCCAGTTTCCTCAGCTGCTCCTCATAAGATCTGTTCTCCAGACCCTTCACCAGTTTTGTTGTTCTTCTCTGGATACACTTCAGCACCTCAATGTCTTTGCTGTAGTGAGGTGCCCAAAACTGAGCACAGAATGGCAATGGTGAAACTTCACCAGGCCACAAGTTAAGGAGAAGAGACAAAGTTGGTGGCTGATGTGAGGAAACAGTAGCCTTTTGATACTCATATTTCCTGCTTTTGGAAGGATATAGAATCATAGAATCACAGAATCAACCACGTTGGAGGAGACCTCCAAGATCACTCAGTCCAACCTATCACCCAGCCCTATCCAACCAATTAGACCATGGCACTAAGTGCCTCATCCAGGCTGTTCTTGAACACCTCCAGGGATGGTGACTCCACCACCTCCCTGGGCAGCCCATTCCAATGCCAATCACTCTCTCTGCCAACAACTTCCTCCTAACATCCAGCCTAGACCTCCTCCCCTGGCACAACTTGAGACTGTGTCCCCTTGTTCTATTGCTGGTTGCCTGGCAGAAGAGACCAACCCCACCTGACTACAGCCTCCCTTTAGGTAGTTGTAAACAGCAATGAGATCTGCCTTGAGCCTTCTGCAGGCTGCACACCCCCAGCTCCCTCAGCCTCTCCTCACAAGGCTGTGCTCCAGGCCCCTCCCCAGCCTTGCTGCCCTTCTCTGGATGCATTCAGAGGCAGACTGGCTGCGTGTGTGCACGTCTGCTTGTGTACACGTGGCTGTGTCTGCATGGTTGGTTGGGGTTAGCATTTGGTTTGATGGCTTTTAGAGTTTTAATGGGTTGAAGCTTTTGATGTATGTCGTGAGCAAATAATAGTATTTAGGTGACAGGTAACAGAGCTTTGAGAGTGTCCTGAAAGCCAGGAGAGTTCCCGTTGCAGCCACAGCAGAACCAGCAGCACAGCTTCAGTGCATTCCTTGTGTGACAGCTGATGGCAGGAGAGCCTGAGAACGAGATGCAGTGTCCCACATTCCAGGCTGTTTACATCTTTTTGCCTGTGTTTCAGCAAACACAGAGTTTACAAGGTGCTGCTGAAAATGAGAAGAAAGTGTTGGTGAGATTCTTCAGCTGACTTTGGACCAAATTGTGCTCAGACTTGGCTGTGTCACAGGTGAGCTTGCAAAAATCTCTACTCTTGTCAATGATCAGCACTAAGTTTTTCCCTTTGTAATTGCATTTGCAGCAGTAGCCATCCGTGTGACAAACTGCTGTACCCCAGGGCAGCAACAGAATTTGTGCAGTTCTTTGAAGGAAGCAAGAGTGAACAGGTTTGCTTCTGCAGGAGGGAATTTTTCTTCTTCCAGAGGATTTTAAATGATCATAATCTGTCTGGGGAAAGGAGTTCCAAAAGTGTAACATGTAATCCTGGGCAAGGTGTAGGTTGGCTGGTGACACAGGAGGTCAAAATCAAGCACTCTGTAGCCAGGGGATGGCAAGAAAGGTGCATGTCTCCAGGGGACCAGGTGAACAGGTGGCTGAGGCAGCAGGGCAGCTGCTGTAGCTACTGGATGTGACATTTCCCCAGCTCCCATTCTGTGGTGCTAGAGTTGTGCTTAGGACTCAACACCCAGGATGAGGGCAGTGTTTCCTGTCTGAACAGAGATGTCCTCACAAGTACTAACAAAAGCAGAGTCTCCATGCTGCTGTGCTAGGGACATTTCATGAGCTCCTCATCACACCTTATCCTTTTTTTTTTTTGCATCATCATCCCAGAACAATAAACATTGTCTTGTTGTTAGGGTGGTGAGGTCTCTGCTCTGCTTTCAGCTGGCTGAGGCACTTAGTGCCATGGTCTAGTTGACTGGCTAGGGCTGGGTGCTAGGTTGGACTGGATGAGCTTGGAGGTCTCTTCCAACCTGGTTGATTCTATGATTTTTAGAGGGAGGAAAAGAGCTTCTCCTACTTTCTTGATGCTTTTATGAGCCTTCATCTAAGAGCATCCCTCAGCCTGTTGACTCAGGTGTTATTTCGTAGGCCTAGAACTCAATGAATGTGATTAGTGTCATTGTCCTGATGCTTGTATTAGGCTATCTGAAAATTGGCAGAAAAATGACTAACATTCCAGGCTGTTTACATCTTTTTGCCTGTATTTCAGCAAACACAGAGTTTACAAGGTGCTGCTGAAAGTGAGAAGAAAGCATTGGTGAGATTCCTCAGCTGACTTTGGACCAAATTTTGCTCAGACTTGACTGTGTCACAGGTGAGCTTGCAAAAATCTCTACTCTTGTCAATGATCAGCACTAAGTTTTTCCCTTTGTAATTGCATATCACAGTATCACCAAGGTTGGAAGAGACCTCACAGATCATCAAGTCCAACCCTTTACCACAGAGCTCAAGGCTAGACCATGGCACCAAGTGCCACGTCCAATCCTGCCTTGAACAGCCCCAGGGATGGCGACTCCACCACCTCCCCGGGCAGCCCATTCCAGTGTCCAATGACTCTCTCAGGGAAGAACTTTCTCCTCACCTCCAGCCTAAATTTCCCCTGGCACAGCCTGAGGCTGTGTCCTCTTGTTCTGGTGCTGTCCACCTGAGAGAAGAGAGCAACCTCCTTCTGGCCACAACCACCCTTCAGGTAGTTGTAGACAGCAATAAGGTCACCCCTGAGCCTCCTCTTCTCCAGACTAACCAATCCCAGCTCCCTCAGCCTCTCCTCATAGGGCTTGTGCTCAAGACCTCTCCCCAGCCTCGTCGCCCTTCTCTGGACACACTCAAGCATCTCAATGTCCCTCCTAAACTGGGGGGCCCAGAACTGAACACAGTCCTCAAGGTGTGGTCTAACCAGTGCAGAGTACAGGGGCAGAATGACCTCCCTGCTCCTGCTGGCCACACCATTCCTGATGCATTTGCAGCAGTAGCCATCAGTGTGACAAACTGCTGTGCCCCAGGGCAGCAACAGAATTTGTGCAGTTCTTTGAAGGAAGCAAGAGTGAACAGGTTTGCTTTTGCAGAAGGGAATTTTGCTTCCTACCCTAAGGTCCATGTGAAATAGGAGTATTTGTAACAGTGGTCTTTTAACTTCTTGCAATAATAATGATTTATTTGACCTGAACATCACTGTG
The DNA here is from genome assembly GCF_015220805.1 of Pogoniulus pusillus. Lineage (NCBI taxonomy): Eukaryota > Metazoa > Chordata > Aves > Piciformes > Lybiidae > Pogoniulus > Pogoniulus pusillus. The sequence continues at coordinate 13,525,244 of NC_087289.1, forward strand.
CAGGCAATTAACAAAAAGCATTCCTTTTTATGATGATTTATAGTTTATGGAGGGTAAGGATGAGGTCTTGACTATCACATTAGACATTTAAATGAATTAACCAAGAAAAAGAAGATTCCAAAACATAATAGTGGTATCTGGATGTGTTTTGCATCATTACTTCCTTGTAGGGTTCTTACTGAAGCTAAATCTCTGAGCTTTTTAAGGCAATTATCTTTACTGTTAGTACCTATAACTTCCCATAGGCTCAGAAGGTTTCTCCATCCTCCACCTTTATCAGTTCTAGCCAGCCAGTAATTGAACCACCCTGGAAGCAGCCCAAGGCTGTGAGGAGCTTTGCAGTGTTCCTGAAATCTGTGTGCCAGGGACACAGAGCTAAGAATAAAACCATCAGACAAATGGATACTGGCATAGAAAAATTTAATTCCTTCTGGAAACATTGACAGGTTTTGTTTTTATGCACTTCATTGATGCAGTTTTGTTCTACTCCTTTAATTGAGAAGCATTTCTAGAAGATAGATTTCCCTGGGGTTTTAGTAAAGAGTTTGAACAAGATTAAGCTCTTCCCAGAGTGAAGTTCCGTATAAACAAGTTAATGAAAACTGGTTTAAAAAGTTGGTGGTTGAGTTCTTTCTTCACAGTTCTGAATAAGGCTCTTGGGAACCCCTGTGAGAGTGGTACAAATGTGGCTGAGCTTAGAAATGGTTTTCTCTTTCCTATGTGTATTTTGTGTGCACCTGCCCGACTTCGGCCACAACAACCCCAAGCAACACTACAGGCTGGGGACAGAGTGGCTGAGAGCAGCCAGGAAGGACCTGGGGTTACTGGTAGGTAGTAGCTGAACATGAGCCAGCAGTGTGCCCAGGTGAGCAGGAGAGCCAATGGCATCCTGGCCTGGATCAGGAGCAGTGTGGCCATTAGGACAAGGGAGGTTATTCTGCCCCTGTACTCAGCACTGCTCAGGCCACCCCTTGAGTGCTGTGTCCAGTTCTGGGCCCCTCAATTCAAGAGAGATGTTGAGGTGCTGGAAGGTGTCCAGAGAAGGGCAACGAAGCTGGTGAGGGGCCTGGAACACAGCCCTGTGAGGAGAGGCTGAGGGAGCTGGGGGTGTGCAGCCTGCAGAAGAAGCTCAGGGATGACCTCATTGCTGTCTACAACTCCCTGAAGGGAGGCTCTAGCCAGGTGGGGTTGGTCTTTTCTGCCAGGCAACCACCAACAGAACAAGGGGACACAGTCTGCAGTTGTGGCAGGAGAGGTCTAGGCTGGATGTTAGGAGGAAGTTGTTGGCAGAGAGAGTGATTGGCATTGGAATGGGCTGCCCAGGGAGGTGGTGGAGTCGCCGTGCCTGGAGGTGTTGAAGCAAAGCCTGGATGAGGCACTTAGTGCCATGGTCTGGTTGATTGGACAGGGCTGGGTGCTGGGTTGGACTGGATGATCTTGGAGGTCTCTTTCAACCTGCTTGATTCTGTGATTCTATGACTTATCCTACTTGAAGGGAAGTACAGGGATGACATTTGGTTCAAGTGAAAGGGGCTAATATCACAGTACCACCAGTTCTATCTGGGAGCTGATAATGATGCTTATTGTTTTGCTTAAACTTTTTCTAGCTATTAATACCTTTCCTTTTTTGTCATCATGATATAGTAGGATCTCAGAATGATGTCCACTGGAAAAAAAGGTCTTCTGTTGCCAGCTACAATTATTTAATGCAATGTAGGCAGCTTTGAGACTCACTGTTCCCATTCCCCTTGCTCTATTAACTGAATTAACAGAGGTTGCTCTAAGACTCTGTAAGCTGTTGTAACCTGCTCCATCTTGGCCCCACTTCAAGCAGTGAGTCAGGCTAGGACACTTCTGACAGATTTTGTGCTGCATTTCTGTGACTTCATGTTCAATGCTGTATAGTGTGTGAGCCTTGAAAATACAGATTTATTCTTTCAGAGCATATTGCACCCTGAGCTTAAAAAGGAGTGTAAATTAGCATGGTAAGAAGCATCCTTTTCTGAGTGCAGTTTTTACCTCTCCTAAGTAACCCTAGACCTTCCTTCCAAGAAAAGCTATCACCTTTCTCAGAAATAGTGATGCTGTTGTGTAGCCCTATAAAGTATAAGCAAAATAGGGTTTTGTTCAGAGGCAGTATCCTGTTGGGATATAGTTAAGGGGGGAAGACAATTTTTTGGCACAGTAAATCTTTGCTTAGTACTGAAAACGTGAGTGAAATGTCTTCTCTGCAATAACCTTCCCATTTCTAATGCATCTACCTCTTTTCTGATGGTGAATTTCTTCAGTAAGTAACCTCATTAAAGGCTTTCTCCAGAGGATTTTAAATGATCATAATCTGTCTGGGGAAAGGAGTTCCAAAAGTGTAACATGTAATCCTGGGCAAGGTGTAGGTTGGCTAGGGAGGTGTAGGTTGGTAGGAGGTCAAAATCAAGCACTCAGTAGCCAGGGGATGGCAAGAAAGGTGCATGTCTCCAGGGGACCAGGTGAACAGGTGGCTGAGGCAGCAGGGCAGCTGCTGTAGCTACTGGATGTGACATTTCCCCAGCTCCCATTCTGTGGTGCTAGAGTTGTGCTTAGGACTCAACACCCAGGATGAGGGCAGTGTTTCCTGTCTGAACAGAGATGTCCTCACAAGTACTAACAAAAGCAGAGTCTCCATGCTGCTGTGCTGGGGTCATTTCATGAGCTCCTCATCACACCTTATCCTTTTTTTTTTTTGCTTCATCATCCCAGAACAATAAACATTGTCTTGTTGTTAGGGTGGTGAGGTCTCTGCTCTGCTTTCAGCTGGCTGAGGCACTTAGTGCCACGGTCTAGTTGACTGGCTAGGGCTGGGTGCTAGGTTGGACTGGATGAGCTTGGAGGTCTCTTCCAACCTGGTTGATTCTATGATTTTTAGAGGGAGGAAAAGAGCTTCTCCTACTTTCTTGATGCTTTTATCAGCCTTCATCTAAGAGCATCCCTCAGCCTGTTGACTCAGGTGTTATTTCGTAGGCCTAGAACTCAATGAATGTGATTAGTGTCATTGTCCTGATGCTTGTATTAGGCTATCTGAAAATTGGCAGAAAAATGACTAATATATTTAACTATTGTAATAAGAATAAATGGAAGTGTTTAGACTCTGGCAATGTACCACCTTTCTCCTTTTTTCACCAAGACAGGGATATAATCAGGTACTTGAGCCACAGAACTTCTGCGTATTGTCTCAGCCTCTCTCAGGCAAGCAGCAACAGAAGAAGGGGACACAGTCTTAAGCTGTGCCAAGGGAGGAGGTATAGGCTTGATATTAGGAGGAAGTTGTTGGCAGAGAGAGGCATTGGCATTGGAATAGGCTGCCCAGGGAGGTGGTGGAGTTGCTTGAATACCTGGAGGTGTTGAAGAAAAGCTTGGATGAGGCACTTAGTGCCATGATCTAGTTGATTGGGCAGGGCTGGATGCTAGGTTGGCCTGGATGATCTTGGAGATCTCTTCCAACCTGGTTGATTCTGTGATTTTAACACCGTTCTTCTGACAGGCTGCTCTTTGGTGATGTTTATCAGCCTTCTTTTGAGCGTGCAAAACTCAAAACATTTTGCATTCTGATTAAAGTACTTTCAGGCTGGAGTGTTCTTGTTATGCTAAAAGAGAGAAGCAGGGGTGATCAGTGATGGCAGAAGAACTGTGTGTCTGCCAGGCAGTGATAGCCTTATTCCCTGCAGTTAGAAGGCATCTATTAGTATGACAAAATGCTGCCTTTCCCGGGAGGTTTTCCTGGATGAGCCTCTTAGGGATGAGTCACGCATAGATTGTGCACCATTTATCCTTTATTAACTCATCTGGAATACCACAGTGAGTAATTGGGATTTTCAGTGCTTTATGGCAGTGATATTCAGCACAATGTGCAAAAGCTTAGCTGCTTTTAATTGAGCAGTAGCACAATAACCGCTTCCTTTCGATTCAAAAGGGCCTTTTAGACCAAAGGCAATCAAAGATCTAAAGTGCTTTTTATGATTTGTTTTCCTCTGTTCATTTCAGTTTTGACAGTGGGAGCCTGTCTCCCTTGTCAGGTTACAAAACAAAGAATGTCGTTTTCCCCGGTGCGTTCCACTTCTGAGCTCAGAAGAGGAATGTGTTTATGTCGGGATATCTACAGAACTAAGTAGCTGTGAACTACTTCCTAATACACAGTTCCAAGCACCTGCTGTTAAATCTTCACTCTGCAGTCAAAGGAGCTAGCAGAAAAATCAATACAAACAGTGGGGGGAAAAATATTTTGCTTATGTAACCCTGCTAGGTAACAGCTAACCAGCCTATAGGTCTTCACAGTATCACCAAGGTTGGAAGAGACCTCATAGATCATCAAGTCCAACCCTTTACCACAGAGCTCAAGGCTAGACCATGGCACCAAGTGCCACGTCCAACCTTGCCTTGAACAGCTCCAGGGACAGCGACTCCACCACCTCCCCGGGCAGCCCATTCCAGTGTCCAATGACTCTCTCAGTGAAGAACTTTCTCCTCACCTCCAGCCTAAATTTCCCCTGGCGTAGCCTGAGGCTGTGTCCTCTTGTTCTGGTGCTGGCCACCTGAGAGAAGAGAGCAACCTCCTCCTGGCCACAACCACCCCTCAGGTAGTTGTAGACAGCAATAAGGTCACCCCTGAGCCTCCTCTTCTGCAGGCTAACCAATCCCAGCTCCCTCAGCCTCTCCTCATAGGGCTTGTAGGATGTCGTGCATAAAATACTGAGGGGCAGATAATTGTCACATCATTTTGGTTGGAAAAGACCTCTAAGGTCATCAAGTCCAACCTTCTACCTAACGCCTCTGTGACCACTAGCCCATGTCCTGAAGAGCCACATCTACTTGTTTTTAGAGCACCTCCAGGGATGGTGACTCCACCACCTCCCTGGGCAGCCTGTCCCAGGGCCTGACCACCCTTGCAGGAAATTAATTCTTCCTAATACCCAAACAAAACCTCTGTGGAACAGTTTGAGGCTGCTGCCTCTTGTCCTGTCATTACTTACTTGGGAGGAGAGGCTGACATCAGCCTCACTTCAACCTCCTTCCATGTAGCTGCAGAGAGGAGTAGGGTCTCCTCTCAGTCTTCTCTTCTTTGGGCTAAAACTCAGAGGTTTTCTTTCCAGCAAGGCAGCCTGTGCATCGAAGGCAGGACACACTCCAGCACCTCATCTTGAATTGAATTGAGGAGCCCAGAACTGGACACAGCACTCAAGGTGTGGCCTGAGCAGTGCTGAGTACAGGGGCAGAATAACCTCCCTTGTCCTACTGGCCACCCTGTTCCTGATGCAGGCCAGGATGCCGTTGGCTCTCTTGGCCACCTGGGCACACTGCTGCCTCATGTTCAGCCTACTATCTACCAGTACCCCCAGGTCCCTTTCTTCCTGGCTGCTCTCCAGCCATTCTGTCCCCAGCCTGTAGCACTGCTTGGGGTTGTTGTGGCCAAAGTGCAGCTGGATGTTAGGAGGAAGTTCTTCATAGAGAGAGTGATTGGCATTGGAATGGGCTGCCCAGGGAGGTGGTGGAGTCACCGTCTCTGGAGATGTTCAAGAAAAGCCTGGATGAGGCACTTAGTGCCATGGTCTAGTTGACTGGATGGGGCTGGGTGCTAGGTTGGACTGGATGATCTTGGAGGTCTCTTCCAACCTGGCTGATTCTATGGTTATATGATTCTATGAATAGTAATGCTAAAGTTGCTGTAAAACATAGCTGTGTGCAAGGAAACAAAGAAAAAGAGCATTGCACTGAGACCCACTAAAGGTGGGAGAGAACATTAGCCTTCAGAGTGAAGGATTTTGCAAGTTAGCCAGTTGAGAGCAATATATAAATAATTCAACACCTGCCCAGGGACTTAGGGCAGCATAGAGAGGGGCCAGTGGATAGCTGAAGAGGAGGCAGAAGCAGGCCAGTGTTCTTGATGGCCGTGTACATGATGAGGATGCTGGTGTGCTGTAAGATGTGCCTGGAGTGGCATACACTGCTCGAGTCAGTTAGCTGATGAGCTTCATAATCGTCCTGCTGCTTGTTGGTGCTGGAGCTGTTTCAAACTGGCAATGCTGAACCTGCACTAGAGACAGAAGTCCAGGAGGTGCCAGAGCACAAAGCCTGATGAAGGGGAGCATGTCCTAGACAAGAGGCTGGTGCTGTCTGTGTGCTCTCCCTTTTCCTGCAAGGTGTTGCTAGAGGGTATGGAAGCTTTACAACAGGATCTGGCCAATGAGCCAAGGCTAATTGTATGAGTTTCAACAAGGCTAAGTGCTAGGTCCTCCACCTGGATCACAAGGACCCCATGGGAAGCTACAGACTTGGGGATGTGTGGTTAGAAAGCTGCAGCTTGGAGAGGGACTTGGAGGTATGGGTTGATAGTCAACTGAACATCAGTCAGCAGTGTGGCCAAGAAAGCCAATGGCATCCTGGCTTGTGTTAGAAATTCTGTGGCCAGCAGGAACAGGCAGGTGATCATCCTTCTGTGCTCAGCACTGGTGAGGCCACACCTCGAGTATTGTATTCACTTCGGGAGCCCTCACCACAGGAAGGATATTGAGGGGCTGGAGAGTGCTCAGAGAAGGGCAATAAGGCTCATGAAGGAGCTGGAGCATATGGCCCAGGAAGACCATCTGAGGGAGCTGGGGTTCTTCAGTCTGGAGAAGAGGAGGCCGAGGGGAGACTTCATCATTCTCTGTAACTACCTGAAGGGAGGTTGGAGCAGCCTCTTTTCCTTGGTGACAGGACTAGAGGAGATGGTTTCAAGCTCTACCAGGGGAGGTTTAGGCTGGATGTTAGGAAATAGTTCCCCACTGAAAGGGCTGTCAAACACTAGAATGGAGTGTCCAGGGCAGTGATGGAGTCACCATCCATGGAGGTGTTCAAGCAACAAGTGGACCTGGCACTTAAGGACTTGGTTTAGTGTTGACCCTTTAGGACTTGGTTGAGGGTTGGGCTTGGTGAACTTTGAGGTCTCTTCCAACTGGATGAATCCTGTACTTTTACAGGCTGGATCCCAGTCCATCTCCATGCATGGTCCTGGAGACATTCCCTACTCTGACACTGACCCGTGGGAGCCCCTGGGATGCTGATATATTACATGTTAGGGATGGCCTTATGAATTATGGCAGAGTGTTTCCATAGGAATGCTTTCTGTCTTGGTTTCTGTTCCTTTCATTTCTTCCTCTATCAGTTAAGGAGCTTCCTTTTTATAAGTGAGAGTTATCCTCTGGTCTTACACACAGCTCTTCAATACTGAGTTTCTGCTTAGAGAGGTCTGGTTTCAATCTAGCCACTGAGAGGGGAGAAATGCATTGCTAAACTGTGATGAATGCTGCTTCTAAGAGGAGTTCTGCATCAGTCACACAGTGTTCAGGAATGCTTCACAACCCTTCAGTCACATCTGAAGGTTAGCAGTATTTTAGCACTATTATCCTTTAAAAGCTTGCTCTGGTGATGAGGACTGCTGCCAATTTCAGCAGGGTGTGAATGTTCCGGGACTTACATTTGAACTTTTGGAGTCAGGTCTCTTTTGATGACTGCTTTTTTGGGTACTGTTAAGGAGATCTGAACAGTGATTTATTTTTCTTTCAAGATATGACAGTCTTCTAAGTTGAGTCCTTTCCTATGAACAAAGGAGATTGTTGTTTGGATTTTTTTTTTTTTCATCTAAAACTCAATCTTAAAGAAAATGCTAATGGACTTGACAGCAGAGAAAAATGTAAACTGAAAACAACCTAAATTTATTCCTCACAGAAGGGGAAGATGGAGATTGTTACCATGGACACGGGTGGAGCACGGGAGCCAAAGTGGTTGTGTGCAGAAGTCTCTACAAAACCATTCAGTCCTCTCTTCTTGGGCCTTAGTATCAGGATGTTGAACAACTTTAAGCAGGAGGAAGATAGGAGAAAGGAGAAAGATGAAGCTGTGGTCAGAAGTTTGTTCAGTCAGATTCTGACTGGAGGACAACATTGGTCCCCCCCTTGGTGCCCTGCCACTAGAGGCACAGGTTCCAACAGCAGCATGCTGTCTAGTAATCCATTTGAAATAGAAACAGACTGTGGGTCTAATTCGAGTGGGCTGATTAAATTGTTTATATTGTTATCCTAATTTATACTATTGCAGTAATTGCTGCTGGCTGCTTTGCCTGGAAAGCACTAGGGAGGGAGCATGCAGCTGCTCATCTGTGGGAAGCTGGTGACCTCTCACTAGCGAACAGGACAGGACAGCAGTGACTCATCTCATGCCAGGCTACAGCTTGAGACAACAGGGAAAAGGATGGATTGCTGATTGATACAAAATTGTTAATGATTGCTGTTGTAATGTCCAAGGGCCAATTGAAAGAGATCCTTAGTCCAGCAGCCAGACTGAGAAGCAGTCTGGCTCCTGTAGCCTGGGAGCCACGGAGAACAGTGGAGACATTGGCACAACACTAACAGGATATTTATCTGTGATCTTCATGCAGGAAGGTGTCAGTGTCTGTAGAGAGCAATCTCACTGTACCCCTGCACTCAGCACTGGTGAGGCTGCACCTCAGATACAAGGTTCACTTTTGGGCCATTCACTACAGGACAGTGAAGTGCTGGAGTGTGTCCAGGGAAGGGCAAGAAAGCTGGGGAAGGGTCTGGAGTACAAGTCTTATGAGAAGCAGCTGAGGGAACTGGGATGGTTTAGTCTGGAGAAGAGGAGGCTGAGGGGAGACCTCATTGCTCTCTCCAGCTCCCTGAAGGAGGCTGTAGTGAGGTGGGGGTTGGTCTCTCCTCCCTAGTATCAGGTGATAGAACGAGAGGAGCTGGCCTGAAATTGTGCCAGGGTATTGTGCTGGGTATTAGGAAAACTGTCTTCCCTGCAAGAGTGGTCAGGCATTGGAACAGGCTGCCCAGGGAGGCAGTGGAGACACCATCCCTGAAGGTGTGTACTTTGGGAAATGGTTTAATGGCCACAGTGCTGTTAGTTTGGTGCTTGCACTCAATGATCCAAAGGTCTCTTCCAGCTGAAACAATTCTGTGATTCTAACACACTCCCTGGCTGTCATCCAGATGCCCACCAAAGCCACTCTATCATTTCTCCTCACAGATGGGCAGGGGAGAGGCAAAAATATAACAAAAGACCTGCAAGTCAAGGTGGAAGCAATTTAACAGGATGCACAGCAAAAGCAAAGGCCACTTGTTAAAGCAAGAGCAAACATAGATGTTATTTTCCATTCCCATCAGCAGATGTCTGGCTGCTCCCTGGGAGGCAGGGCTCCAGTACATGGAGCAGCTGCTCCAGAGGACAGATGCCATCAACAAATGCTCCCCACACTTCCTTCTTTCACTTACCTTTTATATCTGAGCTGATGTGATATGCTATGGAATACCCCTCTGGGCAGTTTGGGTCAGCTGGACCAGCTGCGTCACCTCCCAAGGTCTTGTCCATTCCTCAACCTGCTGTTGGTGGCAAAATATTGGAAAGGCACAGCCTGACTGCTCCTTCAAGCAGCAGCCAAAACACTGATGTGTTATCAACACACAGGCACATCTCTGCAAAACACAGCGCTAGGAAAGATGCCCTGGGGAGAATTAACTCCAGCTCAGCCAAACCAAATACACGTGGATAGGTGAGATAGATTTTCTTTGTGGTGATTAACGATTTCCACTTTGATGAGGAGAACCTTTTGTGTTCTCCTCCATTGTGGGAGGCCTAGAAGAGTTTATTTTTAAAATTAATCATAGAATCAGCCAGGTTAGAAGAGAGTCCCCCAAGATCCTCCAGTCCAACCTAGCACCCAGCCCTAGCCAATCCACCAGACCCTGGCACTAAGTGCCTCATCCGGGCTTTGTTTGAACACCTCCAGGGGCAGCGATTCCACCACCTCCCTGGGCAGCCCATTCCAATGGCAAATCACTTTCTCTGTGAAGAACTTCCTCCTAACATGAAGTTACTATTTAGGATAGAATATTTGTCATAGGGTCAGACTAAAGATTTTTCTTTCAATCCAGGCATCTCCCTCACTACAGGCATCTTGTTCTGGGATATCCAATACATCCTCACACGAGTCGTGTCTGCAAGGGTCTTAGAATCATAGAATCAACCAGGTTGGAAGAGACCTCCAAGATCATCCAGTCCAACCTAGCACCCAGCCCTATCCAATCAACCAGACCATGGCACTAAATGCCTCATCCAGTCTTTTCTTGAAGACCCCCAGGGACAGTGACTCCACCACCTCCCTGGGCAGTCCATTCCAATGGGAAATCACTCTCTCTGTGAAGAACTTCTTCCTAACATCCAGCTTATACCTACCCTGGCACAACTTGAGACTGTGTCCCCTTGTTCTATTGCTGGTTGCCTGGGAGAAGAGGCCACCCCCCACCTGGCTACAATGCCCCTTCAGGTAGTTGTAGACAGTAATAAGATCACCCCTGAGCCTCCTCTTCTCCAGGCTAAACAGGCCCAGCTCCTTCAACCTCTCCTCATAGGATTTGTGCTCCAGGCCCCTCACCAGCTTTGTTGCCCTCCTCTGGACATGTTCCAGCACCTCAACATCTTTCTTGAATTGAGGAGCCCAGAACTGGACACAGCACTCAAGGTGTGGCCTGACCAGTGCTGAGTACAGGGGAAGAATAACCTCCCTTGTTCTACTGGCCACACTGTTCCTGATGCAGGCCAGGATGCCATTGGCTCTCTTGGCCACCTGGGCACACTGCTGGCTCATCTTCAGCCTACTATCTATCAGTACCCCCAGGTCCCTTTCCTCCTGGCTGCTCTCCAGCCACTCAGTCCCCAGCCTATAGCGCTGCTTGGGGTTGTTGTGGCCAAAGGGAGTGTGTGTGCTTTAAGCAGCTTTGCAGCTGTGTCCAGGCAGAACTCAGTGATTACTGTTGTGGATACAGTATTTGTAATTTGGTCCTTGGGGGAGATTATCTCTAAACTCCGTGGATGAGCTGTAACTGCTTGGCACTGTAACTCAGGCCGCTGAACAGAGCAATGTGAACTAGTTCTCATTTGGAAGGGGTAGTTCTTCTGTCACCAGCTTCCCAGTGATGGAGTGTCATTGATTCTCTATTCTTTATTCTCCTCTATGTGAACTCAGCCAGAAGGTAACAGTTTTATGGCTCCAAATTTATTTCCTTTTTATTTTCAGTAGTGAGGTAAGAGAAGTGACCCTCTGAAGCCAGAAGGTACAAAAAGGAAGCATAAGGGGAATTTAAAAGCCCTGGGTTGTTCTGTGCCATGAATCCAAATGGCCCAAATATGAAAAACTAATTATGGCTTCTTGTCAAGAGAAATTAGTTTCCTTATGATTATTCCACCTACCTACCCACCCACCCTTTCCTGTTCAAAGTAGCCAGTCCAAATTAATTATAGATTATTGTATTTACATGCAAAATTTGTTGTATTATTTAACTCTGTAGCAGTTTGCCATTAACTCTGACATGAAATGATAGATGGGCAAGAAGTTCCATTAATCTTCCCCTATGAGTGTGTCAGACTATGAAATGGAAACTATGGAAACTATTTCTTCAGTCAATGGCATTAAATAATGAGGTTTGACAAGAGTAAGTGTAGTGTCCTGCACCTGGAGAGGAACCAGTACACATTAGGGTCTTGACTTGCTGGAAAACAGCTCCATGCAGAAGGACCTTGGAGTCCTGGTGGACAGTAAGTTATCTGTGGGACAGTAATATACCCTTGTGGCTGAGAAGGCCAGTGGTATCCTGAGGTGTGCTAAGAGTGTGGTCAGCATGTCAAGAGAGGCTCTTCTTCCCTTCCACTCTGCCTGGATGAGACCACATCTGGAGTATTGCATCCAGTTCTGGGCTCCCCAGTTCAAAAGGGGCAGGGATATAGTACAGAGCACCCAATGGAGGCTACAAGGATGATTAAGGGACTGGAACATCTGTCGGATGAGGAAAGGCTGAGAGACCTGGATCTGTTTAGTCTGGAGGAGAGAAGACTGAGATGAGATTAATGTTTATAAACACCTGAAGGGTGGATGTCAAGAAGAAGGTGCCAGGTGTCTTGTGGTAGAACAAGAGGCAACAGATGCAAACTGGAACAAAGAAGTTCCACCTCAGTGTGAGGAAGATCTTCTTTACTTCATTGGAGCTCTGGAATGGGCTGCTCAGAGAGGTTGTGGAGTTTCCTTGTCTAGGCAGCAGCCTACACAAAGGCAGCCAAATCCTGCCACAACTTCATCACAGGACTTAGGGACCAGCCTAACCAGCTCCTGGTCCCTCCTGGATTCCATGTGTTTGCCTGGGAGCTGGGGACAAGAGGAGACTGCAGAAACCAGAACCTGTAGGCAGCTGCTGGTGGAATAGCCTCAACAGTAGTGGCATTCATGGGGTAAAATGTGTGAATTCAGCACAATGCACTGAAAATACAGGTATTGCATAATAAACATCTCTTTCTGGATCTGCTGCTACAGAAGCATAGCTACCATAAACCATGGAAAACAAAGGAAAGGAGTCTCACCTGTTTTGGTGTATGCCAAAACACCCAGACTCAATAGCAGGTAGAAACACAGAATCTTAGAATCAACCAGGTAGGAAGAGACTTCCAGATCATCCAGTCCAACCTAGCACCCAGCCCTGGCCAATCAACCAGACCATGGCACTAAGTGCCTCAGCCAGGCTTGTCTTGACTGTCCCCAGGGACGGTGTCTCCACCACCTCCCTGGGCAGCCCATTCCAATGCCAATCACTCTCTCTGTGAAGAGCTTCCTCCTAACATCCAGCCTATACCTACCCTGGCACAACTTGAGACTGTGTCCCCTTGTTCTGTTGCTGGTTGCCTGGGAGAAGATACCAACCCCCACCTGGCTACAATGTCCCTTCATGTAGTTGTAGACAGCAATGAGGTCTGCCCTGAGCCTCCTCTTCTGCAGCCTGCACACCCCCAGCTCCCTCAGCCTCTCCTCATAGGGTTTGTGTGCCAGGCCCCTCACCAGCTTTGTCACCCTTCTCTGGACACCTTCCAGCACCTCAACATCTCTCTTGAATTGAGGGCCCTGAATCTGAGTTAGCTGACTATGTAATATAGAAACTAACTCAGAGAAATGCTTTTTACTCAGGGAACTTCCAGAGGTTCTTTATGCCTTGACAAGAAAAAATAAAGAAAATAAAGCCATTGAAAATTCAGTGCAATTAGGGCCCATTTGTAGGAGAACTTTTAAGATAATGCTTCTGAACAACATCTAATCAAATGCCCTATAATGAAATAACATATTTCACTCTTCAAATTACTGTGCTTGACCTTGATAAGTATTTCATAAGAAGCACATTAAAAATAAGGATTGTCATAAAAATGGCTCCAACTCCTTCAGTGCTACTGACTTGAAAACCATGTTAATAGCAGATTTTAGTCATAAAAGATGCAGGTTATAAAAAGACTTGGTGAATAACGACTCTGCAACCCCCTTTTCTCTTACTCAGTGCTGTCTGAGAGCACTGGGTTAAAGTTAGCAGACCCATTTTACCAGGCCTTTTCATGCCTGCTTAATGATGGAGCTTGTTCAGTGGTATTAATAGATGCTGCACTGATGTGAGCGTTCATTGAGTGTCAAGCTGGTGAACTCTTCTGTCACCTCACCCTCAACCTGCATTTACTCTTCTTTAGTTTACTGATGTGGAGGTAGTTAAGGTTGTTGTAGTAGCAAAGCAAAAGCCATAGATGCACAGATATGAAGAGATGGGAAATGGTTAAAACCAAGGAAAACCAAAATCCCACAATATTCAGTGTCTTTTTGTGGGTCCTTCTGCAAACATCATTATTCCTGGAGGGCAGGGATGCCATCCAGAGGGACCTGGACAGGCTGCAGAGGTGGGCACAAGCCAACCTCAGGAGGTTCAACAAGACCAAGTGCAAGGTCCTGCACCTGGGTGGAGGCAATGCCAAGCACAAATCCAGGCTGGGCAGTGAGTGGCTGGAGAGCAGCCCTGAGCAGAGGGACCTGAGGGTGCTGGTGGATGAGAGGCTCAACATGAGCCAGCAGTGTGCACTTGCAGCCCAGAGAGCCAACCAGAGCCTGGGCTGCAGCAGGAGAAGTGTGGGCAGCAGGGCAAGGGAGGTGATTCTCCCCCTCTACTCCCCTCTGCTGAGACCCCACCTGGAATACTGCATCCAGTTCTGGAGCCCCCATTACAAGAGGAATGTGGAGATGCTGGAGTGTGTCCAGAGAAGGGCCACAAGGATGCTGAGAGGGCTGCAGCAGCTCTGCTGTGAGGACAGACTGAAAGAGTTGGAGCTGTGCAGTCTGGAGCAGAGGAGGCTCCCAGGTGACCTTCCAGGATCTGAAGGGGCCTACAAAAAAGCTGGGGAGGGACTTTTTAGGCTGTCAGAGAGTGCCAGGACTGGGGGGAATGGAGCAAAGCTGGAGGTGGGGAGATTCAGGCTGGACATGAGGAGGAAGTTGTTCAGCATGAGAGTGGTGAGAGGCTGGAATGGGTTGCCCAGGGAGGTGGTTGAGGCCCCATGGCTGGAGGTGTTTCAGGCCAGGCTGGCTGAGGCTGTGTGCAGCCTGCTCTAGGGTAGGGTGTCCCTGGACATGGCAGGGGGGTTGGAACTGTCTGATCCTTGTGGTCCCTTCCAACCCTGACGGATTCTATGATCATCCTCAGCAGACGTCTCGTATGGGAATGTTTTCTTTTGCTGGGAGAGATTTGGGGTTCCTTTGATGGAAAAGTTTTCCATTAATGTTCAATAATCTCCTAGCAGAGGCAGACTCTGCTTTGTAGAACTTTTGCATGGAGTTTGAATGGTACAGTCTTAAATATAAATTCAAAATGCCAGCTATGCAGGAGCTTCCTTGCTCTTCCAGTCAGGCTGTTTCAAGAGGCTGTCACTGAGGAACTGAACAGCAGTTCTACAGCTGTCAGTATGTTCATGAGATGTTTTGCTGTCTTCTCTAGAGATATTCTGACTCAAATTGTGCCTTCAGCATTTCTCACTGGAAAAATGAGCATTTCCAACCTAGCTCAAAACTGAACTCTAGAAGAAAATCTGTTCTAAGGACAACTGCTAAGATTTTCTGATTAGGGCTTTCCATGTTAGAGACAATTTAGAAGCTCAGGAGAGTGCAATGGATCATAAAAGTGCAGCACCAACTGAAGTCCCTGTTGTAGAACCTGCAGCACAAACACCTTAGCTTTATTGTTACACACTTGGATAAGTCCAACATTTGGCTTTACTCTCAAAACTAAATGAGTTTCTGAATGTTAGTGGTTTATTTTCAGCCTCGATTGTACAATGTCAGTCAAAAAAGGGATTTCTACCTATGTGAAAAAAAAAAAGGAGGAGAAAATAAATTGCTTGACATGAGGGCTGATCTTCTGGATATGTTTAAGAACTTGAGCATAATGAGCCAGGGATGAATCAGCCACAATTCACTGATTTAATTGGAAAAATGCTCTGTAGTTGCAGCTATCACACAGAAAGTTCCACATGAAAACTGAGCTGTTACAAATGAAAGTCGTCGTGATTTTAAAAGTACTTTCAACAGCAAATGACACTTCTGCTTTCCAGAAGCAGCTTCTAAATGCAGCCACTGAATTCTTGAGACAGTTTTGTATCCTAAACCCAATTTAAATTCTTACAGGTTTTTATGGCTGCAGAAAAGATGAAGATTTAGGACAAACCTGGTCTTTGTCTGCTCTGGGATGGCCACGTAGCTTTCCACACCCGTGCCACTTCAAGGTTGGAATGCTTGCCAGTCAAAGCAAGTTGGTGTGTAAGTAACTCATCTTTGGCATATATACATTTGCTAGAGCTTAACTGTCATGTGGAAATGGATTGTTGCTGGAGGCTAGTAATCATTTCTTAATAACATTGAAATTCCAGAGGCTTTCTTGCAGAGTCATCCTGATTTATCATGTCTTGTCAAACCTTGTCTGAAACCTTCTTGGCTGAAAATAATCTAAGCCTGGTCGTTGATGTTGGTTGACATCAGCAGTTTGGTAGTCAAAACAGTGCCATAAATAAAATGGCATTATTTTTAGATGTGAAAACAACAATAGTTAGAGATCAGACCTGCTGCTGCAAATGAGCTCAAGTTATTTTAGTGCACACTGGAAATAGACACAGAAGATGGAAGCAGAGCTAAGAAGAATGCCTTGACAAGAGCCCTGCTCGGTGACAGTTTTTGTTTCTATCTGAACTGTGAAGTACAAAGGGGAAGGAAATGCAGCTTAGCTGCATAACCCTTTGGTGTGAGCCTGCCTCTTTCCTGAGATGGTTATGTCCCTTTCTTGTTCATGGATGTGGGAGATTCTGTGTGCCTGTTGCCCATTAAGGATGCAACACAACTTGTAAGATAGATCCAGAGAGCTGTGAGCAGAACCACATAGGCTGGATGTTAGGAGGAAGTTGTTGGCAGAGAGAGTGATTGGCATTGGTAATGGGCTGCCCAGGGAGGTGGTGGAGTTGCTATCCCTGGAGGTGTTCAGGAAAAGCCTGGATGAGGCACTTAGTGCCATGGTCTAGTTAACTGGATGGAGCTTGGTGCTAGGTTGGACTGGGTGATCTTGGAGGTCTCTTCCAACCTGGTTGATTCTATGATTCTGTAAACCACAGCAGCTTCTCCCAGGCAGGAACACCCACTCCGATGGGGAAGGCAGCCCACCACTCCAGCTCTCTACTCCTCTTGTAACACCATTAAACACTTCTGTCTGTCATTTTACTAGGATTTAAAAGAAGAGCCTTGAATATATCTCGTCTAGATGGGCAGCAATCACATGGAGCTGAGTGACAGATGACTTTTCCACTCCCTCCAGCCAACTCATCAACTGTTGGGCAAGACAGTAAGTGCCTCCTCACCACATGTCTGCGGGGTCTATCTCATTTATTGTCAATAGGTACATTTGTCAGTGACCTTTAACGTTGTAGTCACTTTTTCACTGCTGGCTGTGTTATAAATTACACCTCTAGCTAAGTGGCTCTTCATGTACTGGAACTGAGGAGGTAAAAAACTGGGACCACTTGTTTCACCATCCATGGTAACAAGCCAGGAGTGTCTCTGGCTGCTGTGCAGCTGATACTGACAACTCTGTCTTTTAATGGCTGTTTCTAGAATGATTACTCTACTGGATGATGATTCTGTGCAGTTTTACTCATCTACTAAGTGTCTTTGAATCATAGAATCATAGAATCAACCAGGTAGGAAGAGACCTCCAAGACCATCCACTCCAACCTATCAGCCAGCCCTATCCAGTCAACTAGACCATGGCACCAAGTGCCTCATCCAGGCTTTTCTTGAAGACCCCCAGGGACGGTGCCTCCACCACCTCCCTGGGCAGCCCATTCCAATGCCAATCACTCTCTCTGTGAAGAGCTTCATCCTAACATCCAGCCTATACCTACCCTGGCACAACTTGAGACTGTGTCCCCTTGTTCTATTGCTGGTTGCCTGGGAGAAGAGACCAACCCCCACCTGGCTACAATGTCCCTTCATGTAGTTGTAGACAGCAATGAGGTCTGCCCTGAGCCTCCTCTTCTGCAGGCTGCACACCCCCAGCTCCCTCAGCCTCTCCTCATAGGGTTTGTGTTCCAGGCCCCTCACCAGCTTTGTTGCCCTTCTCTGGACACGTTCCAGCACCTCAACATCTCTCTTGAATCTTCCAAAGCTCTCCTTTCGCTTCCATTTTCAGTTGCATTCACTTTATTAGCACAGATAGGAGAATAACATCTGAAATTTAGCAAAACAGCGTTGTTGGGATAATTTAGTTTGAGTTATTGAATTATTTCCTGCCTTCTTATGGCTCAGGCAAAAATAATTTAAAAGCAATTTAAAAATCATCTTATGAAATTGGCATCATCTTTTTCTTTGTCTGCCTTTGCCTGCCTGCCTGTCTGTCTCTCACAAAGCTCCCCCATCTGCCAGTTGGTGAGGTGCATCACAGCAATGCAAGGCTATAACTGATAGAAGCAGAGATCCTTTAGTCCTGTGTGGTCACTCCCTGGAAAAAGAAATTAATTGTGACTTTCAGAAGAAAATTTATTTCATGTAGGTCAAAGATAATTTTTCCCCCACTAGGTCATTTGTCTTTAATAATTAGAGAGGAGCTTAAGGCTGAGGCATGTAGCTTAATATCCTTATCAAACTTGATGTTATTAATTACTTTTTTTTGCTGCCATCAAGACTGCAGCACAGTGTGGACAGAAATCTTCCACTGAGAGCAGAAAACTAAGGGAAGCAAAATAAGGTTGTTATGGTATATATAAGAGCTAGGGCTGGGAGAAGAGGTAGGCTAGAAGCATTTCAAATACCCTTGTCTCTTTGGATCAAGTTTACTATCTGTTATAACCAATCTCCCTTAACTTCACTGCTGCACACTGCAGCAAATGAAATGTGTATTTATTTATGCATCTTGGCCCTGTTTATTACAGCAAACAGCAGAAAATCCTGTAATGAATTCTGGTAATAATAAATGTTTTGATCAAATGAAAAGATGACATGCATTAGCACCAGCACAAAATGCCAATTGCCTATTACATTCTGGTTTCCTAATAAAAAAGGGACAGTTTGTTGATACTGAGGCATTGACTAGGTGCTTTGTCATTTCCAAATGCTACCCATTGTGCTGCTGGCTTCCTTGGTGCCACATTACTGCACCCATCTCATCTCCCTGTCTAGACTGCAGCCTTCTATGACAACAAATTTCATCTGTGCTCCATCAAGGGATGTGAATGTTTACCTGTAATCTGAAGTCTGCATTAAGGATGCATTTCTCCTTTCTGAAGCATGTATTTGAGATACTGAGTTATGGGCTTAAGAACCATTGAGGTTCTTAAGTCCTCCAAAAGTACACAAGGAGGTGGACACAGGAGACTGTAATCTTTGTTGTTGTGGCCAGTAGGGCAAGGGAGGTTGTTCTGCCCCTGTACTCAGCACTGGTCAGGCCACATCTTGAGTATTGTGTCCAGTTCTAGGCTCCTCAATTCAGGTGCTGGAAGGTGTCCAGAGAAGTGCAACGAAGCTGGTGAGGGGCCTGGAACACAAACCCTATGAGGAGAGGCTGAGGGAGCTGGGGGTGTGCAGCCTGCAGAAGAGGAGGCTCAGGGCAGATCTCATTGCTGTCTACAACTACCTGAAGGGAGGCTGTAGCTAGATGGGGTTGGTCTCTTCTGCCAGGCAACCAGCAACAGAACAAGGGGACACAGTCTCAAGTTGTGCCAGGATAGGTCTAGGCTGGATGTTAGGAGGAAGTTGTTGGCAGAGAGAGTGATTTGCATTGGAATGGGCTGCCCAGGGAGGTGGTGGAGTCACCGTCCCTGGAGGTGTTGAAGCAAAGCCTGGCTGAGGCACTTAGTGCCATGGTCTGGTTGACTGGCTAGGGCTGGGTGCTAGGTTGGACTGGGTGATCTTGGAGGTCTTTTCCAACCTGGTTGATTCTATGATTTTATGATTCTATGATTTACATCATCCTGCACCCCTATATAAATGGACATTACTGTCTGATCTGCCCTTTCCTCCCTCTCTCTGTTCCCACCACAGACCCTTGTGGTGTGGGAGAGGTTTGCAGCCTTCTGTGGCCTGGGCAAAGCAAATTTTTGCTGTGCAATTTGGACCTGGTATGGGGGAAGATCAGAGAGGCATGGCAGGGGGCAGTGAGGCCTGGCATTTGGTCTGGTTTGGGGGGAAGGTTTGGAAGGTGTTGGCCTAATGAGGTTCTGGAAATGCCCAGGTTGGAGAACTGGGCAGAGGCTGAAAATGAATTAGTGTATGTGCTAGTTTGAGGCTAACTGGAATATTCCAGTGAGAAAAATTGGATTACAGGCTGTGCAAAGCAAACAGTGGTGATGTCTGCTGCACTCAGAGGCTTGCTGAGATGTATAAGAGTAAGAACATAAATATAGGTAATGGAGTTGCTCTCTGAGCTTTGTGGGCTGCACTTCTCTCTCTAACCTAACCTGCTGTCTGTGTGACTAATCCATCTGCTTCCTAACCCCTGACAAGAACACAAAACACATAAAAGACAAAGCAGGAGTGCCAGAGTGTGTGTTTCTCTGTTGCAGTTGGTGCCCTGGGCTGCTTCTGTGTAACTCATCCTTCTGCTTTCTAACCTCCTTTGCTGATCCTCCAACCTCACCTTGCACGTAAGGCAGACTCTGGGATAAGGTAGAGGGGTGGAAAGAAGGTGGGAGGGTGGTTGGGAGCCCCTCCTGGGGACTCAGGTTTCTGGGAGGGCTGCTGTGTTTCTGTATTGCTTTTACCTTGTATATTTCTGTTTGTAGCTGTATATATATTGTAAATAGCTGCTTGTACATTGTGCTAAGCTGTGAATGTGAAGCTTCATTCCTTAACTGCCAGCTGGCTGAGTCTAGTCTGGGTGATATCATGAGAGTGAGGGGGGGGAGGGGGCAAGTAACTCCCAAACCATCACAGTGTATTTTGTATTTCTGCATGTATGTATGAGTAGTGTTTCCATTTAACTTTCCAAACCTGTGTGGAGTATTTTTATTTTACTCCTTTGGGAAGAGGTAAAAATAACTTCTGTCAGCTCAAACCAAGACAATACATTAGTATGAGTTAGACTATGGTCTTTATAAAGGGCATGATTCTATTTTCTAGCTATCTGGAATATGGTTACAACTTGTAAAGGCATAAGCCAGTGACTTCATGAGATGAGTAGTGGATCAAGTGCTGTTGAGCTGATAGTGATGTTTAGGCCACCTAAGCCTGTTAAACTAACAAGTTATGTATTTGGTATTAATTTTCAAGCCTCCAGAGACAGAATGAATCCCAATACAGGAACAAGGTAAAGCTGCAGTTGCTTCACTGGACAAAGAACGTGGCAAGGCCATGGGAACATCGCTGGACCGGCACCGGACAAGGGGGGAGTTCTGATGTTGAGTCTTGGCCAAGTGAAGGACAAAGAGAGGAAGCTGCTCCTGAACAGGTACAAGCAGGATTAAGCTGCTGAGTTATCAAGAGTCAGGGAGGGAGGGTGTCACCCACCAAGACCCTCAGAGCACAGTCATCATAAAGATCAGACAGTAGATGTCAACGGAGGCTGTGGATTGGTAATAAGAAAATCACATAGTGCTTGAGATTAGAATATTCCAGATTAGGAGGAGTTTTGTTAGGTAGTTTATATGGAAATCGTGACTCTGCACATTTTGAGGTTATAAAAACTCTGCTCACTGGGGGTTTGGTGGCACACACTTTAGGGGAGAGATCCTGTGCACCCCTGCAAGAAATGCCAACTGGACAAGTCACTGCAGTTGTCGAGTAGCGATTCTTTGGTTTGGTTTACCATCAATTCAGCAAAGTAAAAGAAAACAAGCCAGGCAGTCTGGTATAGCTATGATCCTATGCCCTCAAATAGTTGAGAAGCTAATTGCAAAGCTAAGAGGGACTTGCTAAATCCCTCAAAATGGCAATGAAATCAGTGAAGAGTGAAACAGCTGCTTTTAAAAAGGCACAGATGACTTCCCGGGTGCTTCCAGCTCATAGGCATTTCTATTTGGAGGAGGTGGGGTGGAGCTCAGGGCAGTCTTTCCAGTCATGTCAGTATGGTCTGATGAGCTCTGGTGAGACTCTTTGGTCCTTCACTTCTCATGTTAATGCCTCCTATCCATGCAGCCATGAGAAGGAGGTAGAAAATCTGTATGTTTGAGGAGCAGTAGCGTGAGGAGGTGGCGTGTGAGGGTCCCTCCTGTTGGGAGAAAGCCAGGGGTGATGGAATGTTCCCTGATACACTCATTGCCCATTCCTGTCTTTTCTGCTCACGTTTCTCTCCTCACAGCCAGCACTGCTACCCTCCAGCAGGGCTGTTGTCTACATCAATCCATTGAATTCTCCTGGTAGTGAATGGGAAAAGTGAAATAAGAAGTCCTTTCTCCTATGTACTCTAACAGATACAAGCAGAGGCAGTGATCAAATACAACCCAATCAAATATCCTTATCAAATGCTACTATTCAGGCATCTTCATAGGAGAAGAGTGTCTCTGGTCTCTTATCCTGAAGTGCTTCCCGAAGGCTGGTGTCTCTCAGAGGGTATTTCTGGCTTGCTCTTGTGCTTACTGCTGTTAATAACAAAGTGATCTAACTGCAACTCCAGTGCTATTACAAGAGACTTTCAAATTTCCTCCATCAACACTATTTCTGACAGCAATTCCTCAACAGGTTAACACAAACAAAATGCTTAGAATTCACAATGCTGGAGATGATAGCAAAATAATAAATAAGGCTAAACTTTACAGCTTTTAGCACTTAGCCTTCCTTGTGAGGTAAATACAAGGTCTCAGTTCAAAACACTAGAATATGGCCTGGAGAGACAAACTGATTTCTGATTCATCTGAAGGAGCAGTGAAATGAGCAGTCCAATTTATATCTGCTCTGTGGCTCTCATAAATGTTGGGAGCACAACTCGCTTTAAAAAGTGGCCTACAGCTGCCCTTGGCTAAATGGATGAGTCCTCAAGAGGTAAAAAGATGTGTTCCACTTTGGCAGAAACAGGTTCATAAAAGCATCTGGTGAATCTGAGTGTTTTGGTCAGAAGAGACCTCCAAGACCATTTGGTCCAACCCTTGCTATAAGAGCACCGTGGCCGTTAATTGAACCATGTCTTGAGGTGCCTTATCTGCATGTTATTTGGAGACCCCCAGGGATGGTGACTCCACTGCTTCCACAGGCAGGCAGTTCTAGTGCCTGACCACACCTGCAGGAAAGCAATTCATAGAATCATAGGATGGGTTAGGTTGGAAGGGACCTCAAAGCTCATCCAGTTCCAACCCCATGCCATAGGCAGGGACACCTCCCACTAGAACAGGTCACTCAAGGCCTCATCCAACCTGGCCTTGAACACCTCCAGGGAGGGAGCAGCCACAACCTCCCTGGGCAACCTGTGCCAGTGTCTCACCACCCTCACTGCAAAGAACCCTTTCCTAACATCTGGTTGGAATCTCCCCTCTGCCAGTTTAAACCCATCACCCCTTGTCTTGTCATTACAAACATTGTCAATAGTCCCTCCCCAGCCTTCCTGTAGCCCCCTTCAGATACTGCAAGGCCACTGTAAGGTCTCCTCAAAGTCTTCTGTTCTCCAGGCTGCAAAGCCCCAACTCTTGTAGCCTGTCCTCATAGCAGAGCTGATGAAGCCCTCTGAGCATCTTCCTGGCCTCCTCTGGACTGGCTCCAACAGTTCCATGTCCTTCTTGTGCTGGGGGCTCCAGAACTGCACACAGGACTCTGGATGGTGTTTGAGGAGAGCAGAGCAAAGGGACAGAATCCCCTCCCTTGCCGTGCTGCCCACACTGCTCTTGCTGCAGCCCAGCACACAGGTACTGTCTGGGCTGCACTCACACTGCAGGCTCATGTTCAGCTTTTCATCACTCCAGACCCCCAGGTCCTTTTCTTCAGGGAAATGGTTCCTAAAATCCAAACTAAACCTCCCTGACACAACTTCAGGCCATTTCCTCTCATTCTATCACCTGATACTAGGAAAAAGACACAGACTCCCCCCCTCACTCTGACCTCCTTTCAGGGAGTTGTAGGCAGCAGTGAGAACTCCCTGAGCCTCCTCTTCTCCAATCTAAACAATGCCAGTTCCCTCAGCTGCTCATCACAAGCTTTGTTCTCTAAGCCCTTTACCAGCTTTCTTGCCCTCCTCTGCAAGAAGCCCATGTGTCTACCTGCAATCTATTTAGATAGAAGCATGGCTTTATAAGTTAGTTTAGAGGTGCTGAGAAAATTGCAGGAGTAATCTCTGGTTCTGCAGTTATCTAAATTGATCAGAGTGTGTTAATGTGCTAGTTTGAGCCTAGCTAGAATGTTTTGGTGAGAAGAATTAGATTACAGGCTGTGAAAAGGAAATAATGGTGATGTCTGCTGCACTCAGAGGCTTGCTGAGATGTATAAGAACAAGAACATAAACATAGATAATGGAGTCACTCTCTGGGCTTTGTGGGCTGCACTTCTCTCTCTAACCTAACCTACCATCTGTGTGACTAATCCATCTGCTTCCTAACCCCCCTGGCCGACCCTCCAATCTACCTTGAGCTTAAAGCAAAGTCTTGGGTAAGGTAGAGGGGTGGAAGGAAGGTGGAAACGTGGTTGGGAGCCCCTCCTGGGGACTCAGGTGTCTGGGAGGGCTGTTGTGTTTCTGTATTACCTTTTAACTTGTCTGTTTCTGTATATATTGTCAATACCTGCTGTACATTATGCTGAGCTCTAAATACAAAGCTTCATTCCTTTTCCAGAGCTGCTGAGTCTAGTCTGGGTGAACTTCCAAAGTCGGGGGGGGGGAACACCCAAACCATCACAGTTAATCTTGGGCAATTTCAGGTGCTGGGCTTGGGTTTGAGGTTTTTTTCCCTCACTTGTATTTCACACATGTTGGTAGTGTTACTGCCCTGGACAGAGCCTTTGGCAGCAGTAGTACCTCTCAGGGAAGTATTTGAGTTATTTCTTATCCAGGTTTTAGATTACAGTGAGTAGTCACTCTCCTGCACAGCAGGAGTGCAACAGCTAGGAATGCAGCTTGAAGTGGGTTGAATATGACCAGGGTTCTCCTCTTCATCTACTCTGCCCTGGTGAGACCACATCTGGAGTATTGTGCCCAGTTCTGGGCTCCCCAGTTCAGGACTGGGAGGGAACTGCTGGAGAGTACTGTGAGGATGATGAAAGGACTGAAATGTCTGTCTGAGAGACCTGGGGCTGGAAAAGAGAAGTCTGAGAAGAGACCTCATTAATGTTTATAAATATCTGAGGGTGGGTGCCAAGAAGGTGCCAGTCTTTTTTCAGTGGTGCCCCTTTGTGATGGTTTGGGTATTCCCCACCCCCCCCACTTAAGAAAATCACCCAGACTAGACTCAGTCAATCTGGGAATTGGAAGAATGAAGCTTTATGTTCACAGCTTAGCACAATGTACAAGCAGATACTTACAGCTATAGATAGAAATAAGCAAGTTAAAAGTAATAGAGGAACACAACAGCCCTCCCAGAAACCTGAGTCCCCAGGAGAGGCTCCCAACCACCCTTACACCTTCTTCCTACCCCTCTACCTTATCCCAGAGTCTGCCTTACATTCAAGGTGAGTTTGGAGAGTTGGCCAGGGGGGTTAAGAAGCAGAAAGATTAGTCAGGCAGCAAGTTAGAGAGAAAAGTGCAGCCCAAAGCCCAGAGAGAGAGTCTCTGTCATCTATGTTTGTGTTCTTGTCCTTATACATGTCAGCAAGCCTATGAGTGCAGTAGCCATCACCACTGTTTCCTTTGCACAGCCTATAGTCTAATTCTTCTCACCAGAATATCCCAGCTAGGCTCAAACTAGCACACACCTTTTATGAATCTATAAATCTATGAATCTAGAGCTTTTCAAGAGCTGTCTGAATGCATTCCTGTGTGACCTGCCCTAGGTGAGCCTGGGATTGGACTAGATAGTATCTGAAGGTCCTTGTCAACACTTACTGTTCCATGACTCAATGATTCCGTGAGCTCACTGTATCCTGAAGCAGAGGTACAGAAGTGGATGCTTTCCCTCACACCCCCAACATGTAAGTAGTGATTTCATCCAGAGAGTGAGTACTGTTGCCAAACCACTTTCATGTGAAGACCACTGATCCAAACCTATCAAGTGACTAATATGTTCTCGAGAGTCCAGAGAAGATGAAATTGAGGCATAAAAGAGGGTACCTCAGGTAAGTGCTGGGTTAGCATCCCTTGTGTGTGTGAACAGGATGAGAGAACAGGCTTTTTCAGGAGTTGTCATGATGCTTTAGTCTCTGAATTGTTAAGACTTGGAGCATCTGTACTGAAGGAAAGATTCAGCCTTTTCCAAATCTACAAGTCCACGCAGAGCACATTTTGCTCTCTGTGCTTTCCTGTGGCAGTCAGTTTAACTCTGGCTGACAGCAGGAAGAAGTTGATGTGTGTTGAATACACATTATCTGAAAATGTTTCTGGTTTAATCTGCAAGGCCTGCATTTCTTGGCAAAGGAAATAAAAGGAGCTATAAATGGAAATGTTTTACATGAAACAGTGTCACAGAGAAACCTTCAGAAATTTCTGCATTATCTAGCAAGGTGAAGAAAATTAGTTGAGTATTTGAGAGTTAAAGAGAAACTAATCAGTTTCTGCTTGTTGTTTACATTTTAAATGCTTAAACTTCCTTTTTTTTTTTAGCTATGGAGAGGACACACTAAGTGTTTATTTAACATTTTTAAGGGATGCACACTAAGGCCCCTCAGCTCTACCAGAACTGCCACTTCTGCTCAAATAAAAGAGCTGTAAGAAGGAGACAAGGCTGACAGTGACAGCTTTACCTCATTTTCAAGCCATCTTGCTTGTCAAATCAAAAGTGGATCAGTGCTTCCATATTTAAAATGTGTTAAAAATATTGCAAGCTGCAAGTACAAACAGTCCTCCTCACCCCAAAGCATATTTAGAATCATAGAATCATAGAATTAACCAGGTTGGAAGAGACCTCCAAGATCATCCAGTCCAACCCAGCACCCAGCCCTAGCCAGTCATCTAGACCATGGCACTAAGTGCCTCATCCAGGCTTTGCTTGAACACCTCCAGGGAGGGTGACTCCACCACCTGGGGTTGTTTAGTCTGGAGAAGAGGAGGCTGAGAGGGGACCTTATTTCCCTCTACAACTACCTAAAAGGAGGTTGTAGTGAGGCTGGAGCTGATCTCTTCTCCCCGATTACTAATGATAGAACAAGAGGAAATGGCCTCAAGTTGCATCAGGGAAGGTTTAGGTTGGCTGTTGGGAGGAAGTTCTTTCCTGAGCAGGTGGTCAGGCACTGGAACAGGCTGCCCAGGGAGGTGGTGGAGTCACCATCCCTGGAGGTGTTTAAAAGGAGAGTGGATGTGGTGCTTGAGGCTGTGGTCCAGTGCTGAAGGATGCTGGGATGAAGGTTGGGCTGGCTGATCCTGGTGGTCCTTTCCAACCACAGCGATTCATAGTGCTTAGATGTTGTGCTGAGGGATTTGGTTTAGTCATGGACTTGTCAGTGTGAAACTAATGATTGGACTCAATGGTCTTGAAGGGCTTTTCCAATCTAAGAAATCCTGTGATGCTGTGATTCCATGAGCATTCCCACAAAGCACTGGCCATTTCTGCAACATTTAGAGGGGAAAAGGTACATCATAGTCATTTTACTAAAGAGAGATGTAGCACCTGAACTGTCACAAGAGCTGCAAGTAATTACCATGTGAACACTGATGGTTATGTCACCTTGCCATATGGCCTTTGACTGATGTTAACCTACTGAAAAGAACCAGAGTAGCATCCACTTCCAATTAACTCTGTAGTGAAAAGTATTATGAAATCACCCCATTCCAGGCCCAGGCTCTGGAGTAAAATCTACCCCTGTTCTCAGACCTTAGACAGATACCCAAGCCTTCATTTACCAACCATCTAGGTGCTGTGACAAAGACTTTATCAAGAGATAATATGAATTCTAAGATAGGGAAGGAAACATTCCTGTGAACAGGAGTATCTTTTCCTTCTCCAGCTCACAAAGACTATAAAGGAAAAAACACAAGATGTGACAAAACCCAAAGGAAGTCAGATGCAAACACTGCTCACTTTCCCCTTACTCTTCCAACAAAGAATAGACTCTGTTAATCTAAGTTCATAGAAACGTTGAATAGTTTGGGTTGGAAAGGACCTTAAAGATTGTGTAATTACAGCTCTCATGGCAGGGGCAGGGATGTCTTCAACACCTCCAGGGAGGAGGAGGAATCCACAATTCCCTGGTGACCTGTTCCAGTGTCTCACCACCCACACTGTATAGAATTTCTTCCTAATCTCCATTCTAAATCACTCCTATTTCAGTTCAAAGCCATTGCTCCTCATCCTATCTCTACAAGCTCTTGTCAAAAGTCACTCCTCAGCTTCCTTGTAGGTCTCTTCAGGTTCTGGGAGGCCACTTTAAGGTCTTTCCTGAGCCTTCTCTTCTCCAGCCTGAGCAGCCCAACTCTCACAGCCTGTCCTCACAGAGGAGATACTTCAGCCCTCTGATGGTTTACAACTTCAAAAGGTAACTTAAAATAGTGATTCAAATATTCCTTGATCTTTCCTGAGCCTTCTCTTCTCCAGCCTGAGCAGTTCCAACTCTCACAGTCTGTCCTCACAGAGGAGATACTTCAGCCCTCTGATCATTTACAAGTTTTAAAGGTAACTTAAAATAGTGATTCAAATATTCTTTGATCTTTCCTGAGCCTTCTCTTCTCCAGCCTGAGCAGCCCAACTCTCACAGCCTGTCCTCACAGAGGAGATACTTCAGCCCTCTGATGGTTTACAACTTCGAAAGGTAACTGTCCTGAGTTAGGGTGGATCCCTCCCCAAATAGAATAAACTCCCCATAACACAGATTTTTTTTTTTTGGAAGTCAGGGAAAGCTGAAATTGTGTTTCTTATAGTGTAAGTATAACAGCATAAAGAGGAATAAACTACTAGAGAAAAAAATATAATAGCCTTAAGGGAGATGGGGAAGGGGTCAAGTGGCAGCGAAGCAGCAAAAGCAGCAGCAGCCAAAACAGGAGCAGGGGAAGATAGCAGGCAGGTGCAGCTCAAGCAGCAGAAGCCAGCAAGGGGAAAGAACAAGCTGTGCTTCTAGGCATAAAGCTCTTGGTGCTCCAGTGAAATGGTATTAACTTATCCATTGTTGCCATTCGATGGCCTGTCCCTGGGATGTTCACCTCTCCCCTATGTCTGAGCTAGCAAATCAGCTCAAAGGGCTACAGTCACTTAAAATAGTAATTAAAATATTCTTAATGACAGTTCACTGAAACTAAATTTTGTCTGGTGACATAAAACACTGCAGCTACTGGTGGGAAATTTACAGGACAATCAGGTAAGCTATAGATCACACTTCTGTTGAGAAAGAATATTTCAGAACTTTTAGTCCAGGTTATTGCCACATCTTCTGCTTAAATAACTTTTGGTCACCACAGAAACACATTTTTGTGCTGCACTGAATGAATCACAGTGCTCTGTGTCTTACACGTGGATTGAGCTGTGGGTCTCACTGACATTGCCTGATCTCAAATGTTATCACACAGTATCACAGTATCATCAGGGTTGGAAGAGACCTCACAGATCATCAAGTCCAACCCTTTACCACAGAGCTCAAGGCTAGACCATGGCACCAAGTGCCACGTCCAACCTTGCCTTGAACAGCTCCAGGGACAGCGACTCCACCACCTCCCCGGGCAGCCCATTCCAGTGTCCAATGACTCTCTCAGGGAAGAACTTTCTCCTCACCTCCAGCCTAAATCTCCCCTGGCGCAGCCTGAGGCTGTGTCCTCTCGTTCTGGTGCTGGCCACCTGAGAGAAGAGAGCAACCTCCTCCTGGCCACAACCACCCCTCAGGTAGTTGTAGACAGCAATAAGGTCACCCCTGAGCCTCCTCTTCTCCAGGCTAACCAATCCCAGCTCCCTCAGCCTCTCCTCGTAGGGCTGTGCTCAAGGCCTCTCCCCAGCCTCGTCGCCCTTCTCTGGACACGCTCAAGCATCTCAATGTCCCTTCTAAACTGGGGGGCCCAGAACTGGACACAGTACTCAAGGTGTGGTCTAACCAGTGCAGAGTACAGGGGCAGAATGACCTCCCTGCTCCTGCTGACCACACCATTCCTGATGCAGGCCAGGATGCCACTGGCTCTCTTGGCCCCTGGGCACACTGCTGGCTCATGTTCAGGCAGGTATCAATCAGCACCCCCAGATCCCTTTCTGTCTGGCTGCTCTCCAGCCACTCTGACCCCAGCCTGTATCTCTGCATGGGGTTGTTGTAGCCAAAGTGCAGCACCCTGCACTTGGAGCTATTGAACTCCATCCCATTGGACTCTGCCCATCTGTCCAGGCGGTCAAGGTCCTGCTGCAGAGCCCTTCTGCCCTCCAACTCAGTCACATCTGCCCCCAGCTTGGTGTCATCTGCAAACTTGCTGATGACTGACTTGATGCCCTCATCCAGATCATCTATGAAGATGTTAAAGAGGATGGGGCCCAATAGTACAAATGCTGAGAGTCTCCTTACGCATAGTGGAGTTTGTGTAATATTCTGAGATGAGTGACCTCATTCATCTGGGGGTGTAAATGTGAGAAGCCAGTAGGGCTATCAAAGCTGTTAAAGCAATGGACTTACCAGAGTGCAACAACAAAGGCTATCAGTCTCAACTTGTGCCAGAGGAGGTCTAGGCTGGATGTTAGGAAGAAGTTCTTCACAGAGAGAGTGATTGGCATTGGAATGGGCTGCCCAGGGAGGTGGCTGAGTTGCCATCCCTGGAGGTGTTGAAGCAAAGCCTGGCTGGGGCACTTAGTGCCATGGTCTGGTTGATTGGCTAGGGCTGGGTGCTGGGTTGGACTGAATGATCTTGGAGGTCTCTTCCAACTTGGTTGGTTCTATGATTCTGTGAGGATGACTAAGGGATAGGAACATTTGTTTTATGAGGAAAGACTGAGAGACCTGAGACTGTTTAGTCTGGAGAAGAGGAGACTTATTAATGTTTATAAGTATCTGACAGTTTTGTGCCAAGAAGGAGGTGTCAGTCTCTTCTCAATGCTGTCCTGCATTAGGACGAGAAGCAGTGGATGCAAACTGGAATGTGGGAAGTTCCCTCTCAACTTCTATACTATGAGGGTGCTGGAGCCTCAGAGCACACTGCCTGGAGAGCTTATGGAGTCTGCTTCTCTGAAGACTTTCAAGACCCATCCAGATGCATTCCTGTGTGACCTGCCCTAGGTGACTTGCAATGCTGGCATGGGTGTAGGGGGGTGGGGGTGGACTCAGTGATCCCTTCCAATCCCTACTATTCTGTGAACATCCAAACCCAAGACTTTACTAAGAAATTTGAAACTAGAACTGTAACTGAACTCTTCAAAACCTATCTGCTATGCCATTAAAATTTGCCTTAATTAGGTATTAACATTATTCACCAAAGATGAGAATTTCTGATGGTTTTTTGCACTGTTTTTGGTAGCTGGTACAGTTTTTTTTTGCTGTGCATGTTTTAAAATGCAAATCCAGATCAAATTTTCAGCAGAGGATATGCCAGCTCAGCACAGAGCCCAAGGGAAAGGGCAAAGCAAAGAGCTACCAGCCGTGGAATGGAGCTTGAGTGGCAGAACATATGGTCTCTGTTCATATTCTTTTCTTCTACAGAACTACAAGTTCTTTTCAGAGGGTAAATGATACAAATATTACTCAGTTTTGTCCTTCAGAGGCCCTAGAATGCAGAAGTTATCAAACCTAAATGACTAATTACTATTAAAAAGTGGTATGTTTGTTGCAAGGTATACCATAATAGTAGAAGAGATTCAGAGCATTTCACATCTCAGTTTTAATCTGAAAAATACATGAAAAAAAAACTCTCCCTGCTCTGTAAACCTTCCTGAAACACAGCTGAGAATTTGGACATCATTTCAAGTTTTGAGGTGTGTTTTGGTTTTGTTTCTTTTCCATCTCTTATGGAGTGTGTCCGCCCTGGGAAATCAGCAGACAGCCACGGTTTGAACCCCCAGTGCTCACACAGTGTAGTTCAGACTCTCTCAGACGTGGAGGAACCCAGCTGGACAGCAGGAACCCTTCATGAAAGGCAAGTGAAACTGCTCATGAAGTCTGTGCAGAATAGCTGATATATACTTTTTATTCAGTTCACAGTTTAGTGACATTAATTATGTATGTGCCTGTCTGGTTGCTGTCACTTAATTCTTAAGCATTACTGGTCATTAAGAAAAGGGGAAAAATAGGTAGAATCTGGAAATAGCAGTGAGGCAAATCAGCCAAGCCACTGATTAAATCTGTGCTGAGCAAGGTAGCCCTTTAATTTTACAATAATGTATAATGGCAATTCATAAGCACTATTAAAGCATATGTTAAAACATATGGCCACCAGGTTTCACCATGCAGCTGAGCCTTGACTTTACCCAGATAGAATAGAGTAAACTAGACTAGAATAGAATCAACCAGGTTGGAAGAGACCTCCAAGCTTGTCCAGTACAACCTAGCACCCAGCCCTGTCCGATCAACTAGACCATGGCACTGAGTGCCTCATCCAGACATGGCCTCAATCACATCTCTGGGCTACCTGTTCCAGTATTTCACCACTCATGTTGCAAGCAACTTCCTCCTAATGTCCAACCTAAATTTATCCTGCTCCAGTTTCAAACTGTTGCCCCTCATCCTGTCACCACAAGCCCTTCGCAGCAGCCCCTCCCCATCCTTCCTGTAGGTTCTCTTCAGATACTGAATTATAGAATCAAGCAGGTTGGAAGAGACCTCCAAGCTTGTCCAGTCCAACCTAGCACCCAGCCCTGTCCAATCCACTAGACCATGGCACTAAATGGCTTTTCTTAAGCACCTCCAGGGACAGTGAGGAGAAAGTTCTTCCCTGAGAGAGTCATTGGACACTGGAATGGGCTGCCCGGGGAGGTGGTGGAGTCGCCGTTCCTGGAGCTGTTCAAGGCAGGATTGGACGTGGCACTTGGTGCCATGGTCTGGCCTTGAGCTCTGTGGTAAAGGGTTGGACTTGATGATCTGTGAGGTCTCTTCCAACCCTGATGATACTGTGATACTGTGTGATACTGTGACTCCACCACCTCCCTGGGCAGCCCATTCCAATGCCAATCACTCTCTCTGCCAACAACTTCCTCCTGACATCCAGCCTAGACCTCCCCCAGCACAACTTGAGGCTATGTCCCCTTGTTCTGTTGCTACTTGCCTGGCAGAAGAGCTATCTACCCAGAGACTAAGTCAGGGCTGGGGTCACTTGCCTTGCACACTGTTGGAGAGCTTGCAGTCTAGCCCTAGATGGAATGCTATTGTCAGCTGTTACAGCAGGAAGAACTGGTGGTTAGGGAAGAAGCAGAGATGTGCATAGCCTGAAGCATAGAGGTTTTCAGGAAACAGAATTTCTTCTAAAGCCTATGAAGGAAATATTTTGTGGAGGTTACCTAGGGAATATATTTGATGATTTTCTGAAAGGAAGAAACCTTTTGACCTTTTTTAGCCTTATTAAAAAAAAATATGAAGTTCATGAAAGCATAAACAGCAATGATGGTTCTGGCTGGTTTGCACAACTATTTTTGCACAAGTTGCAAGTGCACAGGCTGGTCTTCCACCAAACAAATTGAGTGGGGCTGAGAGTTACAAATAACCCAATTTAACCTCAAGCCAGCTATTCTGTGCTTACCTGTGTGTAAATGAGAAATAGATGTTAGATTGCCTTTTAAAAACAGTGTCTTCAGTCTTCCCAAACCCAGGAATTAACTTCTGGACACTGAAGACATTTATAAGGGAAAATAATTGGTCCTAGCTGAGAACCAGACTGGTTTTGCAGTCACAGTATTCCCTGTGAGGAGAGGCTGAGGGAGCTGGAGGTGTGCAGCCTGAAGAAGAGGAGGCTCAGGGCAGAGCTCATTGCTGTCTACAACTACCTAAAGGGAGGCTGTAGCCAGGTGGGGTTGGGCTCTGCTGCCAGGCACCCAGCAACAGAACAAGGGGACACAGTCTGAAGTTGTGCCAGGAGAGGTCTAGGCTGGATGTTAGGAGGAAGTTGTTGGCAGAGAGAGTGATTGGCATTGGAATGGGCTGCCCAGGGAGGTGATGGAGGCACCATCCCTGGAGGTGTTGAAGCAAAGCCTGGCTGAGGCACTTAGTGCCATGGTCTGGTTGATTGGCCAGGGCTGGGTGCTAGGTTGGGCTGGATGATCTTGGAGGTCTCTTCCAACCTGGTTGATTCTATGATCAAGGCAATGGCAATACACTGGTTTTGCAGTGTGGCTGTTTGCCACCACTCAGAAGGGGCTGTTTGAGGGAAGGAATGCAACAGTGACCCAGAAAACGTTTTCAGATTGTTTTGATCATCCTCTTTGTTGTCAACCATACTGGGGTGAAAGACTGAGCCCTCACTGCACAGCAGAGAGCAAACAGCAGTAAGGCTGAGGAGCTGATCCAAGTCCTGCAATTACACAGTGATGGATTTTAACACAAGGTTTTGGTACTACATCTGTAGTTAGAATTTGAGCTGATGAATTCACCTCCAGTTGACTATAACTCAAAAAGAAGAATTCCTACAAACGCTCATTGTTGTTTAGCACCATTCAGGCAGGAACTGGTTGAGCCACCTTTGTGCCCCTTCCTGAGCTGGGTTTTTGGGGTGGCATATGGTCACCTATCACTGGGAAAGATTGCCTTGAAAAGAAATGTGCTAAGATCTGGGTGTGTAAACATGGAGGCTGTGTTGTTGCTTCTTTGTGTTGCCAGAAGAGTTGTTATGATGACAGATATTCTGTGTCTACTTCTGGGCCCCCTCAATTGAAGAGAGACGTTGAGATGCTGGAAGGTGTCCAGAGAAGGGCAACAAGGCTGGTGAAAGGCCTGGAACACAAACCCTGTGAGGAGAGGCTGAGGGAGCTGGGGGTGTCCAGCCTGGAGAAGAGGAGGCTCAGGGCTGACCTCATTGCTGTCTACAACTACATGAAGGGAGGTTGTAGCCAGGTGGGGGTTGATCTCTTCTCCCAGGCAACCAGCAATAGAAGAAGGGGACACAGTCTCAAGCTGTGCTGGGGGAGGTATAGGCTGGATGTCAGGAAGAAGTTCTTCACAAAGAGAGTGATTTCCCATTGGAACAGGCTGCCCTGGTCTTAGTTGATTGAATAGGGCTGCCTGATAGGTTGGACTAGATGATCTTGGAGGTCTCTTCAACCTGGTTGATTCTATGATTCTATTAACATTTTGATTGAAGCAAGCAACCTGCCAAACCACCTGTAGGTGAGCTGCTGATGCAGGCTGATGCCCAGCTCATTGTGACAAACTCAACTTGTACACCGTTTAGGAGGATTTTCACAGCCTGGTCAGTAGTTTGGCAGGGTTTCCAGCTTCCCAGCAGCATCTCTCTTATGATCTCAGAGTGTCTCTAAGAGCAGAATGGCAATTTGCTGCTACTAAAAGCCACTCACAAGAGCAGAGTCGTTTCTGCAAGAGATCAGAGATCTCAAAGTCAGGACAAGGGCAGTTCCACTTACAAATTAAACTGGGGCTGGGTATATGATTTAGACTGGATGTTAGGAAGAAATTCTTTACAGTAAGTGTTGGGAGACCCTGAAACAGACTGCCCAATGAGGTCATGGATGCTCCCTTCCTAGAGGTGTTCAAGGCCAGGTGGGATGAGGCCTTGAGCAGCCTGGTCTAATGGAAGCTGTCAGTATCCATGGCAGGAAGATTGGAACTACCTGATCTTTAAAGTTCCTTCCAACCCAAACCATTTGATGATTCGTGATGGTTTGGGTGTTCCCCACCCCCACACACTTTGGAAATCACCCAGACTAGACTCAGCTGGTTCTGGAAATTGAATGAAGCTTATATTTACAGCTTAGCACAGTGTACAAGCAGATGTTTACAGTATATACAGTTGCAGACAGAAATATACAAGGTAAAAGGTAATACAGGAACACAACAGCCCTCCCAGAAACCTGAGTCCCCAGGAGGGGCTCTCAACCACCCCTTCACCTTCCCACTCCCCCTCAGCCTTACCCCAGTGCCAAGAAAGAATGGAGGTTGGGCCAGGGGGTTAGGAAGCAAAGTGGATTAGTCAGAGAAACAGCAGATAGGTTAGAGAGAGAGATGCAGCTCCAAGCTCCCCAGCAGGAGTAGTGAGTTATCTATGTTTTGATTCTTATACATCTCAGCAAGCCTATGAGTGCAGTAGACATCACCATTGTTTTGCCTCCACAGCCTGTAATCTAATTCTTCTCACCAAAACATTGTAGCCAGCTTCAAACTAGCACATGATTCTATGATACTTACATTTCCTTGGGTCTTTCTTTATCAGGCATGAGTTTTGACAAATACATGACCCTCCATCTTTGTGTTTTCTTTTTCTGCTTAGACTCTGTGGAAAAGAACAAGGGAGAAAGGTAGGAAAGTTCAATTCTAAAGACCCCATCTGTCCATTGAGGAGCAGCCTTTCACTAAATCCACTCAGGTGGAGAAGTGCTATTCCAAATGGGAAGAAAACTCTGGCAGCAACGTGCAAAGAAAGCACAGCAGTGGGGTTGTGCCAGGCATACGAAAGTACTCAGCTTCAAAGGACAGGTCATGTAAGGTAATCAAGAGCATGATTGGGTGCAGAACAGATTAGTCAGATGAGATTAGTACAAAGGCTGTCAATAAACCAGACCTGAGGCCAGGAAAAGGAGGAGAATTAACAAGAGGAAACCAAGTCTTCATAACAACCAAAAACCACATGGTATTATGAGCAAAAGGAAGCAATAATCAAATGAATGCTTTCAGAAAAAAAACCTAACTGGTGCTTTTTAAATATGCAGCATGCATCCTGTACGACAGCAGGACCTTCTGAACCCACAGCCTCTGCTGTTGTTTCTCATTAATAGCATCTTACATTATTTATTGCTACAATAATATCATTAGAAGTAACAATAAAAGTAATAATATGTGTCCTCAGGGTCAGCACAGGCTTCAGACCTCCAAGGATAACCAGCAATAGAACAAGGGGACACGGTCTCAAGTTGTGCCAGGGTAGGTATAGGCTGGATGTTAGGAAGAAGTTCTTCCCAAGGAGAGTGATTGGCATTGGAATGGGCTGCCCAGGGAGGTGGTGGAGGCACCATCCCTGGGGGTCTTCAAGACAAGACTGGATGAGGCACTTAGTGCCATGGTCTGGTTGACTGGATAGGGCTGGGTGATAGGTTGGACTGGGTGATCTTGGAGCTCTATTCCAACCTGGTTGATTCTATGATTCTATAAGGATACATTTGTTTGGAACACTTCATGATGAAGGACTGCTTAGAAGGTCCTGTGGTGATTGAACAAAGTTTGGGTAATGGTTTGAAACTGGAGCAGGACTGATTTAGGTAGGACATCAGGAGGAAAGTTGTAGTGAACACGTAGGAACAGGTTGCCCAGGGATGTAAGCTGATCCTGTTGGAGGTGTCCCTGCTCACTGCAGAATAATTGGACAAGATGACCTTTGAGGGTCCCTTCCAACTCAATGCAGTCTGTGAATCTGTGGCCCAAAATAGTGGGAATGTTTGAGTTTTCTTTCTAGCTATAATTTGGACACCTTCTGACAGATTCAACTCCTAAAAACAATATGAAGAAATTTTGGTTGCTATCTGTCCTGAAGTCCTTAGTCTCTGAGTTAAACATCCAAGCATTCTTTTCTAAGGTATGTGCCTCTGCTCCTTTTAGCTTCCCTGATTCCAAGTTGCCAGCTACCACTCCAGCTTGCCAGTAGGAATACACTCAGTAATCTGGATCTGCTCCTTTTAACTTCCCTGATTCCAAGTTGCCAGCTACCACTCCAGTTTGCCAGTAGGAATACACTCAGTAATCTGGATCTGCTCCTTTTAACTTCCCTGATTCCAAGTTGCCAGCTACCACTCCAGTTTGCCAGTAGGAATACACTCAGTAATCTGGATCTGCTCCTTTTAACTTCCCTGATTCCAAGTTGCCAGCTACCACTCCAGTTTGCCAGTAAGAATCCACTCAGTAATCTGGATCTGCTCCTTTTAGCTTCCCTGATTCCAAGTTGCCAGCTACCACTCCAGCTTGCCAGTAGGAATCCACTCAGTAACCTGGATCTGCTCCTTTTAACTTCCCTGATCCCGAGTTGCCAGTTACCACTCCAGTTTGCCAGTAGGAAAACACTCAGTAATCTGGATTGCAGAGAGGTCAATAAGATATTATGGCTGAGAACAGGCAAAGGCAAATCCTTTAGCAGGATTTTAATCCATCAGCTTTAGAGTATGAACCTCCAGGACTCTGGCTTAGTCAAGGCAAAGTGGAGAGATGTCTTGGAAACTGGTTGAAGGACAGGGCTCAGAGTGTTGTTGTCAGTGGCTGAGTGCCTGGCTGGAGGCCCGTGGCAAACTGTGTCCCTCAGGGGTTATTAGTGGGTCCAGTCAAATGACAAATGTTCATCAATGTGGACATGGAGGCAGCTTGATTTTTAACACAAAAAATGCCTTTTATAATTTGACCTGTTTCATTCAGCCTGAGGAGAATCAGCCAAAGCCAAAGTGTATCCTGACTCAGGCTGTCAGGCTGACTGCTCTTCCCTCTGCTCTCCATGCAGCCAGCAGTAAGCCTAGGTGGCCATGAAGGTCAATGGCATCCTGAGCTGTATCAACTCCAGTGTGTCCAGCAGGAGTAGGGAAGAGATTGTGCCCCTGTATTTGGCACTTTTGAGGTGACAGCTTGAGTACTGTGTCCAGTTCTGGGCACATAGTACAGGAGAGGTCCTGGAGTGTGTCTGGAGAAAAGCACTGAGGCTGGTGAGGGGTTTGGAGGGCATGGATATGAGGAATTGCTGAGGGAGCTGGGGTTGATTAGTCTAGAGAAGAGAAAGCTTAGGGGAAAGCTTTTTGCTCTCTACAACTACCTGAAAGGAGGTTGGAGAGGGGTTGGTGTTGGTCTCTTTTCCCACTTAACTAGAAATAGGTCAAGAGGAAATGGGTTTAAGTTGTGCCAGGGAAGTTTAGAGTGCACATTAGGAAAAACTTCCTTACTGAGAGTGGCATTGGAACAGGATGCCCAGGGAGATGGTGCAGTCCCCATCTCTGGAGATGTTCAAGCAGTGTATAGA
Source organism: Pogoniulus pusillus (assembly GCF_015220805.1). Lineage (NCBI taxonomy): Eukaryota > Metazoa > Chordata > Aves > Piciformes > Lybiidae > Pogoniulus > Pogoniulus pusillus. Next base: position 13,563,754 of record NC_087289.1, read on the forward strand.
TATGTTGCTTTAGGATATGGTTTAGTGCTCATGGTACACTTGAACTCAATGATCTTAAAGGTCGTTTCCAACCTCAGTGCTTCTATGAGATATCAGCAACTTGAGGCAGCTAATAATAGGAGCCATGAAGAAACATGCTCTAAATAATGCTGCCTGTGAGCCATGGGAGAAGGAAGACAGGAGGTAAGAGATGAAGGGCAGTAGCTCTGAGGGTGATGCATCCTTCCACCTGAAACGTCCGGGCAGCAGCCTGCTGGAACCAGGCTGCTGTGGGCAGGAGCCTTCGTGGCAGGAGGCTCTTGGACTAGGTGAACCAGATGATCTTCAGACGGCCCCGCGGGTTTGTGTTTCTGTGTAATCCATTTGCCAGCCTCTCAACCATGCAGCAGAGCCAAGTCCTGCCGCGGCATCCCTCAAGGCACAGTGCACTTCTCCCCGGCTCTCTGATCTCCTTCTGCCACTTCATGGCCATCTCCTGAAGTGCAGCTCCGTCAGTAACGGCCTTTGTTGGGATCTTTCCCTGTTATCAGCAGGAAAAACAGATAGAAGGAACTAGGCTCTGGCAGTGACAACACAGTGATGTGCAGGCAGCACTTAGAATGGACTCGAAGCTTTTCCCTTCCCGTTCCTACCCTTTATTTTGTCTCTTTCTCCCAGCTCCTGACAACAATCCAACAGCATACACATTGCCTGTAAGCTATCCCATGGAATGCCAAGGGAATTCCAAAGGATCTGTGGCACCTGCTTCAGTTACTTGGTAAGATGAGGTCTGTAGCAATGCCTTTTAGCTTGTTCCCTGTTTTGCTTACTTGTAGTCACTCAGGTCACAGGTTTCTGCCTGTTCCCTGTTCTGCTTACTTGTGGTCCCTCAGGTCACAGATTTCTGCCTGTTCCCTGTTCTGCTTACTTGTGGTCTCTCAGGTCACAGGTTTCTGCCTGTTCCCTGTTCTGCTTACTTGTGGTCCCTCAGGTCACAGGTTTCTGCCACTGACTGCTCTTGCAGCAGTTCTCATCTAAGTAAGTAGGTATAGGCTGGATATTAGGAAGAAGTTCTTCACAGAGAGAGTGATTTCCCATTGGAATGGGCTGCCCAGGGAGGTGGTGGAGGCACTGTCCCTGGGGGTCTTCAAGAAAAGACTGGATGAGGCATTTAGTGCCATGGTCTGGTTGATTGGTTAGGGCTGGGTGCTAAGTTGGACTGGATAATCTTGGAGGTCTCTTCCAACCTGGTTGATTCTATGATTCTATGAACACTGGGGTTACCCACACTGGCACTTCAGTGTGAGAAATGGACCTGCTGTTCTCCATCTTCCCTTTGCTTTCACCAGATACCTCCTCAAACCTTTGATGTATTCCCCCCCATCCCTAACTAGAAATGAAGAGTTAGCAAGGAGAGGATCTTTACTCTCTTTCCTATAGGTAGTGCCCACATGCATATCTGCATGAAAATAACTGAGGACTTGGTCAAAATTTCCCCAAACCAGGTCCAATAGGTACACACCTTAGAGTGAGTTTTCTCATGGGTGGATAGAAAGTACAGCATAAAATTCTTCCCTCTTTAACCTCTTGACCTTGGTGGCCACTCAGCAGCTGTTATCTTAGAAATAAGGATTTTCATTCCCACTCTCCTATCTTCAGGCACAGACTAGAGGATAACATCATGTTCAAACATCACAGTGCTCTGTCAAGGTTAATGACAGAGTGCCCTGGCAGCAAGTATGCTGATGACACCAAACTGGGTGCAGTGGCTGCCACACCAGGAGCCTGTGCTGCCATTCAGCCAGACTTGGACAGGCTGGAGGGGTGGGCAGGGAAAAATTGAATGAAATTCAACAAGGGCAAGTGTAGAGTCTTGCACCTGGGAAGGAACAACCCCAGGGATTAGTATAGGCTGGGGACTGACCTGCTGAAGGCAGCAAAGGGGCAAAGGATTTGGAGGACCTAGCTGATGGGAGGTTGACCATGAGCCAGCAATGTGCACTTGTGGCCAGGAGGGCTGATGCCATTCTGGGGTGTATTAGAAGGGCTGTGATTAGTAGGTCGAGAGATGTTCTTCTGCCCCTCTACTCTGCTCTGGTGAGGCCACATCTGGAGTACTGTGTCCAGTTCTGGGCCCCCCAGATCAAGAGGGACATAGAAATGCTTGAGAGAGCCCAGCACAGAGCCAGAGCGATGATTAAGGGAATGGAACATCTCTGTTACGAGGAGAGACTGAGGGAGCTGGGGCTGTGCTGCTGGGAGAAGTGGAGACTGAGGGCTGACCTCATCAGTGGTCATGAGTATGTTAAGAGTGAGTGCCAGGAGGCTGGATCCAGGCTCTGCTGGGTGATGCACAATGACAGGACAAGGGGCAATGAGTGGAAACTGAGGTTTAGGAACATTTAAACATGAGGAGGAATTTTCTCCCTGTGAGGGTGACAGAGCCCTGGAACAGGCTGCCCAGGGAGATTGTGGAGTCTCCCTCTCTGGAGATATTCAAAACCCACCTGGATGCATTCCTGTGTGATCTGCTCTGGCAGGGAGGTTGCACTGGATGAGCTTTCGAGGTCCCTTCCAGCCCCTGGCATTCTGTGTCTCACTTGTATTAATATCAATACAGACATTTTCAGATACCCATACAGATGTTGCCTAGAAGCCATTTCACTGACCCAGGCCATAGGTGGAATGCAGAAGTGCCCAGATAGGCTGTGTCCATGGATACTTTCCCAGCTGCAATGACTGCCTGGAATGAGGATGGCTTGGCTTTTTCTCTCTGTGGTGTAAATCCTGGTGGCAAAAGGACTAGCCAGTATCAGGGTGAAGATCAGTGTGGTGGGCAGGCAGTGGAGAGTTTGAAAGTATAACAATTGAGATGAACTCATGAGGTCAATTAGGCAGGGAAATAACACATCAGGGAATGACACAAAGAGAAATTCCTGGCAGGAAGGACTCTGTGAGGTGCTAGAAGGTTTCACTGCACAGGTCTGTCCCCTATAGCTATTTGCCTTAGGTGATCCTACTCGGCAGGGGAGATGAAGCTGGTGAGGGGCCTGGAGCACAGCCCTCTGAGGAGAGGCTGAGAGAGCTGAGGGTGTGCAGCCTGAAGAAGAGGAGGCTCAGGGCAGAGCTCATTGCTGTCTACAACTACCTGAAGGGAGGCTGTAGCCAGGTGGGGTTGGGCTCTTCTGCCAGGCAGCCAGCAACAGAACAAGGGGACACAGTCTGCAGTTGTGCCAGGAGAGGTCTAGGCTGGATGTTAGGAGGAAGTTGTTGTCAGAGAGAGTGATTGGCATTGGAATGGGCTGCCCTGGGAGGTGGTGGAGTTGTCGTCCCTGAAGGTGTTCAAGCAAAGCCTTGGTTTAGTTGACTGGATAGGGCTGGGTGCTAGGTTGGACTGGATGATCTTGGAGGTCTCTTCCAACCTGGTTGATTCTATGAACATGGTGATCTCAGGAGGTGCCTTTCAACCTCTGCTGTTCTATGGTTCTGTGATTCTGTGACACAGGGAGTCTCCAGCTTTGCAAGAAGGCTCAGTGGTCTTTGGAGAAGGATAATTTCTTTGTGAGGCTAGCAGTGGTCTTTGGCTGTTTGTCTCCTGGTGCCATGTGTCTGGGGCAGTCTTCCTGGGAAGCCATTGCACGTTTCTCAAGTGACTCAGTGGCTACTGCCCAGAGCACTTTGGGAATGATTTCACAGTATCACAGTATCATCAGGGTTGGAAGAGACCTCACAGATCATCAAGTCCAACCCTTTACCACAGAGCTCAAGGCCAGACCATGGCACCAAGTGCCATGTCCAACCTTGCCTTGAACAGCCCCAGGGACAGCGACTCCACCACCTCCCCGGGCAGCCCATTCCAGTGTCCAATGACTCTCTCAGTGAAGAACTTTCTCCTCGCCTCCAGCCTAAATCTCCCCTGGTGCAGCCTGAGGCTGTGTCCTCTCGTTCTGGTGCTGGCCACCTGAGAGAAGAGAGCAACCTCCTCCTGGCCACAACCACCCCTCAGGTAGTTGTAGACAGCAATAAGGTCACCCCTGAGCCTCCTCTTCTGCAGGCTAAACAATCCCAGCTTCTCCCTCTCTTACCGTTTGCAGTGTCCCCGTGGCAGGTGTGTTGCTTGTGATGACTGTGACTGTGGTTTGGCACACAGCAGTGACATACCAAGCAGATGAGCTGGCTGGAGGTACGTCACAGCCCATCTGCCTGGTTTCAATAGGCTTCCTGCACTGGGGCACTTCCTCCTCGCTCAGTAGGCAGCCAAAAAAGGCTGCTCATGTGTAGCATCTTTATTCCATTTGACCTTTTCAGAGTGTTATTTCACACCCGTGCTGGAAAGTTTGTATTTCCTTCTGTAAATATTTGGATTGTGCTCCATTTCAGCAAGAGGTGTTGTGGCAACAAAAGGTGGTCCTTCTTTCCTCCACTGCCTTCAGTGTGGAGAATGAAGTATGACAGCTTAGCTGGAAATTCTGAAGCCTGAGGTTGGAGGGTAGCAGAGCCCTGCAGAGGGACCTTGCCAGGCTGGATGGGTGGGCAGAGGCCAATGGGATGAGATTGAACAAGGCCAAGTGCAGGGTTCTGCACTTTGGCCACAACAACCCCAAGCAGCACTACAGGCTGGGGACAGAGTGGCTGAGAGCAGCCAGGCAGAGAGGGACCTGGGGGTGCTGGTAGAGAGTAGCTGAAGATGAGCCAGCAGTGTGCCCAGGTGGGCAGCAGAGCCAATGGCATCCTGGCCTGCATCAGGAACAGTGTGGCCAGTAGGACAAGGGAGGTTATTCTGCTCCTGTGCTCAGTACTGGTCAGGCCACCCCTTGAGTACTGTGTCCAGTTCTGGGCTCCTCAATTCAAGAGAGATGTTGAGGTGCTGGAACATGTCCAGAGAAGGGCAACAAAGCTGGTGAGGGGCCTGGAACACAAACCCTATTGAGGAGAGGCTGAGGGAGCTGGGGGTGTTTAGCCGAAAGAAGAGGAGGCTCAGGGCAGAGCTCATTGCTGTCTACAACTACCTGAAGGGAGGCTGTAGCCAGGTGGGGTTGGTCTCTTCTGCCAGACAACCAGCAACAGAACAAGGGGACACAGCCTCAAGTTGTAGCAGGGGAGGTCTAGGCTGGATGTTAGGAGGAAGTTGATGGGAGAGAGAGTGATTGGCATTGGAATGGGCTGCCCAGGGAGGTGGTGGAGTTGCCATCCCTGGAGGTGTTGAAGCAAAGCCTGGCTGAGGCACTTTGTGCCATGGTCTGGTTGACTGGACTGGGCTGGGTGCTAGGTTGGACTGCCTGAATCTACAATTCTATGATTCTGTAAGGCTATAACCCACAAAGAACTGTAATTCAAGTGGGAACTGTTTAGATCTTGGCTCTGTGTTCAGACCTGAAGGACATATATGCTTGAATTTGACCTGAGATGAGACTACAAGCTGAACCAGAGTTCTATCTAGACACACTTGGTCAGGCTTTGTGATTAGCATGCAGATATTTTCCCTAGAGGTGCTAGATGCTAATCCCTCTTCTCTGCATTGATCTTAGCCAGCCACAAGGTGTCAACAGAGTGTAGCAGATGCTGACTGAGGTTCTGCTACAGCATCTCTTGCCTGCTAATACCTTTAAAATCTGTCTTCTGCTGGGTTATTTGAACAGCTAATTCCAAAATTTCAGGTCTGATCAAATCTTTGATGCTTGATTTATTTAATCAACGAAGCCTTCCCATGCAATGTGTTTAGAGGGGAGGGGGAATTAGGAATTGCTGTAGATGGCTGAAGTAAAAAATTATGTGAGAAGCCACATGCTGCAGGCTACAGATACTGTCTATCTCTGTGCTTCAGCCGTTGAGATGGTACACTTCTGGAGCCTAATTTATTACTTTTCCAGATATGAGAAGTGACCACGGGCAACAGACACAACATGAGTTAACTTTCCACAGTAAGAAGCCAAAATATCTGGATGGCCTGGTGCCTGTGCTCATTTCTGGGCAGTGCAATTACCAGCGAGGCAACATAAACATGAAATAAACCAAACCCCAGTGTTAAACAGGTTGGGTCTGTCTTTTCCAGACACAGAATTTAGTGTTGTATTAAATTAAAAACCCAAATATCCAAAAGGAGTCAGAACTAAAGCAAAGGTTTGAATAAAGCAGGGGAGAGACACTGAGGTGCTGGAGTGGGTGCAGAGAAGGGCGATGAGGCTGGGGTGAGGTCTGGCAAACATGACCTCTGAGGAGTGGCTGAGGGAGCTGGGGGTGTTTGGTCTGGAGAAGAGGAGGCTGAGAGAGGACCTTATTGCCCTCTACAACTACCTAAACGGGGGTTGTGGTGAGGCTGGAGCTGGTCTCTTCTCCCCAGTTACTAATGATAGAACAAGAGGAAATGGCCTCAAGTTGCGTCAGGGGAGGTTTAGGTTGGATGCTGGGTAGAAATTCTTTCCTGAGCAGGTGGTCAGGCACTGGAACAGGCTGCCCAGGGAGGTGGTAGAGTCACCATCCCTGGAGGTGTTTAAAAGGAGAGTGGATGTGGTGCTTGAAGCTGTGGTCCAGTGCTGAAGGATGCTGGGATGAAGGCTGGGCTGGCTGATCCTGGTGGTCCTTTCCAACCATAGCAATTCATAGTGCTTAGATGTTGTGCTGAGGGATTTGGGTTAGTCACAGACTTGTCAGTGTGAAACTAATGATTGGACTCAATGGTCTTGAAGGGCTTTTCCAATCTAGGAAATTCTGTGATTCTGTGATTACGAAGGATGTGGAAGCAATTTGGGTTTGTACACCCACAGGGGGTTAGGATCCAGGGAAGAAGGGCTGACTGTAAATGGGAATGAAAGTCCGTTAGGAAGATGACTCCTAGAACTGTGCTCTCTTTGAAGTGCAAATTAATGAGTTTGGCTAAGAAATTTCAAAGGGGTAAAGAATTTAGCTCCTATTGAATGCAAGAGTCTTTTGGGCACTTCATAGCCAGAGTCTGCTTTGAAAGTCACAGCTTACACTATTAATTTTAATGAGTCTTTTTCCACTGCAGGAGAAGGGAGCAGATCCATGACAGAGAGATGAACAGGGGCAGTAAAAGAAAGAAAGTTTCTTTTTATTGCAGTCTTTCTTTATAGATTATTGAACTTTCCCCAGTCTACTCAGTCAAGTACAAAAGTGCATGTAACAGGTTAGAGGCAAAAGGTTGCTACATGACAGCCTTCATTTGTGTTCTCTGCATTGTGCCCTCTGCAAAGTGGAGCAGATCATGCCATAAAACAACAGCACTTGGTACGTTTCTTAAAAGGACAAAGGGATCTGTCTATGCAAAGAGATGATTTTTGTTCAGCTCCTAAACCAGCTGTGACACCACACAGTCCTTTGAGAGATATTTTGTTAGGCCACAGGTCTGTGTTGGAGGTCAGAAGAGCAATAGCAATAGATGCATCGAGCTCCCTGCAGCTCCCTGAGGGTAGGCTGGGACAACAATCAGGAAACCTGCAAGGCCTGTGGGAATAAAAAAGTTGCTATTCTTGTTCTTCTCCTTTGCATTTCTTTTCATCCTCTTTCACACACTGAAATGTTTCTGTCATTTCTAGTTACAGCATGGAGTAGTCCTTAAAGTGTCCTGTACTCCTTGTTCTTCTGACAGGTGCTGTAAGGTAACTACCACCTAGAAGGTGTGCTTGTGCTTTGATGGCTCAGGACCCAGGTCCTCACTTGGGTCTCAGCACAGCCTTTGATGCCACTGGGTATAGGAGCATTCCTCTCCTGTTGGCAAGAGGACTCTGCAGGTAAGTCCAGATGTTTCTGAATTGGGTTATATTACAAGTAGCTTGCTTACTTTCTTCCTCTGAGCTTGAGGTTTCTTCAAAGGTGCATTTTAACTCCTTACATTTAGAAGTTAACCTCCTGTGCAGCAGCAGCATCTGGCTAGTCTTGCGCTTCCTGCCAGTCACACCACGCTCAAACATGCAGGGACATAAGCCAGCCCACCAAGGAGGGATACAGGGCAAGGTGATGCTGCAAAGGAAAAGGGAGCTCTAAATGGTGCTGCCTCTCTGCCACTGTATGCACTGGAGAGGAGGCTGAAGGTCAAAAAGCACTTTTACTGTCTTCTGCAATTGCATACATCCAGTATAACATAGAATCATAGAACTGTCAGGGCTGGAAAAGACCTCAAGGATCATCTTGCTCCAACCCTCCTGCCACAGGCAGGGACACCTCACACTGGATCCAGTTGCTCAGAGCCCCATCCAGCCTGGACTTAAAAATCCCCAGGGATGGGGCTTCTACCACCTGCCAAGGCAACCTCTTCCAATGTCTCACAACCCTCACAGTGAAGAACTTTTTCCTAACTCCCAATCTAAATCTACCCACTTCTAGTTTTGCTTCCACTCCCTCTCGTCCTGGCACCGTGCAGGAGCACAACCTGTTGAGGGAACCTCATGTGGAAATTCTTGATGCTGCCTGGAATGTGTGCTGAAGCTCAGGGAGAGCAGCTCTTTGCAAGAGCACCTGACACACAGCCCTTGCTTTGCCACAGGCTGCTTGTCCTGCAGTAAGGTGGCACTGTGACCTGGGTGTCTAACACCTTGACCTCAACCAAAACAGTCATTGTTGTTCCTGAGGGCATCATTCAGAACACTCAGAACAGGCCTGGTACCACTGACTATGAGTCACAAAGATGATAATGCAGTTTAGGATATTGAACCTTATCCATAGCTTGTAATTCATCTGGGGATTTGAATGTCACAAGCAGTGTCCTGGACTCTGTTCCAATACAGATGATTTCAGACACCCTTCCAAATTAAGCCAGTGACTAAGAGTCATAAATTTAGTTCACCTCAACCACTAATAGAGTTCAGAAAGCTTGTGCTTTAGTTTTTCTGGCAGTGATGAGGTAATAAAGATTCTAGCACATACTGCCTGCCCCCTCCCCCAGCTCAGCTCTCCTCCCTGTTTCACTCTGAGGATGCCAAAAAGAAATTTTCAGTGTCTCCAGGGGGGTTAGTTCTGCTTCAGCCAAAGAGGCAAAGTGACCTTACAGCTTTCATTAGCCAGTGCAGCAGGGACTCCAGGAGACAACTGTGTTTGTGGGAAAGCACATGGGAGAATGCAAATGATCTGCCCCTCATCTGCTCCAAAGGGAACAAGGACTTCAAAGCAGATCTGGCAGGGCAAACTATGCATGTGCATGCTCAAAGTACTGCCTTCACCTCCTGAGAGTAAATTATGCTTGCTGGAAGGCAACCATTGCCTGTCAGATGTAGTGTCTCTATCACAGCAGTATTCTGAAGATTGTCTTTATTGGTGCACACCAGGAAAAGCCATTCATGGTTTGGAGTTGATAGAACCATCACTGTGAATGAATAACCTCTCACTGAATTTCAGCAACTTTTGGTCCTCCCTTCAAGAGCAGATAAGCAGAAAAGGTCGAGGCTCACTGGGTCTGCTGCTCTCAATAGCTTGCTGTTCGGTATCTTGATTGGTGATCTGGACAAGGGGAGTTAGTCCATCAGTAAGTTTGCAGATGACACCAAGCTAGGAGCAGGTGTGGATCTGTTGGAGGGTAGGAGAGCCCTGCAGAGGGACCTAGACAGGCTGGAAGGGTGGGCAGAGGCCAACGGGATGAGATTTAACAAGGCCAAGTGCAGGGTTCTGCACTTTGGCCACAACAACCCCAAGCAGCACTACAGGCTGGGGACAGAGTGGCTGAGAGCAGCCAGGAAGAAAGGGACCTGGGGGTGCTGGTAGAGAGTAGCTGAAGATGAGGCAGCAGTGTGCCCAGGTGGCCAAGAAGGCCAATGGCATCCTGGCCTGGCTCAGGAGCAGTGTGGCCAGCAGGACAAGGGAGGTTATTCTGCCCCTGTACTCAGCACTGCTCAGGCCACACCTTGAGTGCTGTGTCCAGTTCTGGGCTCCTCAATTCAAGAGAGATGTTGAGGTGCTGGAAGGTGTCCAAAGGAGGGAGACAAAGCTGGTGAGGGGCCTGGAGCACAGCCCTGTAAGGAGAGGCTGAGGGAGCTGGGGGTGTGCAGCCTGCAGAAGAGGAGGCTCAGGGCAGAGCTCATTGCTGTCTACAACTCCCTGAAGGGAGGCTGTAGCCAGGTGGGGTTGGTCTCTTCTGCCAGGCAAACAGTAAGAGATTAAGGATTCACAGTCTGCAGTTGTGCCAGGGGAGTTCTAGGCTGGATGTTAGGAGGAAGTTGATGGGAGAGAGAGTGACTGGCATTGGAATGTGCTGCCCAGGGAGGTGGTGGAGTCACTGTCCCTGGAGGTGTTGAAGCAAAGCCTGGCTGAGGCACTTAGTGCCATGGTCTGGTTGACTGGACAGGGCTGGGTGCTAAGTGGGACTGGATGTTCTTGGAGGTCTCTTCCAACCTGGTTGATTCTGTGATTCTTTCAGTAAATACCATCTGCTAGGTACATTGTGCATCTGCAGCTTCTGTCAGTTGGGTTGTGTTGGATTTGAGATGTGCTTGTTTTCAGATGACACTCAGTGCACCACATGCCCTCAGATCACAGATTCCCACATTGCTGTTTCCCCTCTTAACAAATCTAGGAGTGGCTCTCGGTTACTCAGCCTTGTACACAGAGGTGGAGCATGAGTGTTCTGCTCACTTCTCAAGACCTTCTGAGAAGAGGAGTCATTTGTCAAACAGAGCCAGAAGGTGCCAATGCTAAGGGTCACATCACCAGTGAATACCAATAAGTCACAAAGAGTGTCCCTAATCTGAGAAGGGTTGCATGAGATCAGAGGGACCAAGACAGGCTGGTGAAATGGGCTGAGGAGAGTCTGCTGAGGTTCACTAAAGCTAAGTGCAGAAAAAAGGACTTGGGGGTACTTGTGGCTTAGGGGAAAGGGCTTGGGAGCATTAGTGCATGAAAAGCTTTGTTATTCAGCATTCCTACGTAATTAAAGGCTCCTTCATGCTGCTTTGCTTACCAAGCCTCGTGGCTTCACCATCTGACTGGGAAGCTGCAGCCTGCAATCCCAGCTGGACACCAGAAGTAATGCTGGTTATTATCCCACTGGCACTCATCTTCTTCATTCCTTCCAGAGCTCCCTGGAGATAGCCATTCCTGATAGCAATGTACGATTGACTTACAGTTGTAATTGGCCTGGGGAGGAAGAGATGGGCCAAGTTCTCTGCTACAGAAGCCAAGACAGGCGAGACAAACCACCCCATTCTTTCCACAGAATGGTATCAGAGGGTTGCTTTGGTTGGAAAAGGCCTCCTGGTTCATCCAGTTAACTGTCAACACTACCCTGGCCATTACACTGTGTCCTAGAGTGTCATGGCCACAAGTTTCTGGAACACCTCCAGGGATGGTGACTCCACCACCTCCCCAGGCAGCCCCTTCCAATGCATCACCACTCTTTCAGGAAAGAATTTTGTCCTTAAGTTCCTCTGGTGCAATTTCAGGCCATATATCTGTGTGTGTACATTAAGAGAGTGCATTTTAAGCCTTATCATGTTGTCTGGCTTGTCCTCCAGCCTGCATCACTTTGGGACAGAAAGAAGCCAGCTCCTAGAAATCTGCTTGTTTTGGCTCTGGCTTCTAACATGCCTCGATGGATAACACATAATGGTGTCATTTTGAAGAGGCCTTCAGATAAAATGCTGCACATTAAATGCCATTTTTCTGTGCTCTATCAGAAATATAGGAGGCAGGGCTTGGCTGGAAATAAATGACACTGATGGTATCTGCTGATATCAAGGAATATTAAGTGTTTTCTTCTTGCCCACTGAGCCCTCGCAGAATGAAGGATTAAGAGGGATGTTCAGGTTCTGGAATGTGTCCAGAGAAGGGTGACAAAGCTGGTGAGGGGCCTGGAGCACAGCCCTTGAGGAGAGGCTGAGGGAGCTGGGGGTGTGCAGCCTGCAAAAGAGGAGGCTCAGGGCAGACCTCATTGCTGTCTACAACTACCTAAAGGGAGGCTGTAGCCAGGTAGGGTTGGTCTCTTCTGCCAGGCAACCAGCAACAGAACAAGGGGACACAGTCTGCAGTTGTGGCAGGGGAGGTCTAGGCTGGATGCTAGGAGGAAGTTGTTGGCAGAGAGAGTGATTGGCATTGGAATGGGCTGTCCAGGGAGGTGGTGGAGTCACCACCCCTGGAGGTGTTGAAGAAAAGCCTGGATGAGGCACTTAGTGCCATGGTCTGGTTGATTGGACAGGGCTGGGTGCTAGGTTGGACTGGATGATCTTGAAGGTCTCTTCCAACCTGGTTGATTCTATGATGAGTGAGCATCCCTGCAGAAAAGGACTTGGCTGTACTGGTTGGGTGCAGCTGGACAGGAGCCAGCAATATGCACCTGTAGGCCAGAAAGCTGATCACATCAAAAGACGTGTGGCCAGGACATGGACAGGGGTGATTATGCCACTCTGATCTGCTCTGGTGAGACCTCATCTGGAGCATTGTGTCTAAATCTGGAGCCCTCATCAGGAGGAGGACATTGACCTGCTCCAGCAGGTCCAATGAAAAGTCACTTGAGCCATACAATTAAATTAAAAACCTCTATATTATCAGAGCTTTCCAATCAAAACCCTGCAGCAGAGCTCAGGCAGAAGGGAGATGCCCTCCTGCCATCTTGGCTCAATGGCCATGGTGGTGCTAGGCTGACAGTTGGACTCAAGGATCTTAAAGGTCTTTTCCAACTGAAACCATTCTCTGATTCTGTCTGCATCCTCACAAGCTGCACCCAGGCTCCAGCTCACAGCTGCAGTGATTTCCTAAGCTGCAACAAAGTTCCAGTGGCAGCATCCCCACACTGCTGCTGTTCCAGCAGATCAGCAGTCCCCCAACCACCACCCCACACACCCCCGACCTGCACAAATCACAGCTGATAAAGAACCAGCTGCAGCCCTCTCACAAGGCTCACTGGATGGACACAGGTGCATCAATGCACTCCCCACGGGAAAGCAGGACAAGAAACATGAACTGGGGTCTGTTTGGAGAGAGATTCCTCACTGAGAAATGCTGATTTGAGCTCACACCTCCATCAGGAGCACGTGCAGATGTTCATGACCTCACAGCAACTCAACACATCTGGGATGCCTACCATATCTCTGCCTTCCTCACTGGTTTTCTAGAGGGCTTTTTGTGCATTCTATTTGGTTTAGCTTCCCCCCCACCTTCTTTTTAAGTGATAGAAGTCTAAGATGGCTAACTGTCTTCTCTACTTGTCCTCTAAACTCTGAGATTCAGTCTCAATATCTGCACTCTAAAGGGATGAGAACCTTGAGGTGAAGCCTGCATGGAGCAGTACACAAAGCGCGGCTACCAGAGGATGGAGACTCCCTTTTTGCAAGGAGTCCCCTGGAAAAGCAAGGGCTGATGGAGGACCAGTTGCTGCTGGGGAGGTTCCCACTGAACTCCACAAGAAAATGCTTCCCCATGAGAGCAGTCAGACCTTGGAATCATCTCCCAAGGCAAGCAGTGGCTTCTCCTCCACTGGACTCTTCTAAGACTCAGCCTGCGAGGGCGCTGGGCCAGCTCATTCCAACCAGACAGTTACCTAGAAAAGTTGGACCAGATGATCCTTGGAGCCCTTCCCAAGCTGGCATTCTGTGACTGTTTTCTACATGCCAGGTTGTGGAGCAGCATTGTGTGCCAGGTATTATTTCTGCTAACGAGCCCTTCTGGCTGCTCCACGTGCTGGAGGAGTCAGCTTTTCCCACTCTCTCGCCTGCGCGTTTGAGCGAGGAGCCGCGTTTGCCCGCGATGAAAGCCAGATGTTCCCGGAGAGCTGCCTCTCCTCCAGGGAAACGTTTGTCAGAGCAGGAGCAGGCGCTGCAGCTTTGCCCCAAATTACTCACATTCCTCCTTTTTCCTCTTCTGAGCAGGAACTGCAAGAAGCTGTGTTTGAAAGCAAGGGGACTGTGACTGCAAATTAAAAGCCTTTGCCATGACGCCTTTCAAAGCCGGTAATCGGGATTTAAGTGTCCTGGAGAAGAGAAGGCTGAGAGGAGATCTCATTAATGCTTATAAATACCTGAAGGGGGGGAATCAGGCAGAAGCTGCCAGCCTCTTTTCAGTGGCATCCTGTGGCAGGACAAACACAAACTTCAACACTGGAAATTCCACCTCAGCCTGGCCAAAAATGTCCTGCGGGGATGACAGAGCACTGGCGAAGGCTGCGCGGAGGGAGGGCTTGTGGAGCCTGCTTCTCTGGAGCCTTCCAAGACCCATCTGGATGCATTTCTGTGGGATCCTGCTCTGGCAAGGAGTGGGGACTCAGTGATCTCTTGAGGTCCCTACACATTCAGATTTTAAAAGGAATTTCTGAATGCATTTATTCATTGTGGATTCTGAATGCATTTATGTCGTGTTGTAGCTGAGCTAATGACAGAACTGGTTTAGTATTGCTGAGGAGGAGGAGCTGAGGGAACTGGATTTGTTTAGCCTGGAGAAGAGGAGGCTGAGAGGAGATCTCATTGCTCTCTACAGTGAGGGGTTGCTGTCTTCTCCCCAGTGTCAGGTGATAGAAGAGGTTAGGGCCTGAAATTGTGCCGTGGGAGGTTTAGGTTGGATATTAGGAAGCATTTCTTTTCCTGAAAAAGTGGTCAGGCGTTGGAACAGGCTGCCCAGAGTCATAGAACCACAGAATCAGTCAGGGTTGGAAGGGACCACAAGGAGCAGCCAGTTCCAACCCCCCTGCCATGCCCAGGGACACCCTACCCTAGAGCAGGCTGCACACAGCCTCATCCAGCCTGGTCTTAAACACCTCCAGGGATGGGGCCTCAACCACCTCCCTGGGCAACCCATTCCAGGCTCTCACCACTCTCATGCTCAACAGCTTCCTCCTCACATCCACTCTGACTCTCCCCACCTCCAGCTTTGCTCCATTCCCCCCAGTCCTGGCACTCCCTGAGAGCTTAAAAAGTTCCTCCCCAGTGGTAACGTCGCTGTCCCTGGAGATGTTCAAGAAACACATGGACATGACAATTTGTGACGTGGTGTTAGGCTGATGGCTGAACTTGACCTTAAAGGTCTTTTCCAGCTGAAACAATTCTATGATTCTGTGATCTCTGGCATGAAGAGAACCTGTGGCATCCCCCATCAGGTCACTCTCTCCTGGGAGCATGCAGCACCAGGACCTGGAGAGGTGGCACACTCCCAGTTGCAGTAATTCCCCTGTTCTAAGATACTAGAGCAGCTTTTTGGTGGTTTCAATCTTCTTCCACAGAAGCAGTCAGCTTGTGTCACCTGCTAGGCTGGAGCTCCCTGCTCGTGAGTCCCTGCTTGTTACCAAGAGCTGCTCAGGTGTGGGAGTGCAAGAAGAAAGAGTCTAGCCCTTCTCACACATGGCAGCTGAGGTGTCTCCTGCCAGGCCACAGACAAGCACAGCAGATGGTTTGGGATTGGGATTTCCAGATTTAGGGGATTTTGCACTGCCTGGGGAGTTCTCACAAAGGTTTTTTTCATATCGTGGTGTCTGACATGATTTGGAGGCTGAGGAACTTAAATGCTGCAAATCAAACACAAAGGAGAAGAGTTCTAGTCCTTGTGATCAGAAAAACCAGACCTTTTGAAACGCAAACCAGCTGGTTCCTAAGTCTCCAGACATGCAAGGCATGTGTGAGGGAATGTGGATTCAGTTGGTCTTAGAAAACACAAGCTTCGAAAAGTAATCACCTCATGAGCTTGGACCCTTAGATCATTTGGAGTTCAGCCAAGTCCCTCTGCCTTATCAGTACCAAATGTGTGATGCTGTTTGCCTGAAGGAAAAAAGGTTTTATGCCTAGATTTGGAGCGTATCAGTTATCACCTGAATATCAGCTGCTGACAGAGAGTGGAATCTAACATCAGTTTGAACTTTCCCTTCAGGTAATCCGTTGGAAAAGAAAAACCATGAAGAAGTTTCCACCAGAAATTACTTCCACTTGGCTAAAGACTTTGCTGTTTAACTACAAAGGGCCCAGGTCTGGATCTGGCTGCATCCCTCTGTGGAATGGTGAGTTTCTTTGGTGTCAGCCAGGAAAACATGTGAGGAATGTCTTTCCCTCTTCTCTTTGCAAGCCAGAGTAGGAAAAAGTCCAATAACTGTTTCTAGGACTGCAGAAAAAGTGGAGAGCTTTTAGGTCACTACACTTCTTGCTGTCTACAACTACCTGAGGGGTGGTTGTGGCCAGGGGGAGGTTGCTCTCTTCTCTCAGGTGGCCAGCGCCAGAACAAGAGGACACAGCCTCAGGCTGTGCCAGGGGAAATTTAGGCTGGAGGTGAGGAGAAAGTTCTTCCCTGAGAGAGTCATTGGACACTGGAATGGGCTGCCTGGGGAGGTGGTGGAGTCGCCGTCCCTGGGGCTGTTCAAGGCAGGATTGGACGTGGCACTTGGTGCCATGGTCTGGCCTTGAGCTCTGTGGTAAAGGGTTGGACTTGATGATCTGTGAGGTCTCTTCCAACCTTGGTGAAACTGTGATACTGTGATACATCAGCATGAATATGCAGCATTGCCAGTCAAGGTGAGTGTAAGAGTTTTTCTAACCACCTTAAGAAAAGTCTTACTGGATGTGGAGTAAGTTTGTTTGGTTTTCAGACTCTGAAGGCTAAACATCTTCTGCTCATACTGTCTTCTGTGGAGCTCTGAGTGAAGGGGTGGAGCTCAGCAGCATTTGTGCTGTGGGGTTTGGGGTTCCTCCAGCTGCATCCAGGGAAGGAGGAAAGCAGAGTGTAACTGCTTTCATCTTTCAAACTCAGAAGGCTCCTAAGAGAAGCTTAATGAGGACTTGAGACTTGAGAACAAGTCTTACATGGAGCAGCTAAGTGAACTGGGATTTTGTTTAGACTGGAAAAGAGAAGGCTGAAGGGAGACCTGGCTTGCTCCAACTCCCTGAAAGGAGGTTGGAGTGAGATGGGAGTTAATCTCTTCTCACTAGCATCAAGTGATAGAATGAGAGGAAACGTCCTAAAATTGTGCCAGGGGAGGTTTAGTTTGGAGATTAGGAACAATTTCTGTGCTGCAAGAGTAGTCAGGCATTGGAACAGGCTGCCCAGGGAGGTGCTGCAGTCACTATCCCTGGAGGTGTTCAAGAGATGTGTGGGGATGGCACTCTGGGACACGGTTTAATGACCATAGTGATGTTAGCTTGAAGGTTGGACTTGACAATCTTAGAGGTCTCTGCCAGGCAAAACAATTCCATGATTTGCACTGTGCACTACATTCCCTGTTCTTTCCCTGTCACTTGTAATTGCTGTCATTGTTCTTGGAAAGAGATCGTCCTGTGAACGATGCAGAACGAGGCTGCTGTGCTTGTCTGTGGGCAGCAGAGATGTTCTAACAAGGGCAGCCAGAAGTGAATTTCACTCTCAGAAAGCAAAGGATTTTCTACAATGCACATGAAAAAGTTATTGCTATCTCCAATCAGCTACCTCTCATTTGGAGGTAAGAGAAAGAGTTGCAGACATGATCACTGAGGATATAGCTAATTGAGATTTTATTGCACAGTTGAGTTAAACTGTTGAGGGCTGAGTGCTTAGTACCATGCCAGTGCTGCTTGGCTCAATCTCATCTTTAATGGATTCCAGAGCTGGTGGTTTCAAGTAACAGCTTTCTCAGGTCCCAAGAAAGTAATGAAGTACACAGAGGAAGTTCAAAGGAAAGTTCTCTAGAGAGGAAAAAAAGAGAGCTAAAATGATGATATTGTCAACTGGGGGATATTTTTATGCACATAAAAGATGCCAGACCTATCCCAGTGCAGAAACAGGTGGAGACTGAAACAGTGCCTGACTCATAGACTCTGCTTTGCATCTACCCAGGCACTCCTAAATCGCTTGGGAGGTGATTTGCAGGTGGATTTTCTGTGGGGTTTTTTTCCAGTTAGCTCTGGCCACACTGAGATAAGGCACTTGCATCTCCCTTCCTCTTTCTCTGGTCTGGCTGTTCAGTAGCAAAGGAAAGACCCTGGAAGAACTGGAACTAGGTCTGATGTGAGAGGAGCTGTGCAATCAGTCCCTGCACCATTCCTCTGCCATCCTGCTCTTGACATCCCAGGGAGGTTACTGTAGCTTCCAGTGAGCCCTGCTCTGCTCCCTGGGCCACTGCACCTCCTTCCACAGGTAGCAGCTCTGACTGAATTTGTGTGACCTGTCAGAAAGATGCTCCTTTTCTTACTGATGTTGTGGAGGTGTTTGTATGGCAATGTGTTAGTCTGTGCTGAGCAGGGCATGAAAGGCCTGCAGTGAGCAGGACGACCAGAAAGGCCAAGGTCTCCTTCCTGCAGTGAGCAGGACGACCAGAAAGGCCAAGGTCTCCTTCCTGCAGTGAGCAGGATGACCAGAAAGGCCAAGGTCTCCTTCCTGCAGTGTGCAGGATGACCAGAAAGGCCAAGGTCTCCTTCCTGCAGGATGACCTACCTTCATGATCCTACCTCCATCCATTGCCATCAATCTGGTTGTATATATATACATATATATATATATATATATATATTTGCATCTTGTTTTCCTTCCCTATACCTCTTTGTAACTCCCCTCCTTTAAATACCTTTTATTTATTAAGGGTTTTTCTTTTAACTCCCAAGTGGAAGCAGGACTTTATTTGGGTGTGCTGTTTTGCCCTCTGCCTTGCCACATCTCATTCCTTTCTTTCCAGAGGGGGTGGGAGGGGAGAGGGGAAGGCATCCTATTGTTCTGTTCGTTCTGTCAGCTATATTTTGAGTCTCTAGAACCAACACAGGTGGGCACATGGGGCCAGGAGAGTCCCAGTGCTGCTGGCTGTGGAGAGCACTCACAGCCAAGCCACAGCAAGGGTGCCCAGCAGTCTGACAGTACTTTGCTGGCAACACAAAGAGGTTGCCCAGAGAGGTGGAGAAGTCACTGTCCCTGGAGGTGTTCAAGAAGCATATAGCTGTGGTGCTTTGGGTAATGGCAGTGGCCAGGATGGTGGTAGGTTGCTGCTGGACTCCACGATCTGGGAGGTCTTTTGCAGCTGGGACGAGTCTGTGATTCTGTGAAGCAATGCTGCATTGGGTTGAGCTCAGCAGGGGGCTGCATGCCCCATGCATAACGTCCTGAGGACCTGATGTGTGCCTCTCAAAGCACCAGGAACGCCTCACGGCTCACGTTCTGCCTGAGTGGGGCTCAGCTAATTCAGCAGCAGCAGTTTGTTCTGCTCAGAATCCTGGAGAACGGCTCCTCTCCTAAGGAATTTCCTCTGACTCAACTGCCAAGATACAATGAGATTCCAGGTTTGTTGTTGTCTGCTGGAGTGATGGGGATTCTATTTTGCTGGCACGTTTTCCCTGACCCTGTGTCAGCAGCATAGCTGGGCTATGAGCTAATGCCTGTGTGCTAGGCGAGCAGCTGTGTGCGTCGTGGCCAGAGAGAGCACTAAGTCTGATCAGTCCAGTGGAGTTGCTTAGGCAAAACAGGGAATTAGAATCACAGAATGCATTGCTTGGGAAGGGACCCTCATAGGTCATTTTGTTCAACCACCTCCTGCAGTGAGCAAGGACATGTCCAACTAGATCAGGTTGCTCAGGGCTCCGGTCAAGTTTGACCTCGAACGTCTCCAGGGATGGGGCCTCATCCACATCTCTGGGCAAACCTGTTCCAGTATTTCACCACTCTCATTGTGAAGAACTTCCTCCTGATGGCCAACCTATATCTACTTTGTTTCAAGCCACTGCCCCTCGTTCTATCACTACAAGCCCTTCTAAACAGTCCTTCCCCAGCTTTTTTGTAGGCCCCCCTCAGATACCAAAACGTTACTCTAAGGTTTCCCCAGAGCCTTCTCTTCTCCAGGTTGAACACCCCAGCTCTCTCAGCCTGTCCATGTACAAGAGGTGCTCCAGCCTTCTGATCATCTTTGTGGCCCTCCTCTGGACCTGTTCCAGCAGGTCCATGTCCTCCTTGTATTGGAGGCCCTGTAGGTGGACACTGCAGGTGAAGTCTTACCAGAGGTCACTCTCACCAGCAGGGTAGCAGAGTTACCTCTTTGAATCTGCTGGGCATGCTTCTGTTGATGCAACCCTCTGGGCTGCAAGTGCACCTTGCCAACTCCTGCCTGCTTCTCATTGGCTGTTAACTTCAATCCAGAAGAGTAAGTGATGTCTGACCATGCAAGATGTGTGTCACTGTCATGCAGGTGGAAATCAAGATGGCCTCAGCTGTCATACATAAAGATGCACTGAATCACAGAATTTCCCAGATTGGAAAAGCCCTTCAAGACCATTGAGTCCAATCATTAGTTTCACACTGACAAGTGCTTGACTAACCCAAATCCCTCAGCACAACATCTAAGCACTATGAATCACTGTGGTTGGAAAGGACCACCAGGATCAGCCAGCCCAACCTTCATCCCAGCATCCTTCAGCACTAGGCCATAGCTTCAAGCACCACATCCACTCTCCTTTTAAACACCTCCAGGGATGGTGACTCCACCACCTCCCTGGGCAGCCTGTTCCAGTGCCTGACCACCTGCTCAGGAAAGAACTTCCTCCCAACAGCCAACCTAAACCTCCCCTGATGCAACTTGAGGCCATTTCCTCTTGTCCTGTCATTAGTAATCGGGGAGAAGAGACCAGCTCCAGCCTCACTACAGCCTCCTTTTAGGTAGTTGCAGAGGGCAATAAGGTCCCCTCTCAGCCTCCTCTTCTCCAGACTGAACAACACCAGTTGAGGGGTTCCCCAGTTGAGGAAGAACGGAAGAAGCCCTACAGCCACTGAACAGCTAAACAGAGCAAAGTGCTGTGCCTTTATTTCCTGGTGGTGCTTTGGGTCTGCAGCGTTGTTCTTCCCACTTCAGCATCAAATACTTGTGAAGTTGTAAGGAAGGAGGACTGCTCTGCCAGCCCTGATCCTTCTCCCTGTGCTGCTGCAGGCCTCACATTGTCATCACAGGCTTTTCAAAGCTGCTGGATTGGTTGAGGCTCCAACCCTGGAAACATTTAAGGTCAAACCTGATGGAGCCCTGAGCAACCTAATCTAGTTTATGTCCCTTCTCACTGCAGGGAGGTTGGACAAGATGACCTTTGAGGGTCCCTTCCTGCCTGATGCATTCTGTGAATTAACTGGCATTCTGTTGGCAACAGGGATGAGGCTTGAACTGGACAGGAAATCAGAAGAGGCAGACTTGCAGTGGGGTCTGGTAACCCTTAAACCATGTCATCTGTGGAAACTCTGTGAGCTGCTTTGGGGAACAGTGGAGCACAGCTTCCACACCTGCTTTTGCCCTGCATAAACCTCCTTGCATTAGAGGTAACCACTGCCTCAAGAGACATGGAATCATCACAGCATGGTTCATGTTGGAAGGGACCCCAAGCATCATCTGGTCCAATCTTTCTGTTCTAGAGAAACGTTTTCTCTCCCCTTGCTTTTTAAAGCAGATTCTAAGGTGTCAGGTTTTGTGCTTGTGGCTGCACTGGCAATGGAAGAGGCTCGAGGTTGCTTCTATCTTAAATCACATTTCACCCCTGAAAGGTTTTTTTGTGGTCTTAAAGGTGTTGGATAGAATCCTAGAATGGGTCAGGTTGGAAGAGACTTAACAGGAACCTTCAGAAGCTTACCAGGAATCTTGGGGCAAGTTTGTAAGTGGCAAGTTTTAGTTCTAGCAGTGATAGAAGTATCATAGACTCATAGGAGACCTGCTTGCTCAGGTATCACTGTGAGGGGCTGCCCAGGTTGGCTGTGAGCTCTGTGCTAGCAGTCACAGCATTTCTCTTCTGTATTTCTGGTAAAACTTAAGGTATTGAGTGGGTTTCCAGGGTATAACAGTTGAGTGGAAGAGGCTCATTGTGGCTGTTCTTTGGAAATCTCAGAATTACCTCAAGATTTACAGCTATTTTGTACTTTCAGTTTGGCAAAGCAGCAAAGGCATTGTTAAACCTGCTTTTACTGACTTTCATGGGGCTACAGCATCTGTTGTCCTTGGGCATCCTTGGCAGCTGACTCACAGCAGCTCTGCTGGCAGAGCACCCAAACAAGTCAAGGAACTAACACATGCCTACAGCTCTGAGCAAAAGAAGATAACTTAGCAAGTTGCCTGTTTTTCCCCTTTGCTCCCAAAGACAGGGGTGTACGTGGCAGGACTGGTTTGGTTTTTTGGCCTGGTGTACAGCTCCTTTCCAAATGGGCATGGGCATGAAGGGAAGAAAAATACTCATCTTTTTCAGAGACACACTTGGAGACACGGGAGCATCCAGAGAAACATGCCTGAAAGCTGCCACAATCACACAGTTAGCAAATGGTAGGCATTGGAAGGCACCTCTGGAGATCACTGAGTCTAACCCTACTGCCAAGGCAAGTTCACCTACAGGAGGTCACACAGGAACATGTCCAGGCAGGTTTGGAATGTCTCCAGAGATGAGGACTCCACCACTCTCTGGGCAGCCTGTCCCAGTGCTCCAGCACCCTTAAAGTTCCTCCTCATGTTTAGATGGAACTTCCTGTGTTCAATTTGTGCCCATTACCATCCTCCTGACACCCACCCTCTAAGTAGTTTAAGCATTGATGAGATCCCTCCTCAGACTTTTCTTTTCCAGACTAAAAAGCTCAAATTCTCTCAGCCTCAGAGAGATGTTCCAGTCCCCTCATCATCTTTGTAGCCCTTTGCTGTACTCTATCCAGCAAGTCTCTGTTCTTCTTGGCGACCCCCTGGGGACCCCAGAGCTGGACACAGTATTCCACATGTGGCTGCACCGGGGCAGAGTAGAGGAGGTGGAGACCTGCTGGCTTCTTGATGCACCTCAGGATGCCACTGGCCTTCTTGGCCATGAGGGCAGGTTGATGGCTGATGGTCATCCTGTTCTCCACCAGGACCCAAGGTCCTTTTCCCCAGAGCAGCTCTCCAACAAGTGAGCAGCTCTCCAACAGGTGAGCAGCTCTCCAACAGGTCAGCCCCTCTCTGTACTGATCCATGGGGTTGTTCCTCCCCAGATGCAAGACTCTGCACTTGCCCTTGTTGGATTTCACTGGACTTGTCCCTGCCCTCCTCTCCAGCCTGTCCAGGTCACACTGGATGGCAGCACAGCCTGACAGAGTGTCAGCCACTCCTCCCAGTTTTTGATGCCAGCCTCTATCTCACCACCTTACGCTGCACCAGAGCCACTCTGTGATCCTCTTAAGCAGGACACAGCCTTCTCCCCCTCAGCAGAGCCCAATCCAGCTGGTCAGGTCTAGGGTGGTGTGGTTTGTCTGCCACCTCCTGCACAGCAGAAAGTACAAATTGGGTCCACGCAGAGCAAGGTTCAACCAACCAACCAACCAAACCCACCTCAGGGCAATGATGTGCCTAAATATTTAAAAGAAAGAGATCCATTAAAAAAACATGAAAGGCAATTCCCATGGAGGCTGAGGTCATACTACATGGAAATAAATTAACATTTCCCTTCCAGTAAGCAAACTGAACACAGAAGCCACACACATAAAACAAAACCACAGAGTCTGCATTGGCAAGACAGCGTAAACCTCCCAAGCTTGAACTGGAAATGTTGGTGTTT
The DNA here is from genome assembly GCF_015220805.1 of Pogoniulus pusillus. NCBI lineage: Eukaryota > Metazoa > Chordata > Aves > Piciformes > Lybiidae > Pogoniulus > Pogoniulus pusillus. The sequence continues at coordinate 13,587,132 of NC_087289.1, forward strand.
CCTTTTGTCATTACAGTCTGCCTGCATTTTCACTGGAGAACAGTTTCCAGACATTGTAAAGCAATGGTATGGTCCTTCCTCAGTCTCTCTCCATGCCCAGGCAGGACTCAGCCAGACCCTCTCACATATGAAGATCCAGACCTGCGGAACACTGACACGGAGCTGTTTGCTTCAGGCTAGCTTGCTCTCAGTGATTCTGTATGGTGCCTTGGTGTCTCTCATGCTGCCATCATCACCAACAAAGTCTTGTACAGCACCAGCCTGACTTGCACACTACTGACCTGCTCTCAGCCTTAAAAAACATAACGTGAAACCAGTTTTTCCTTTTACTTGAGTTTTATTAAACATCTGCATTTAAGGAAGGAAGGCATGACTCTGTGTACCTGCCAACGAGGAAAGATACAGGACTCCTGCTGTGAGCTTCTCAACCAGAACAGACACTCAAACCTGCCTCCTAAGGACCTGTTTCCTTTGATCCTTATAGTTGCGCAGCCCTGGCCGTGCCACCAGGCACCACCAGCTCCATCCCATCAGGGCCACCAGACCGGCAGTGTGGAGATGGGGAGTGGAGGCTACTGTGCTCCTGTCACTGCAGACCTGAGGTGGATGCGAAGTCACAGTTCAAACACTGACAGACCCAAGTGTCCCTCCACTCTCACCTGTGGGTCCACTCCTGCAGGGTCGGAAACGCACAGATTGGCTTCCCCTGCCTCTAGCCCGTACCTGAGGAGTACTTTTGCCTACCCCTTTTTGGTATCCTGCAGTAGATAGTCTGAAACGGCAACTAGTGGTGTTGGGTGACAGCCGTGGCAGGAGGTGTGCTAAGGAAATGGGTACAATGAATAAAAGAAAGGCTAGCATATTATATAATGTGTACATACAAGCAACTGCTTTGCTTTTCTACCTGTGACATGTAAATTAACTGCAGAATGCCAGGCCATTAGTCTAAAAGGCTTATGAATGGCTCTCCCAGCCTACGGATGGTCAAAGGATTTTTGTGATGCTTCCTGGAAAAAGATCCTTCAGGGACCATTAGGGCTTTCTGGATCTACTCACTCTTGTGCATCAGCTCCTAGCTAGGAATGCCAGAGGAGCAATTCAGAAACCTGACCGAGCTTCTAAGACAAAGGGGAATGGCTCTCGTTGGTGGTATTTACCTGAACTACAGTGACAAGAGAGCCCGTGATGGGTGGGTGAGGGAGAGGAGGGAGCTTTTTTCTGACTTTTGTAACAGCAGCTGATTTCACTGGACTATAATGGCTGTAATGCTGGCTAGCTGTAGGTGCTGGAGTCCTCTTTAGCCTTAAAACGCTGGTCAGACAAGTGTTCGGCAGTCCTTCGGTTCCCCGCTTCCAGTTGGTGCTTATTCATCTATCAGCTCACGTTCCCCAGGCTGCTCCTGCCCTTGCTGAACCACGACCGAGTTCGCTCAGCCGTCGTCAGACTCAAACCCGTGCGACACCTCCTGGGCCGAGCTGCTCCTGCGGATCCGCCCGTCGCTTTTCATGCTGTGAAAAGTCTTCCTAAAGGCCTCCATCATGGCGTGGGCCAGCTTCTTGGCCTCCAGCTTGCTCTCACACTCGACAGCGTGGCAGTCCATCTGGTAGGACAGGTCGTCGTTGATCTCCCGATAGACCCAAGCGAAGATGTTTGGGCTGACGTTGTGGTCAGCAGTGCAGTAGGCTATCCGTGCTACCTGGAAGGTATCCATGTGCACTGTGGCCTCGCCTTTGAGGTCCAGGTGGTGCAGCCAGACTTGGAAAGGGCGGATCTCCAGCAGGGCGTTGGCTGGGTACACACCCTCCCTGGCCAGCGTGTGCTTCTTCCACAACTCGATGACTGGTTTCTCCGTGCAGCCTGACAAAAACTGCATCCCTGTTGTGGAAATCTTACCCAAGTAGGTAACCTGCAACAGAGAGCAAAGACAGGTGAAATACAGGCAGCAGGCAGGGCTCAGACTCACAGAATCACTAAGGTTGGAAAAGGCCTTTAAGATCATTGAGCCCAACTGTAACCCAGCTACCATGACCACTAAACTATACCCTGGTGTGCCACATCCACACACTTCCTAAACACCTGCAGGGATGGTGACCCCAGCACCTCCCTGGGCAGCATCTTCCAAAGCCTGACCACTCTTGCAGGAAGGAATTTTTCCCTGATCTCCAACCTAGACCTCCCCTGGCACGACTGAAGCCCATTCCCTCTCGTTCTATCGCTAGTTACTTGGGAGAAGAGACCAAGACTGGCCTCGCTGTGCCCTCCTTGCTGTCTGCCATCCCAGGGAACTCTCCTTTATCCAGAAAACAAAGCACCCTGCTCCTGCAAAAGCTGCCATTTCCCCATCACAGTCAGTAAAGCAGCTTACAGGCTCCTTTCCAGACACTTGCTTCTCCTGATGCTGACTTCACCATTCAGCCTCTCCAAGTCTGAAGTGATCTTGCTCCCTGCAGCTCCCCTGGAAAGCCCAGCTTTGAAAACCCAGACCACCCCTCTAAGCTCATGCTCCCCACTGCCAGCCCCAGGTAGCCCTGATGATAACCACTTTTTTTTCCCCTTCCTGGCTTACTCAGATGACTTATTTGTATTCCATCTCAAACACTGATATGAGGGAGACTGAGACGTTCATGGCTGGGTAATGCAAAGCTGCAGGGGGTCAGAAAAGTGTGATCACAGCTGATGATTCTAAACTGTTGGGATGTTTTTCTCCCCAAATGACTCTGTTTTTCCACCACTTCTGCTGTTTCTAGTTGAGTATTAAGTGAGGAATAGCTCAAAACTGTTGAAAGCTCTCTCTGAGCAGGGCTGAGATGGTTATTACATCAATTTAGAAAATATGCATTTTAAAATAGGTAGTAATAGCTCTACTTTGGTTTAATCACACCACCTCGGTGTTTTTCTGTCTAGCTCTTCTGAGCAAATATCTGCACAGGCAAGCAAAGTGGTTTTGGTGGCCTGACAGTATCCTGTTCACCGGGAATCAGGCTCACTGAGAGGTCTTTACCAAAACCCAGCATTAAGCCTGTGCAAGAACATTCCAGTAAGTGTGTGCAGCTGCTAAAGAGGCTTTCTCCCACTTACCAAGAGAAGGTCAGTTTACCTGGGAACAGGGATTTTCCCTAGACAAGACAGGTCAGCACCACATCAACACAATCAGGCAGGTTATTCTGCTTGCTGCTGCTATCGCAAGGGTGCAGTTAAGAACAAAGATACAGAGGCATAAATGGTTTCTTATTTGTCTCTGTGATGGTTTGGGTGTTCCCCACCCCTCACTCTGGAAAATCACCCAGCCTAGGCTCAGTGGCTCTGGGAAATTGAACAAAGCTTTATATCCACAGCTTAGCATGATATATTGACAATATCACAGTATCACAGTATCATCAGGGTTGGAAGAGACCTCACAGATCATCAAGTCCAACCCTTTACCACAGAGCTCAAGGCCAGACCATGGCACCAAGTGCCACGTCCAACCTTGCCTTGAACAGCCCCAGGGACGGCGACTCCACCACCTCCCTGGGCAGCCCATTCCAGTGTCCAATGACTCTCTCAGTGAAGAACTTTCTCCTCACCTCAAGCCTAAATACAGCTAGAGACAGAAATAGACAAGTTAAAAAGTAATACAGAAACACAGCAGCCCTCCCAGAAACCTGAGTCCCCAGGAGGGGCTCCCAGCCACCCTTCTGCCTTCTCCCACCCCTCTACCTCACTCCAGGCTTTGCCTTACCCTTCAGGTGAGTTTGGAGGGTTGGCCAGGGGGGTTAGGAAGCAGAAGGATTAGTCACACAGACGGCAGGCTAGAGAGAAAAGGTGCAGCCCCAAAGACACAGAGCAAACAGCTGCCTTATCTATGTTTGTGTTCTTGTTCTCACACATATCAGCAAGCCTACAAGTGCAGCAGACATCACCACTGCTTCCTTTGCACAGCCTATCTATCATCTGATTCTTCTCCCCAAAATATTACAGGCTCACAGGATGTTAGGGGTTGGAAGGGACACAAGGAGATCACTGAGTCCAACCCCCCTGCCAGAGCAGGACAGTCCTATCTAACACAGATCACAGAGGAACACATCCAGGCAGGCCTTGAAAGTATCCATAGAAGGAGACCCCACAACCTCTCTGGGGAGCCTGTGCCAGTGCTCTGTGACCCTTACAGTAAAGAAGTTCCCCCTTGTGTTGAGGCAGAACCTCTTGTGCTGCAACTTACACCCATTGCTCCTTGTCTTATCCCAGGAAGCAGTAAGCAGAGCCTGTCCCCCCCTCCTCAGATACTTACAAACATTTATCAGATCCCCTCTAAGTCTTCTCCATCTAGCTTCAAACTAGCACAATCTCTTGCAGCAGCAACTGCTTGAGACAGAATCTTGTGCCTCCTCCTTCATGTTTTACAACCTCCTGTGGGCTTTCCTCCAAGCAGTTGAAGAAGAAACTCACTTTTCAGACTAGCTTTTCCAAAAGTCTGCATTTAACACTATATTAAGAAATGCAAAGGGAAAAAACCTCCACCAGAATTTCCACATTTAAACACCCTTAAAGAAAAAAAAAGCTCATGCCCACAAGGAACACAGGATTTGTACTCCATGTAAACAGGATTTTCCACAAGGAAAGTTTTGTTAAACTCCAAGATCTAAATGAAGCCACAATTAAGGAGAAAGCTTAGGGAGCATTATTGGAAGTCCATGTGGCTTAATTACACCTGCCAGAAAAGCTATTCCATAGCAATGCTGTTGCACATGGCAAGTCAGTATCATCCTTTGGCTATAAATACTCATGCTTTGCACTGGGAATATGTTAAATCTTAGATGTTAGAGCTTGCTGTTCTTTTTAACAGTGGCCAACACAACCTCTAGAGCAGTTAACAGGGCACAGGGCTGCTTTGCTTTCTTAGTGATGAAAGCTGAGCTCCTTTATGTGCTGTAGAATAACTTAGAAGGAAAGCTCAGAGCTCCCAGTGCCGACTCAGCAGACACAAAGCACTCACACAAGGCCAAAGTGGAAGATGTCTGCAACATACCAGGGAGTATTTCAACACAGCTCCAAAGTCACACTGCTCTGGAAGGATTCTTCCCAGCCTTTCCATGGCAAACTTTCATTTCCCTTCTGAGCCTTTGCTCCCTGGCAAGCCACTGTCACTCAACATGACATAAAATCCACTTGTGGGTTGCAAATATTTGGGCCTTTACAGCAAAAGCCAAGATGCTTATTTCATTCTAGAGCCTTGCCAACACCAGTGTCAGCATCTGACCCTTGCTGTGGTTTTTGTCCCTTCATAGCCCAGCTGCAGCCACCTGATGTGTTGAGATGTCTCTTGTCAAAGGACATGAGGATTAATGGCTGTCAGCTTTTATGTACTGTCCTGGACACATGCAACACTGGAGAGTTTTGACATGGCTCTTTTCACCCCTTCAGTCAGTGGGCAGGAGGTGAAAATAGACTTTAACGACTGGGCTCAAGACCATAGCATTGCCCAGCCCCATGCAGCAGCTGCCAGAGACATTTTCACTGCTAGCACAGCATGACTTGTCAGAGCAGTAAGGGATCTTTCACTTCCCATACTCAATTCCTTTCTTTCTCATTGACCTCATAGTGATTCATAGATTCATAGAATGATTTGGGTTGGAAAGGACTTTAAAGGTCAGCGAGTTCCAAGTCCCCTGGCATTGGCAGGGCCACTTTACACTAGACCAGGTTGCTCAAGGCCTCATCTGATCTGCAGGAAGGAGGCATCTATGACTTCCCTGGGCAGCCTGTTCCGTTTCTCACCACCCTTACTGTCTTCCTAATGTCCAGTCTAAATCTGCCCTCTTCAAGCTTCAACCCATCCCCCTTTGTCCTGTCAGTACAAGTGCCTGTAAAAAGTCCCTTTCCACTTCAGGTACTGGAAGGCTGCTCTAAGGTCTCCCTGGAGCCTTCTCCAGGCTGAATAGCCCCAGCTCTCTCAGCCTGTCCCTCAGGGGAGGTGTTCCAGCCCTCTGATCATCTTTGTGCCCACCCACCCCAGCTCCCACTCCTTATGCTGGGCATACCAGAACTGGATGCAGTACTCCAGATGGGGTGTCCTGAGAGCAGAGGGGGAGAATCGCCTCCCTCATCCTGCTGCTTACACTTTTGATGCAGACACTGCTGTCTTCTGGGCTGCCAGCAACTATTGCTGGCTCATACTGATTTTTTTCATTAACCAATACCCTAAAGCCCTTCTCAAGACTGCTCTTGAGCCACTCCACATACAACATGTATTTGTGCTTGGGACTGCCCCAACCCAGGTGCAGGATCTAGCACTTGGCCTTGCTGAACTTCATGAAGTTGGCTTGGGCTCACCTTTGCAGCTTGTCCAAGTCACTCTGAATGGATCCTTTCCCTCCAGTGTGTCAACCAGCCCACACAGCTTGGTGTCACAGCCACCTGCTGAAAGTGCACTCACTGCCACTGTCCATGTCTCTGACAAAGATGTTAAACAGCACTAGGCCCAGTGCTGACCCCTGAGGGAGCCACTTGTCACTCATCTCCTTTTAGACACTGAGTCAGCCATTGACTGCAGCTCTGTGAATGAGGCCAGGCAGTTCCTTTTCCAGTGAGCGGTCCACCCTTCAGTTCCAGGGGTCCAGAGTCTTCTTGCAGCTCACAGGAAACAAAGAACAGCTTAGATCCTGCATGTGCTGATCTGACATCAATCGTACTCCCCTATGGACCCTAAAGTCCATACTAATCCTAACCCAGGAGCCTCAGTTGGGTGCCTAAAGCCAGGCAGCTTGCTGCCTTTTTCTCCCTCTGGTCCCTATCCCTGGTCCCTCTCTCTTCCAAGAGAGCAGATCCAAGCAGTAAAGATGCACAATTATTACATTACAAGGGGCAGATGCTCTCTTGGCACAGGAGTCTGGCACAGGAACACATATGCACAGAAGACTGTAGGCTCTCTCACTGTGCAACACCTTGACAGCAGGACCAGATGGAAGATTAACTACTTCATTATGTCTTTAGTACCAGCATTTCTCCCACACCAGGTAATGGAGGTTTCTGTCAACCCAGTGACCAACAAAAGCTTTAACATTTAAACCAAACAGAGCACTGCCTTTGAGCCAGCAGGTGTCCACTCAGCAGATCTGCAGTCACCAGAGAATGCTCAAGAGGATCTTGAGCCTGATGCAGATCTTGGTAACAGATGACTGTCTCTTTTGTCCCTCTGGGTTTGAAAAGAAACATTCTTTTAGTCTCCAGTCTGGTCTGCAGCCACTGGTGATGCGTGATCTGAGACAGTAACACATTCCTCTCTTGAAGCTGAGGCAATCTGAGGTAGTAATTCATCTTATTCCTGAAATTAGGGGGATTGCTTCTGTGGCAGCTTTAGGGCAAGAGCTAATGAAAACACGACTGGAAGGTCTGTGTCAGGCTGCGGATGTCTTGACCCTCCAGTCAGCAAGTAAACTGTCAGACAAGAAGCAGCAGGCTAAGGACTCAGTAAACCTGCCAAAATATTTAAGGCTTGAAGAAAGCAGCAGCCCAAAGCAGGTCTGAGAGAACACTGCATGTCTTGTCATGAGTTGCCACTGGCACAGAGATAACTGTGCAGATGTTCTCTCAGTCACCTACCCCAGTGCACATGCAGCACCAGAAAGCCCCAGCCCCCTCCAGCCCCTATGCACACGCTGTTCAGGCCAGAGCAAAGCAAGCTCCAGCTTCACATCGTTACCAGCTCTGCAAAATACTGCAAGAAGCTGCTGCTCAGAGACCCTCTGCTTGGGCTTTCCTGTGCTCCAGCAGCTGGGCATGCCACCAGGCACTGGGCTCGGCGAAGTCCAAAGCTCTCTGGGTACAAAGCCATATCCTCCAGCGCCTCCAGAAGGCATCAGAAGATTGGATGAGATGTGATGGTGGTGTATCCCAAACAGTATCCTTTTCAGTTCAGAGACAAAAACAAGCAAAGAAGTAAGTAAATATCAGAAAAACTAAGATTAAAAGGGCGTGTTTCCCTCTGGCCACTGCTGCCTGGGACACCTCCCCTTCACACAGCACGGCAGCCTCCTGTCCCTGGTCACAAAGCTGTGGCAACGTTCTCTGAGAGGAGCCCTGGGCAGCTGGCAGGATGTCTGCTGGTCCCTCAGTGCAGCATCTGGAGAGCTTGCCAGGAAAGAGGGTGGCTGGTAAGGAGCTTCACGGTCGTGAGAGCAGTGCTTCCAGTGCTGGGTAGCTGCAGCAGGCTGCCCGCAGCTCTGCCAGGCTTGGAACACTCTTCGTGTCAGAGCACACAGAGCTACAGACTCAGCTGCAACGATTACCAGAGAGCACACAGAGCTACAGACTCAGCTGCAACGATTACCAGCCCCAGCTTCTGGGACGGAGGAAGCTCCCTGCCAGCCAGAGCAGCTCGTCTCTCTTCAACCTCCAGTGCAGACTGCCTCAGGCTGGCAGCTTTGGGATTTAGAGCCAGAATCTGCTTTTTGGCTCTGGAGGAAAACCAGAAATATCCCAGACATTCCACTGGGTCACTGAGCAAGTACTGTGAACTGCATTCAAGCGCTGTTTGCGCAAGTGAGACCCAACAAACGAACTCGGCTGGGGAAAAAGGCTGCAGTTTGCCTCTGCTTGTCACTCTTTCCTCACCCACACCGCCTGCTCTCCAGCCCGAGCCGTCAGGGCACAGAGACAAGGGTCTGTGTGGGAAGCTCAGCACACAGAGGTAGCCAGTGAAGGCAGTAACGTGGCTTACAGCAATACCTGAAGAGCTGTTCTGTTGAGGAGACCAAATTCAGAGAGAGAACTGCCTGAGCTGGGCAAAGAATCAAAGAGCAGCTCCAGAAAGAGCTGGAGGCTTCAGCACCTCTTCAGCAGTTAAGACCACAGCCAGGATCTGATTTCCTCAGTGGGAACAAAGCAGAACCTAAGTCTTCAAACAATGCTAAAATTCCCTCTGGAAAACAAAAGCAATAACCAAGCCCAGTCTGAAATGCATTCAGCACTCTACACCTTCAGCACTCCTTGGGAGAAATAACTGCTGAGCAGCAGCTCCTCCTTCCCTCTGTCCACCCATCCAGCTGTCCCCACAGCCACACTCACAGCAGCTGCTCACAGGTGCCTTCATTTTCCCATGTGTCCCTGAGCTGTGACCCTGCAGCAGACCCTGCCTTAGCTCCACCCTAGGAAGGGTTCGCCATGGAAGTGTGGTGTAAAGTGACAGAGCAGGACAGTCACTTTGGATTTAAGCCAATCCTCCAACTACACCTCTCTGATGAACATAAGAGCTCTGTTAACTCACCCTTTCTCTTCCAGCTTTTTTTGCGTGCAGGTAGCTGTAGTGGGTGAGAGAAGAGAAGAGAAAGAGCTGGGCCACTGTGCAAATGCTGCTTCTTGGAAAACACTCATCCCCAGCAGAAAGAAAGACATAGTACCAGTGTCACTGCTGCTTCTGAGGTAGCCTGGGAGAGCCCTTTAGCAGCCCTTTAGCAGGCGGAGTAGATGTGCTACCATGGCCCAGGGTGGGTGCCCCAATGTCCACACCCACATCTGCCAGGGGCAGCATCTCAGGCATGGAACTCTTCTGATGGAGGCCAGGGCTCATCCATAGAGGGCCTCTCATTCCTCAGACACTGAGCAGGACAGACTCCAGGGACTGCAGACAGTGGATGCAAAGCATAGAGCAGATCTCTGAGGTAGTGTTCCAGCTTGGAGTGAGACATTCCAGAGCACACAGACACCCCAGAGTTCCTCTTCCTGGCCACATAAAACCCTAGTCCTTCCAGAGCAGAGCTCTGCTAGGCCTGAAGCTGATGGTGCTTGTGCAGGAGAGCAGAGGCCAGAAACCTCTGCAGAGTGCCCACAGGAGCAGAGCTCTCCTTATCTCTCATTACAGCAGGTTGCTGCTCAATAGGGCTCTTTATAAACTGCCCAAGGCACAGAACTACTGTCCTCGGTTAGATGTACACAGGATCATCTAACTCACACCCAGGGACCAGGAGTCTCTGCCTAACTGGCAAGATGGGTAGCTGAGCCCAAAGAGAACCTCAGCCACAGCCAACTCTGCTCCCTGCAGCCTCCTGTTAGCAGCACAAGGGCAGCCTCCTGCACTTCATTTTCCACCGGGCAAGAAGCTCTTTTTGTGGTTTGGCTTGCAGGGATGAGTCTGAGACAAAATCAAGTGGAACTGGTAAACTGCAGGCAGAGGAGGACAACGAGGCTGGGGAGAGGCCTCGAGCACAGCCCTACGAGGAGAGGCTGAGGGAGCTGGGATTGGTTAGCCTGGAGAAGAGGAGGCTCAGGGGAGACCTCATTGCTGTCTACAACTACCTGAGGGGTGGTTGTGGCCAGGAGGAGGTTGCTCTCTTCTCTCAGGTGGCCAGCACCAGAACCAGAGGACACAGCCTCAGGCTGCGCCAGGGGAGATTTAGGCTGGAGGTGAGGAGAAAGTTCTTCACTGAGAGAGTCATTGGGCACTGGAATGGGCTGCCCGGGGAGGTGGTGGAGTCGCCGTCCCTGGGGCTGTTCAAGGCAGGATTGGACGTGGCACTTGGTGCCATGGTCTGGCCTTGAGCTCTGTGGTAAAGGGTTGGACTTGATGGTCTGTGAGGTCTCTTCCAACCTAGGTGATACTGTGATACTGTGAGATGCTTGGTCCTGGAGCTGCTGGAAGATTTACACTGCACTGTTTAAAACTCAAGACATTAATTTCATTCTAACAGCAACTCTAAAGTGTTGTAGTGTGAGACAACTGAAAGAAGAACTACACCGATCGCATCCTTGGCAGGGCTGCCCCTGACACTACTCTAACGAGTTGATGATTACTTTGCTTCTCCAATATGTCCTTTATATTGCTCCTTAGATGACTTTCCTCCTGTGTCTCCTTTCACTGCCTCACATAACTTCCTTTCTCTGTGCCCAGTTACCACTGGGATGAAGTTAATTCTTGGCTAAGGCAGTTCATTTGCCATTGTCCTTCAGAAGCCTTCCTAGGGTGAGGAGAGATGTGGGAATGAGAAGACAACCAAACCCACCCAGCAGGCACTCGCTGTGGTTACTTCAAGTTTCCCTCGCACAGCCCTTCCAAAATTTCTGCTCTGCCACCTCAAAGCTTTCACTTTGAGCAAGTGGCCTGCTTGTAGAGCCTTGCTCTCCCTGATACATCTACCCTAACATTTCTGTTCAGGTCACACACAAGTGTTTTTCCTGCACGTTCAGTCTTTACACAAGGTTGCGACCGAGCATGGAGATCTGATTCAACACCTCCCCGTGTTTCAGAGAGGTTATTGGCTCGGTGCTCCTCGTGGCTGCTGCCTCCTAGCAGAGAGGGCAGCAGGCAGCTTGCTTTGTTCCCCTTCCTTTCCAACCCACAGAAAGCTCACTTTGGCACCAGTCCTACAAAAACTTCTGCAGCTGTACTTAAGGGAGCATGCAGAGGCTGAGCACCGGAATGGCTCTGCCACTTGGGCCAGCGCTCCGCTGAGGCACGTGCAGCCTGCATGCGCTGCAAGGCTCGGGGCACGGCAGTGCTCCCAGGGAGCCACAGAGCACACGCTTGTCAGGACCTTCTGTGGCCCAAGGCTCCCTTCTCTGAGCACCCCCAGGAGAGCCTTCTAGTTCTCCTTTAGTTCCTTAGCCTGTGTCACTAAGGCGTTCGGTTCTGGAGAACGCACATCTCCACCGTGCTTGCTTTCTGGTGTAACTTGACAACAGCTGAAACTAAGAGCAGAAGGGAAGGGAGCAATGTTCACAGAACCAGGAAGAGACCTCCAACATCATCCAGTCCAACCTAGCACCCAGCCCTGTTCAATCAATTAGACCATGGCACATGGTCTAGCCTTGAGCTCTGTGGTAAAGGGTTGGACTTGATGATCTGTGAGGTCTCTTCCAACCCTGATGATACTGTGTGATACTGTGATACTGTGAAGATGACTACAAATTGAGTTTGTATTTCAAAGGAAGTGTCAGGCCTACACTGCAGGAAGAACCAAAGGAAAACAATGACAACTAACCCATTTCAGCTCTTCCTACCCATGACTGCTGTAAAGTGTGGTGGTAGGCCTGATAGAGCAAACATGGGCTTATCCATGTTGGCTTGCCCAGCCATGTTCCCCTGTTCCCCTGCTCCTCCTGTGCTGGCAGAGGCAACCATGGAAGAGGAGGGGGAAAGCCCTGGCTTCACCTAATATGGTGAGGCCTGGCAAAGTGCCATTCTGATTGGCCAATCTGAGTCCAGTGTCCCACTAGTCATGGGCTGGATATTGATAGAAGGGACAAGGAGGTAGCACAAGGCTGCTGCTGCCTCATTTTGCATCCTGAATTTGCCTGGAGAGCTCACCAGGAACAGGCTCCAAATGCTTGCAGGCGATCGGCGATAGCCAGCCTGACACCATGCTGAGACTGCACATGGCAAGACATCCTGCCTGCCCCTGAAAGTCTTCCTGCTAAGCCTGGAAGTCCTGGAGATACACAGATCATCCAGAGGAGCCAGGAGACAAGGTCAGAGACTGTCTGCCTCCTCCTCTCCCTAGAAGCCTGGGAAGAATCAAGTCTCAGCAGGCAACAAGACAGTTCCACGTGCTTTGGGTGCTGATTCGTACTTTGTGAGTACTTAAAAACCTCTTCCAGTATAATATTTGCATTTACCCCTTTAAGAAATAAGTGCTCTAATTTTGCCTGCAGCCTGCCTGTATAAATTTCCAACCTGTGCATTTCTGAACCTGTGAGTAAGTTTTCTGGTGAGTTTTAACATTAAGGAACAGTTTTCTCAGTTATTAACAATCATCCCCTGGGTATCAAAACTAATACAGATTATTAATTCTGCATAATCCTTCACTAAAGCCAACAACATTCCAAAAAAAGACAACCAAAAAAAAACAAAATTAAACAAACCACAGCTGTGAGAGACTCTCAGGAAGGGCAGCACTTAGCCCTGCTGGCCTCCACACACCACTGACTGAACTGCATTCCCTGGAGAAACCAGTGGAACTCAGGCTCATCACCCCTCCTCTGTGGGTACCTAAACCCACAGCTGCAAAGCCTCCTACTAAGGTGCTTGGTTGTTCATCTCCTTCATGTATCACTAAGTGAAAGGAGTTCCAGGACTCAGCAAAACTCTCAGAGATTTTTCCAGCTCTCACAACTTTTAGCATCTTCACTGTCCCATGTGACATCCTGACCATGGGATTGGCAAAACATGGAGCTGAGGGGTGGACCACTTGCTGGATAAGTCTACAACTACCTGAGGGGTGGTTGTGGCCAGGAGGAGGTTGCTCTCTTCTCTCAGGTGGCCAGCACCAGAACGAGAGGACACAGCCTCAGGCTGTGCCAGGGGAAATTTAGGCTGGAGGTGAGGAGAAAGTTCTTCCCTGAGAGAGTCATTGGACACTGGAATGGGCTGCCCGGGGAGGTGGTGGAGTCGCCGTCCCTGGGGCTGTTCAAGGCAGGATTGGACGTGGCACTTGGTGCCATGGTCTGGCCTTGAGCTCTGTGGTAAAGGGTTGGACTTGATGATCTGTGAGGTCTCTTCCAACCCTGATGATACTGTGATAAGGAATTGTCTGGGTGGTTGTGCTTTCAGAGCTGCTGCCAGCGGCTCCATGGCTAAATGCAGACTGGTGACAAGTGGCATCTCTCAGGAGCTGGTACTGGGACCAGTGCTAGTTCAAACCTTTGCCAGCAATATGGGCACTTGCACTGTGTGCCCTTCCAGCAAATCTGCAGCTGGCACCAAGCTCTGTGGTCTGGCTGCCATGCTGGAGGGAAGGGACTTGGATAGCCTGGAGAGGTGAGCCCAAGCCAACCTCATGAGGTTCAACAAAGTCCTGCACCTGAGTTGGGGCAATCCCAGAGTGGTAGTTTGAGGGATCCCAGGTCCCCCTTAAACTGGGGACACCCAAACACAAGCACAGGCTGTGTGCTCTCTCCCTCTGCTGTCAGACACCGACGGGCCGTTTTCCAAAGAGCACAGACAGCAACACGTGTGGAGCATTTCAAGGCCAGCTGAGTGCTCTTTCAGTTTCTGGAGACACAGCAGAGTTTGGCAGCAGAGGTGGGCGTGTGCGCTAACAAAGCAGGACATTACTCCTCTTAGCATCCTGCAGCCTTCCCCAGCCAGGCTGGAGCAGGCAAAATGGAAATGCTGCTGCTCCTGGGGAGCCTGGTAGGAGGCTGAGCTTTACTTCACGCACAGGACTGGAGCCCTTGCTAAGTCTCTCCTAACAGTCTGGTTTCCTCCCAAAGCTGTTGTTGCTTTGGTTGAATACAGCATGCTTTTTAGCATTCATTATGCATGAGCTTGATACAACAGGGCAAGAGAGAGAGAAAACAGACTTCTGGGTAGCAGAGAACTTCCTTTAGGTTTGCTCTATGCTGAAAAGGTAGACACTTACAGTAAAAGCACACACTATGTTGTTTGTCCCCTATCTTTAGCCTTCCACTGCCTTCCTCTCCACAATAAACTAATGTGCCTCTTGTTGGGTCAAGACCAGTGCAAATCCACACACACCATCAAGGTTCACAGAATGTTAGGGGCTGGAAGGGACTTCAAAAGTCCATCTAGTCCAACCTCCCTATACACAAAGATCAAGCCTGAACAGGCCAGTCTAGCTACTCCTGGAGGGAGGGGGATCTCACTGAGGAGAATACATCCTGCTTTCAAAAGAAACTCATCCAAAAAAACCAACCCAGCAGAAAAAAAAACCCCAACAAACACCTCTGCCTGTGTGTCTTACTCTGTGGGGTATCCTCTGCACTTCAGGACATGGTTTGATAGCCATGGTGGCCTCCTGTTGAAGGTTGGACTCAATGATCTTGGAGGTCTTTTCCAATCAAAACAATTCTAAGATTCTATGATCTGGTTTAGCTTTTGTAAGGAGAAAAAGCTGAATTTGAGAGGTAAGCCCCCAGGTGACAAAACCAAGCTCTACAGCAGGCAATACACATTAACAGTGTCTCCATGTTTTGTCATCAGCAGGGTGAGCATGGAGACAAACCAAATGCAGCTCCCTCCTCACAAAAGCACCAAGAGAGGTGATAGAAATCATAGGAACGACTGGAGTTCGGGGGACCTTAAAGATCAGCTAGTTCCAACCCCCCTGCTGTGGGCAGGGACACCTCCCACTAGACTGGGCTGCTCAAAGCTTGGTCTTAAATACATCCAAGGGCAAGGTGTGCACAACTTCCCTGGGCAACCAGCAGCCACGGCAGGGCAATCCCTCCAGGATCACAGTATCACAGTATCACCAAGGTTGGAAGAGACCTCATCAAGTCCAACCCTTTACCACAGAGCTCAAGGCCAGACCATGGCACCAAGTGCCATGTCCAATCCTGCCTTGAACAGCTCCAGGGACGGCGACTCCACCACCTCCCCGGGCAGCCCATTCCAGTGTCCAATGACTCTCTCAGTGAAGAACTTTCTCCTCACCTCCAGCCTAAATCTCCCCTGGCACAGCCTGAGGCTGTGTCCTCTCGTTCTGGTGCTGGCCACCTGAGAGAAGAGAGCAACCTCCTCCTGGCCACAACCACCCCTCAGGTAGTTGTAGACAGCAATAAGGTCACCCCTGAGCCTCCTCTTCTGCAGGCTAAACAATCCCAGCTCCCTCAACATGCACTAGTGGGATCAGACAACATGCACTAGTGGGAGCACAACCCTGCTGGAGATGAACTTGCTAACACTGAGAAACAGCATTAATGCAGCACATTGTAATACCTGCAACAGCCTTTTTGATCCCAGTTTGATGCCAGATTGTTCATCAGTGCACAGAGCCTCCTTCCTGCCTGCATGCATGAAGTGATGCTATGCTGTTCTAACAGGCTGTGACAGACATATGGAACAATCCCAATGAGCAACACCTTTCTTCTCAAAGAAGCACTTGGCAAGCTGTCACTAAAACATAAACAGCAGCTGCCTATATGTCCCTGTATGCCTCAGACCCAGGGCTGAGAAGAGGAGGTGATGAACAGAATCACAGAATGGTACAGCTGTCGAGGTTGGAAGAGTCCTTTGAGATCATCACATCTGACTGCTCACCTTGAGCTCAAAATCCCACCACTACCACTAAACCATGTCCCAAAGCACCACATAGAATCATAGAATCAACTAGGTTGGAAGAGACCTCCAAGATCATCCAGTCCAACCTTACACCCAGCCCTAGCCAACCAACCAGACCATGGCACTAAGTGCCTCATCCAGTCTTTGCTGGAACACCTCCAGGGATGGTGACTCCACCACCTCCCTAGGCAGCTAGTTCCAATGCCTGGCCATTCCTTCAGTAAAGAAATGCTCCCCAGTATCCAAGCAGAAGACTCCACACCCCCCTGCCCAGACAAACACAGGAAGTTCAACATCAGGAAAATCTTCCTACTGTAAGGGTGACAGAGCCCTGGAGTTGTGGAGTCTTCTTCTCTGCAGACTTTCAGGATGTGTTCCTGTGTGACCTGCCCTAAGTGACTCTTTGGCAGTGGACTCAATGACCTCCAGAGGTCACTAACGACTCCTACCATTCTATGGCTTTATGAACTGCCTGGAAGCAATAGGGAAACCAACCATCTCTTTCATACAGAGCACAAACTGCTCTGGAGTTGATTTTTAGAAGGAAAATGGCCTTAGGCAAAGGAGACAACGTCCATCACACTTCCTGACTAACACTTGAAGGTCTTGCACAGCACAATGTCTGGTATCACCAAGCTCTTGCATTCAAACTAATTAAATCAAGGGTGCAATGGCAAGAACAGGTTTCATCTTGCTTGGGTTTGTCTCCAATTCCAGCAACTAAGCTGTCACCTTCAGGGACTTACTTCTATTTGAAATGAAAATGAAGTAAATACACAGGCTGTGAAAGAACAGAAAACAAATTTGTATCCAAGGGTGTCCTGCCAGTGTGGAAAAGGAGATAAAGCTCTGGGCCTTGCCAGATGGCAGGAGCACCATCTCAGAATCAACATAATACTAACACAAACCCTTCCACGCAGATGGCTGAAGCCACACACAGCAGCTTTCACAACACTTAAGGACCTTGACTTTGGTACATGCAAAGTCACCCTGCTTGATTGCCTTTGTAGCCTGTTGGAGAATGCAGACTCCTGCAGCTCCAAGAAACCTGTGGGCATGGCACTTTGGGACATGGTTTAGTGGCCACCAAGGTGGAAACAGATGGCTGAAGGTTGGTTTCAATGATCTTAGAGGTCTTTTTCAACTGAAGCAGGTCTGTGGTTCTGTGAATTCCATTTTTTTTCTGCTTCATATGCACTACCCAGCAGATGATAGTCAGATGTACAAAGCTCTGATCACACCTGAAGGACATTACTGAATGCATGGCACTGCCAGAAACATGGTGCCATGGATAGAGGCACTGAGTGCAGCCTCAGCAAGTTTGCTGATGACACCAAGCTGTGTGGTGCAGCAGACAGGCTGGAGGGAAGGGATCCACCCAGAGGGACCTGGACAGGCTGGAGAGGTGGGCACAAGCCAACCTCAGGAGGTTCAACAAGACCAAGGGCAAGGTCCTGCACCTGTGTCGAGGCAATGCCAAGCACAAATCCAGTCTGGGCAGTGAGTGGCTGGAGAGCAGCCCTGAGGAGAGGGACCTGGGGGTGCTGGTGAACAAGAAGATCAACATGAGCCAGCAGTGTGCACCTGCAGCCCAGAAAGCCAACCAGAGCCTGGGCTGCATCAGGAGAAGTGTGGCCAGCAGGGCCAGGGAGGTGATTCTCCTCCTCTGCTCTGGTCAGACCCCACCTGGAGTACTGCATCCAGTTCTGGAGCCCCCATTACAAGAGGGATGTGGAGATGCTGGAGAATGTTCAGAGAAGGACTATGAGGATGCTCAGAGGGCTGCAGCAGCTCTGCTGTGAGGACAGACTGAAAGAGTTGGGGCTGTGCAGTCTGCAGAAGAGGAGGCTCCCAGGTGACCTTCTTGTGGCTTTCCAGGATCTGAAGGGGGCCTACAAAAAAAGCTGGGGAGGGACTTTTCAGGCTCTCAGGGAGTGACAGGACTGGGGGGAATGGAGCAAAGCTGGAGGTGGGGAGATTCAGCCTGGAGGTGAGGAAGAAGTTGTTTAGCAAGAGAGTGGTGAGAGCCTGGAATGGGTTGCCCAGGGAGATGGTTGAGGCCCCATCCCTGGAGGTGTTTAAGGCCAGGCTGGCTGAGGCTGTGTGCAGCCTGCTTTAGGGTAGGGTGTCCCTGGGCATGGCAGGGGGGTTGGAACTGGCTGATCTTTGTGGTCCATTCCAACCCTGACTGATTCTGTGATTCTACAAACCACAAACATCTCCTGTTTTGAGGACCCAGTCAATTCCTGCTATCACTCTTCCAACAAATGATTAGCTTTAAGCTAGTAAGAAATGAATGTATTTATAGTTCTTTAACAATGAAAAAAGACAGAGAGGTGTCCAGCTCTGGCAGCAAAGCAGCAGGCAGCAGAAACTCACCAAGGTCACGGAGCAGAGGTGGCCTTAGACTCTGCAGGGCTTGGTGTCAGCCCATAGGAATTCAATGGGTGTCCTGGCAGCAGAGCACAGGAGTGCTGTGCCCTGCTCCCCTCACAATGCCGTGATGCAAAGCAGAGCAAAATGTGATTTGTCACAAGCTTGAACAATACAGGGGAAAAAGCAAAAGCTGGTCAGGAGATCCAACCAGGGAGAAAAGCAAGGAGGGAGCTGAGGAGCCTGGCAACACACATGAGGTAATTCCTGCTAGCAAACACTGCAAAAGGGAAACAAACAGTCTCTCCTCAGCAACAGCGTCGGATTGCTCCTCCAAAACCTCTGAGTCCTATGATAGGGTTTTGCTCCATCTATCACAACCAAGATAAGACAGGCAGTAAAACAGCTTGAAGCAGTTGTGAAGCGCTGGCTCTGGCTGATGGCTTGAATACCAAGTTGTCACATGGACATCTGTCTGAAGCTGCTCACACTACCCTAAAGTTACTTCTAGGCATTGCCTAAGAGGAAGGGATTTGGGCTTTGATCCTCTCTGCACTCAGTCACCAGCATTTGTGAGGTGGAAAAAGCAAACAGGGTTCCAGCCCCAGAGCACAGAGAGCAGAAACGTGGCAGCCAGCACAGCCTCTTGTACATGGACCTCTGTGACTTGTAATGAAGCCTTTTCTGATGTCTGCTCCTTCTCACCTGCTTCAGCTGCACAGTCTGTAGCCACTCCCATTAGTGGACTTGGACTGCAATGCTAAACTGGAAAGCTCACAGAGACCTGATAAGAGATAAATTAAGAAGCCCAAACTAACAAACAAAGTTCTCCTGAGTTAAGTTGAATATTTGCTGCTGTTGTTCAGACCATCCTGCCTCATGCCAGCTGCAAAATGAAAGTGTTGGCTGGAGCAAAGTATTATGGGGCTTGAAGTTGAGGTTGCAACATGAGAGGCTTCCTGTCCTGGTTGCTGCTTTTGGGCTCCAGGCTTTTGTGGGTGTTGGGTTTTTCTCCACAGGGATGGTGGCAAGGTGAGTGGGAGTGGAGCACCTGCTGGGGTTCTCCTCCACTTAGCTGTGCTTCCTCTGCAATCAGGCTAAACTAAGCTAATCCTGCACTGGATTACCAGATTATTAGCTGAGGTAATTGTGCATTTATGTTCTCTCATTTCTTGGGGCAACTCTTATTTCTTTATCTCAACCCCAGGCTTTGGTGTGTTCCTTTTCCCTCCCTTCTGTGCTGGGGCAGCAGGCAGGTTATCACAGTATCACAGTATCACCTAGGTTGGAAGAGACCTCACAGATCATCAAGTCCAACCCTTTACCACAGAGCTCAAGGCTAGACCATGGCACCAAGTGCCACGTCCAACCTTGCCTTGAAGTGCCCCAGGGACGGCGACTCCACCACCTCCCCGGGCAGCCCATTCCAGTGTCCAATGACTCTCTCAGTGAAGAACTTTCTCCTCACCTCCAGCCTAAATCTCCCCTGGCACAGCCTGAGGCTGTGTCCTCTCGTTCTGGTGCTGGCCACCTGAGAGAAGAGAGCAACCTCCTCCTGGCCACAACCTCCCCTCAGGTAGTTGTAGACAGCAATAAGGTCACCCCTGAGCCTCCTCTTCTCCAGGCTAACCAATGTTGGGTATGCTTTAAACCACTGCAAACACCCACAACCCCCCAAAGCAAAAACAACTAGAAAAGGCTTCACAAAGTGAGTCTTCAGTGCAGAAATCTATGCTTAGCAGATACAACTAGATGCCCCACACACCAGGTTTATGCACAGCGTGGCACTAGAGGAATATCACACAGGGAAACTGGGGACTACCACAGCACCTCCCAGGACAGATGAGTGTGAAATTGTGGTGCCGTATGTTGAGTAAGAACCAGAAGCCAAGATAAACACTCTGCTGGTCCCTGGTGGAGCTGAAGCACTGTTGTAACAGCTGTGTTACATCAAAACCAAAGCAGAAAGGGATCAAAATCCATTCTGCTGGCTTACAAATCTCCCAGCATGATCAGAAGTAAGGAGAAAAGCTCACGGTCACGTGGAGATGACACACTTGCTTGGACAAGTTAGATTAGAGAACCCCTGTGCAAGGCATAGGTGATCTGCCTAGGCTGACCAAGGAGGAGAAGGAAGAGAAGAGGCCATTGTACACACAGCAACCACCATCAGGAAGTCCCAAGAGACCAGATAAAGTGCTTATCATCACCAAAGCACTGGGACAGCTCCAAGACAAGTGTGTCCTTCCCAGCTCCCAGTCACACACTACAAAATATTTCTAACCACCAGGAGCAGGCTTGTCCGGGGAGGATGATGGAAGCACTACCCCGGGCAGAAATGGCAGTGAGGAGCCCAACCCTGATCACCTACACCCTCTCCAGCAGCTAACACTGCTGCCATTGTGCTGGTTGGAGGCTAACTGGAATATTTTACTGAGAGAAATTAAATGCTTAGCTGTGAGAAGAAAGGAAAACAGCCAACAACACTCTGTATCACTCATCCTCCTGCTGAGAGATGCAACCAGCCAAAACAGGTAAGACACTTCTCACTGCTCAGATCTCACTTCTGCTCCTTCTTCCTGGCAGTCTGGTGGTTGCCTCTGCCTTGACTCTTTAATCTGACCTAACTCTTTTTCCTCTACCCTCCTTGTTGTCTTTTTGATATCTCACCCCAGATCTCTCCAGATTTACCACGTTGAGATATACTTAGAATCATAGAATCTCAACCAGGTTGGAAGAGATCTCCAAGCTCATCCAGTCCAACCTAGCACCCAGCCCTGTCCAGTCAACTAGACCATGGCACTAAGTGCCTCATCCAGGGGCTTTGCTTCAACACCTCCAGGGATGGTGCCTCCACCACCTCCCTGGGCAGCCCATTCCAATGCCAATCACTCTCTCTGGGAAGATCTTCCTCCTAACATCCAGCCTACACAACTTGGGTTGATCTGGTTATTTGTGAAGGGAAGGAAAGAGGGAGGGGGTAGGAGGTTTGGGTTGGGAGCCTCCTGGAGACTCTGATCTTCTGGCAGGGGTCTGTGTTTCTGTATTACTTTTAACTTGTATATAACTGTAAATATTTGTGTATGTCTGCTTGTAAATTGTGCTAAGCTGTAAGTACAGCTTCATTCCTTAACTCCCAGCCAGCTGAGGCTAGTCTGGGTGATTTCATTGTGCAGGGGGGCGGGTAACTCCCAAACCATCACAGCCATCTCCACCCAAACTAGACAAGACTGGCCTCATGTGCACCTTGTCTCCTGGATGGTGAGCAGGTTGCTCACTCAAGCAGCAAAGATGGAGTTGAGACATAGCTGTCCCACCCCCCTGCAACAGCTGGCTGGCAGAGCCCCTCCTCAGTCACCAGGACACAGGCTGGAGCAGCAGTGCTCCTTCAGAGGTGCTCCTGAGGTCTGAGCATCTCTTCAGACCAGTGCCAAGGAATCAGACATTCGGTTTGATTTAAAACCAAACAATAGAACAACAAACCCCCCAGGTCCAGCATGGTGCTGTACCAGCCCAGCACTTCATAACCTACATGTGCCCAAGGCACATCTGTACCCACACATGCCAGTGAAGCTGCAGCCTCTTCTCCCAGCCAGGGATGTGTGACTACTGCACAGGTGGTCTGTGAAACAACCTGCAGTGCGTAGGACCAACTCTTCCCTCTTTTTCAACCACAGTCATAGAATCATAGAATCAACCAGGTTGGAAGAGACTTCCAAGAGTCCTTGAGCAACCTGTTCTAGTGGGAGATGTCCCTGACTATGGCAGGGGGTTGAAACTGGATGATCCTTGAGGTCTCTTCCAACCTAAACTGTTCTATGATTCTATGATCATCCAATCCAACCTATCACCCAACCCTGTCCAGTCAACCAGACCATGGCACTAAGTGCCTCATCCAGGCTTTGCTTCAACACCTCCAGGGACAGTGACTCCACCACCTCCCTGGGCAGCCCATTCCAATGCCAATCACTCTCTCTGCCAACAACTTCCTCCTAACATCCAGCCTAGACCTCCCCTGGCACAACTTGAGACTGTGTCCCCTTGTTCTGTTGCTGGTTGCCTGGCAGAAGAGACCAACCCCACCTGGCTACATCCTCCCTTCAGGTAGTTGTAGACAGCCATGAGAGTAGACAGCTCAGAGGACCCCCTGAGCCTCCTCTTCTGCAGGCTGCACATCCCTAGTTCCCTCAGCCTCTCCTCATTACCCTCAACAACTTTGTGCCAGACACACCCCAGAGGGAATGGCAGCTCTCACTTTGCTGCAGAGCTCACCTACCTTCCTTAGGGACTGCAGCTCTACCAAGTGCATTTATTCAGCAATATTGCCACACCTGACAGCTGCCTTCACAGCTACATATGCAAACCAGTGGGCTGCAGATACCCATTAATCTTCCAAAAGGGAATCAGACTGTTGTCACAGAGTTTGAGTAGCAATTCTACTATGAGCTAGAAACTGTTCAGGGTAATAAAACTGGTTATAAACAATCCTAGATTCACAGAGCACGATGGATGATTTGTTATGACACTGAATAATAGCTTAAATATTGCACTGCCTGAATCCCAGCACACAGCAGCACATTCAAAGCTAGGGTGACTCGAATTCAATTCACACCAGGGGTTTGCCTGGCCCATGCTATCTTAATTGAGAGAGATGGATGCAGAGCCACAAAGGGTGTTGGCAGAAAAGATCATCAAATGTGACCTTTCACTCTAATTTTGCTTCATTTAAAGAAGCCTTGGGCAAGCTACAGAAGGTTTTGGCCCTAGAAGCACAAGGCAATCTCAAAGGGTCAAACATTAGTATTGGAAGCAGCAATAAAGGTGGATGAAACAAAACACAGCACTGCCCAGACCACAATAGGTCACATCCAGTCTTGTTCAACATCTTTGTTGCTGACATGGACAGAGGCACTGAGTGCACTCTCAGCAAGTTTGCTGATGACACCAAGCTGTGTGGTGCAGCAGACAGGATGGAGGGCAGGGATGCCACCCAGAGGGACCTGGACAGGCTGCAGAGGTGGGCACAAGCCAACCTCAGGAGGTTCAACAAGACCAAGTGCAAGGTCCTGCAGCTGGGTCGAGGCAATGCCAAGCACAAATCCAGGCTGGGCAGTGAGTGGCTGGAGAGCAGCCCTGAGGAGAGGGACTTGGGGGTGCTGGTGGAGGAGAAGCTCAACATGAGCCAGCAGTGTGCACTTGCAGCCCAGAAAGCCAAGCAGAGCCTGGGCTGCATCAGGAGAAGTGTGGGCAGCAGGGCCAGGGAGGTGATTCTCCTCCTCTACTCCTCTCTGGTCAGACTCCACCTGGAATACTGCATCCAGTTCTGGAGCCTCCATTAAAAGAGGGATGTGGAGATGCTGGAGTGTGTCCAGAGAAGGGCCATGAGAATGCTCAGAGGGCTGGAGCAGCTCTGCTGTGAGGATAGACTGGAAGAGCTGTGCAGGAGGCTCCCAGGTGACCTTCTTGTGGCCTTCCAGGATCTGAAGGGGCCTACTAAAAAGCTGGGGAGGGACTTTTTAGGCTGTCAGGGAGTGCCAGGACTGGGGGGAATGGAGCAAAGCTGGAGATGGGGAGATTCAGGCTGGACGTGAGGAGGAAGTTGTTGAGCATGAGAGGGATGAGAGTCTGGAATGGGCTGCCCAGGGAGGTGGTGGAGTCACCATCCCTGGAGGTGTTGAAGCAAAGCCTGGATGAGGCACTTAGTGCCATGGTCTGGTTGACTGGATAGGGCTGGGTGCTAGGTTGGACTGGATGAGCTTGGAGGTCTCCTCCAACCTCTTGATTCTATGATTCTGGGAAATAAATATTCCAGTGACCCAACAAAAATCATGTTTTCAGTGGATACTTTGAGGCTTTAATTCCCCTTTGGCAACCATTTATTTTGTATGATTCCTCCTGCTATTTCTTTTGTGGCTGCTGACAGCTAATCAATTTCAGTATTTACATTACACTGGGATAATAAAATGTCAAGTTGGATATTATAAATACATTTCTGAAGATAGCAATTTAGCCTTCAGCGACTCAGTTTGATTCAATGGTGTCTACATGCTTGCAAATAGTTGTGGTTTAGATCCCTACCGACTGATGGCAGAAACAGACCCTTCCCCTCTTGGATTGCTGGGTCTGGAGTGCCACTCGCTGGCCAAATACAAATGCTCCTGTAGCAGCTAACATCTCCTTACTGAGAGTGGTCAGACATTGGAATGGGCTGCCCAGGGAGGTGGTGGAGTCACCATCCCTGGAGGTGTTCACAAAATGTGTGGACATGGCCCTTGGGGAGAAGGTTTAATGGCTGTGGTGGTCTTAGGTTCACAGCTGGATTTGATGATCTTAGAGGTCTCTTTCAAGTGAAATAATCATAGAATAAATCAGGTTGGAAGTGACCTCCAAGATCATCCAGCCCAACCTAGCAGCCAGCCCTGTCCAGTCAAACAGACCATGGCACTAAGTGCCTCATTCAGGCTTTGCTTCAACACCTCCAGGGATGGTGCCTCCACCACCTCCCTGGGCAGCCCATTCCAATGCCAATCACTCTCTCTGCCAACAACTTCCTCCTAACATCCAGCCTAAATCTCCCCTGGCACAACTTGAGACTGTGTCCCCTTGTTCTGCTGCTGCTTGCCTGGGAGAAGAGACCAACCCCACCTGACTACAGCCTCCCTTCAGGTAGCTGTAGACAGCAATGAAGTCAGCCCTGAGCCTCCTCTTCTGCAGGCTGCACAGCCCCAGCTCCCTCAGCCTCTCCTCACAGGGCTGTGCTCCAGGCCCCTCACCAGCTTTGTTGCCCTTCTCTGGACACCTTCCAGCACCTCAACATCTCTCTTGAATTGAGGAGCCCAGAACTGGACACAGCACTCAAGGTGTGGCCTGACCAGTGCTGGGCACAGGAGCAGAATAACCTCCCTTGTCCTACTGGCCACACTGCTCCTGATGCAGGCCAGGATGCCATTGGCTCTCCTGGCCACCTGGGCACACTGCTGGCTCATCTTCAGCTACTCTCTACCAGCACCCCCAGGTCCCTCTCTGCCTGGCTGCTCTCAGCCACTCTGTCCCCAGCCTGTAGTGCTGCTTGGGGTTGTTGTGGCCAAAGTGCAGCACCCTGCACTTGGAACTATTGAATGCCATCCCATTGGACTCTGCCCATCTGTCCAGGTGGTCAAGGTCCCACTGCAGAGCCCTTCTGCCCTCCAACCTAGCCACATCTGCCCCCAGCTTGGTGTCATCTGCAAACTTGCTGATGACTGACTCCATGCCCTCATCCAGATCATCTATGAAGATGTTAAAGAGGATAGGGCCCAGCACTGATCCCTGAGGGACACCACTAGTGACAGCTGCCAGCTCCTCAAGGACACACTGGAATGGAGAGCATAAGCAAATGTCTTCCACGAAGACTCTTCGCTACAGACTGGTTATAAACAGAAAGCTCTTTAAAGACCTTACTGTCCAGCAGGACCCCCTAAACACTGCCATTCTAGGGGCTGCATGTGCAGCAATGAGTGTTTGCTGCCAAGGCTGCTGGGGGCCATGCTGGCCGGAGAGCACACACACAGCACACGGCTGCTCTGCATCTGGCTCTGTAAAGCAGGCTGCCATGAGCCAGCTCCTGCCTCAACTGTTTCTCAAGTTCATCTGCAAATCAGCCAACTTCATTTTTAACTCCCCAGGCACAGTTCAGCCACTCTGCTCTGCTTTAGTGAGACTTCATTTGGAGTGCTATGTCCAGCCCTATGGTCCACAACACAAGAAGAACATGGATCTGCTGAAGCGGGTCCAGAGAAGGGCCACAAAGATGATCAGAGGGTTGGAGCACCTCTCCTACAAGGACAGACTGAAAGAATTTGGGTTGTTCAGTCTGGAGAAGAGAAGGCTTCAGGGAGACTTACAGCAGAATTTCAGTATCTGAAGGGGACCTACAGGAAGGATATTGAGGGAGTGTGTAGAAGACACTGTGACAGGATGAAGGGCAATGGTTTGACACTGGAGCAGGGTAGATTGAGGTTGGACATCAGGAGGAAGTTCTTCTCAGGCAGAGTGGTAAAATACTGGAACAGGTTTCCCACCAATGTGGTTGAGCCTCTGTCCCTAAACACATTCAAGGTTAAACTCAGTGGAGCACTGAGCAACCCAATCTAGTTGAAGATGTCCCTGCACACTGCAGGAAGATGCACAAGATGCCCTTTGAGGGTCCCAACCCAATGCACTCTGTGATTCTGTGATCTCAGATGCTGCACATTGCTGCACAACAGCCATTTTTAGCTTTCCTTTTAGAGACAGAAGCAGACATTTACCAAAAGGCAAACAAATATCATGAAAATCCACTATTTTTTGGTTCCTATTGTGAGACAGCTCCAGTTTATCCTCTTCTTTATTGCATTTAATGACCCATATCATGCAATTCTTTCCCCATTCCTAATCTCTGCTGCTGAAGTCTCCCTAGAGACAGTACTTATATGCCTGAGGGAAAGTCAGAGAGAAAGATAACTACCAGAAAAAGAGTGAGAGTCATCATTTCCTAAGTTTGCACTGAAAGAGATAAAACTTTGCTTGCCAAGATTAGCCCCTACAGAACCAGGGATGGGGAGATGGACAGATCCCTTGGCATGGGGTGATAGGATGAATTTTTCTATCAGATGTATCTGCAGGCATGTAAGAGAGAAGTTCTGTGAAAGCAGCTGAACTACTCTGGATTCATGGCCAGAAATCTGAGGTCTGCAATGAGCTCATTTTGTGACTTGGTAGCTGGAAAATTCAACTGATTGTCAGAGGGAAAGTACATCTTATTTTGAGCTAAAGCCAAGAGCTTGCAAGGCAGAAAGAGCACAATGAGATAGAATCATACAATCACAGAATGGGTTAGGTTGGAAGGCACCTCAAGGATCATTCAGTTCCAACCCCCTGCCACAGGCAGGGACACCTCCCACTAGAACAGGTTGCTCAAGGCCTCACCCAACCTGGCCTTGAACATCTCCAGGGAGGGAGCAGCCACAACCTCCCTGGGCAACCTGTGCCAGTGTCTCACCACCCTCACTGCAAAGAACTTCCTCCTAACATCTAGTTTGAGTCTCCCCTCTGCCAGTTTAAACCCATTACCCCTTGTCCTGTCATTACAAGTCCTTGGCAATAGTCCCTCCCCAGCCTTCCTGTAGCCCCCTTCAGATACTGGAAGGCCACTGTGAGGTCTCCTCAAAGCCTTCTCTTCTCCAGGCTGCAGAGCCCCAACTCTTGTAGCCTGTCCTCATAGCAGAGCTGCTGCAGCCCTCTGAGCATCTTTGTGGGCCTCCTCTGGGCTCGCTCCAGCAGTTCCAGATGTGGCAGTTATTTTACTAATTTCATGCCTGATAATCTGTCAAACTAAAGCTGTAACTGCCACAAATGGTCCTATCCTTCTTTCATCATTCCAGGTTATTTGATTCACCTTGGTTAAAGATGACCCAGGGTGTAACTCCTGAAGAAAGCTGCCGTTAAGCCCAGCTCTTCACTTCCATCCATCCCCCAGCAGTCCCCAGCATTTCAGTACAGCCTGGTTTATATCAGAGCAATGTAACAGTTGCCTCCTGCTCTCAGAACTGTTAGTAATAAATCTCTGTTCCCACAAGTGTGTATTTATCTCACTGCTGGCCAACATCCCTGACAGCACGGGGAAGTGAAGATGTCTTACACAGCACACGCAATGAGAAAGCAGAGATTCATCCTGTGGAAATCAATAAACCCCACATGATTTCACAACTGGGCTTGCACAGACTCCTCTGGATTGCCCTGGAGAGTTATGGCTGAGAATTTTAAAACAGGAGATACTGTAAAACCAATACCAGGGCATTTTCCAAGCGGGCAGGTGAGTTAATTTAGACCACAGCACTGCTATAATTCAGTAGAACACACACTGTAGCTAGAGAACACCACAAACTCCTTGTGAAATAGGCCTGGCTCATCTCTTTGCCCAGCTCTGCATAGCTTTTGACACCCAGCCAAGACAAGTGCTCCGAGCAGGTCAAACCCTCCCCTCCTGCCCACCACCACCCACCTCACAGCCCTGTGCCTGGGCAGCTCCCTGCGCTGCCCTTGTTTGGACACATGCCCTGCAGCACTGGGCATGTGTTGGCGCTGGCTGGCTGTCCACAGGTGTGTCTGCAGGGTGCTCACTGGTGGCTGACAGCAGTGCCACCTCTCTGCCACCTCCCTGCCCTGGGCAGTGGCACACTTGCCAGCTAGCAAGCTGCAGGAAAACCGTTTGGAGAGCTGCACGCTGAAAGAAACTCTGCAGAGAGTGGTAAAAAACATTCCCCATGTTTTCTGTCTTCCTCACCAGACTGAAAAAGTGGCAGGAAAATCCTGCCTCCTCCTGCGAGGTGCCAGCTGTGCCCCGAGGACAGTGGCTTTAGACAGAAGCGCACAGGACAGGCAATCTGCGGACTGACTGCAGCAGCACATTGCCAGGCTCGCTGTTTGCAGGCTTGGTGAGCTGCTGCAGGAAATGCACTGCCAAGATCAGCTCCAGCCCTTTCTCCTCTTCCTCAGGGTGGTGCAAAGTAGGGAGCTGGGACAAGTCAGCATGCAAAGCCCAGAGCCAGATCAGAGGCACGGCATTTCCGATGCACCACCCGCACTCGCTGGGCAATACTGAACTTGGGTTTGACACACGAAGCTGCCTGAGTCAAGATTTCTTCCTGCACTCCTAAAAGCTGGCCACAGTTAGGGCCTTCCCCACCACCTACTGTGACTCCCTACCCACAACATCCACTGCAGATGAGCACAGAGAAGACAGTGTGTTCCTTCCTCCTCCCAGGCAACCGGCCGAAGCTCTGCTCACCTTTGATGCTCTGCCCTTGCCACAAAAGCCCCGGACAGCATAATGAAAGGCTTCCCTGGCTGAAACAGGAGAGCAATTCATCCTTGCAATTACCAGAATGCTTCACAAATCTTACAAGCACCCTTCAAACAGCTCTGGGTTTACACAGGCAGCAAGAGTAATTGGTTTCACTGGCAAAGGTGGAAAATTCAGGGACTTCCTTAGTACAGCAGAGATGAAGTGCTCTCAGGGACATCCTCCATCCTCTCTGGCTCCAGGGACAAAAGATACTTCACTGCTAAGCTGCTGGAGATGAGCTCCTTGAAGTGTAGTCTTTTATCAGGGATGCCTATGTGATAACCATCAGTTCTTAACGTAAATAACAGATTTCTCTTTCAAACAGTTAAGTGTCATTTAGTGTGAATCAGAAGAAGCTCTACTGCTAGAAGGGTTAGAAACCCAGCAGTTGACTCAAGAATGCTCTGAAGCTTCTCCTTGATTTCTTCTACCAAGCTGAGGTTGTTTAGCCTGCAGAAGAGGAGGCTCAGGGGGGACCTCACCATTCTCTGCAACTACTTGAAGGGAGGTTGTAGCCAGGTGGGGGTCAGTCTCTTCCCCAGGCAACCAGCAACAGAATAAGGGGACACAGTCTCAAGTTGTGCCAGGGGAGGTCTAGGCTGGATGTTAGGAGGAAGTTGTTGGCAGAGACCAGGTTGGAAGAGACCTCCGAGATCAGCCAGTCCTGGCCAGTCAACCAGACCATGGCACTAAGTGCCTCATCCAGGCTTTGCTTCAACACCTCCAGGGGTGGTGACTCCACCACCTCCCTGGGCAGCCCATTCCAATGCCAATCACTCTCTCTGCCAACAGCTTCCTCCTAACATCCAGCCTAGACCTCCCCTGCCACAACTGGAGGCTGTGTCCCCTCGTTCTGTTGCTGGTTGCCTGGTAGAAGAGACCAACCCCACCTGGCTGCAGCCTCCCTTCAGGGAGTTGTAGACAGCAATGAGGTCAGCCCTGAGCCTCCTTTTCTGCAGGCTGCACACCCCCAGCTCCCTTTGCCTCTCCTCATAGGGTTTGTGTTCCAGGCCCCTCACCACCTTCATTGCCCTTCTCTGGACACCTTCCAGTACCTCAACATCTCTCTTGAACTGAGGAGCCCAGAACTGGACACAGGACTCAAGGTGTGGCCTGAGCAGTGCTGAGTCCAGGGGCAGAATAACCTCCCTTGTCCTACTGGCCACACTGCTCCTGATCCAGGCCAGGATGCCATTGGCTCTCTTGGCCACCTGGGCACATAAGCATAATGCGCTGCTAGATAAAGCCAATTAGAACACAATCATGGAAAGTTCAGGATCTAGAAGCAGCAGTGTGATTCTGAGCCAGATTTTGATTTGGTTACTGCCCTGGAAGAGCCCCAGGTTTACACCAGCCTGTCAGACTACAAACTGCCACCACATATGTGAAGCCTTCCTCTGAGTCAGCGCAAAGCAACTCTATAAAAAAGCCTGAAGAACTCCAGGAATTTCTGCACGGTGAGAAAGTCACAAAGGGGAATCCAGAATCCCAAGAAAAAATATTTTGCTTTTGTCCAAGTATGCACATGTGGAAAAAGTGCCTCTGAGAGGTCTGCAGTCTGCTGAACATCAGCAGACAGAAGTGCTGACATTACCTCTGCACCCGACAGCGAAGCGCTGGCAGCTGCTGCCATACCCTGGTCTGGTTGGTTGGAAACCTGCATGCTGCATACCATCCTTCTGCCATCCTACTCTCCTCAACCTGGAGGGCAGGGAGAAGACAAAGCCATGACCTTTCTTGTTGCTTTTGGCTTTTCAGGGAGAAGTACACCAACTACAGCCTGGCTAAAAAAAACACAAGTGACTGCTTCCAGTCTGTAGCATACTGAAGGTCAGGCTCCATCATCTGAGAGCTCTCTTCCAACCAAAACAATTCTGTGATTCTCTGATGGAGGACTGTCTGCTGCAAGCCATAATTCAACCAGCAGTTTCTGCCCAGACAGTATTTTTCACGGAGCATTGTTTTTCTCTGAGGAGATTGCCCTGCAAGAGCTACCAAAAATGGTTTCAGAGCTCCAGGTTTTCAGGCTCACTCGGGGAAGGCAGCGAAGCAGCGTGCCGGCGTGTGTGTCCTTGCTGACCATGCCTTGTTATTCTGTGCATGAAAGCTATCCATAATTCAGCACAGCCAGATGACAGCAAAGCAGAAAACAGCAGAGCAGAAAAGCCAAGGCCATTTTCTCAGAGACAACAGATGTGTGTAACAGCAGCAGTAACAGGATGAGACTGTCGCTGAGTTCTCCAGCTGAACAGACGTCTCCATGAACTGCTTTCCTTCCTGCCCCTACTCATACTTCTGTAAGACATGAATACAAAATTACCCTGAAGTGAGCAGCCATCCCAAAATGATCATGTCCTGTCAGTCGTCACATAGCTGCACAGCCCTTCCCCTCCACATGAGCACTCAAAAGCTTCTCCTGTTTTGCATCATGTAAAGCCTACTTGAAAGGGGGTTGTGGTGAGGCCAGTGTTGGCCTCTTCTCCCAAGTAACTATTGAGAGGACAAGAGGTGATGGCCTCAAGCTGTGTCAGGGAAGGTTGAGGTTGCACATGGTGGTGGCAGGAAGACAACTGGACTCAATCATAGAATCAACCAGGTAGGAAGAGACCTCCAAGATCATCCAGTCCAACCTAGCACCCAGCCCTAATTGGACTCAATCACAGAATCAACCAGGTTGGAAGAGACCTCCAAGATCATCCAGTCCAACCTAGCACCCAGCCCTAATTGGACTCAATCACAGAATCAACCAGGTAGGAAGAGACCTCCAAGATCATCCAGTCCAACCTAGCACCCAGCCCTAATTGGACTCAATCACAGAATCAACCAGGTTGGAAGAGACCTCCAAGATCATCCAGTCCAACCTAGCACCCAGCCCCATCCAATCAACTAGATTTCAATCTCAAAGGTCTTTTCCAACTGAAACAATTCCATTGCATTGCCTGAACAACCAGGAATAAAAAGGTGCTTCCACCTGTATTTCTTACTTTAAAGCTCCTCTAATCATTCCTGCTTCCACCCATTCAAAAGTCCTGCAGCACAAAACAGAATGAACACATGGTGATGTCCCTGGTTCACAAGTGTCACAGAGAAACCAGTCACCGAAGTCCAGAGCCCACATCCATCCATCATGGACATTCTCCACTTGCCCAATTCCCACAGACTTCCTGAAACTCTTCTGGAATTCCTACACAGGGTAAAGAGCTATGCCTGCAAGTGCAGAGTAAAACCTTATTAAGCTGTTAGTCACCAAGAGCCTTAGAGCATGACTGAGGAACTTGTAGCTGTTTCCCAACTGGAGACTGACTGATTGAGAGATGTTGCTTTGGTTTCACAGTGGCTGGTCGATTCTTGCATGCAGCTTGCATGCAAAGGTCACCACTGTGCTGCTCACAGCTCTGAGGCAGCCCATGAGAACAGTCCCACCACGTCCCACTCCAGGCTGAGACCATGCCTCCTCCCACCTGCCTATGCTCAGCAAGGCTAATGGGGCAGCTGCTGTGCAAGCAGCTGGGGCTGAAGCCACAAGGACCATTTTAAAGTGTACTTGATATCTGTGGCCAGTGTCTCTTTACTTCTGCCATCTGCATGGAATGATCCCTTTTCAAATGTGGAACTAGGCACATTTTATTTCAAGATGACTACAAATCCTCCTATCTATCTGCTACTCATTTCAGCAGTGCTCTTAACATTGCACAACAATCATATGACCCACTCTGTGTGTGTGTGTGCTTTATGAAACAGACATGACACATGAAAATTAAAACCAGGTTCCTCATCTGGAAGACAGAGAGGAACTGCAGGAAAAACAAAACCAACAATCAGAGTGCATGCCCAGAAATTAGGGTGGAGAGGAGGAAAAAACAGGATGAGACATCAGAGCTATTGCACTCAGCCCAGAGTGAAAACAGCTCTCATCAGTACAAAAGGCAATTAATTTGCATACATTTACTGCAGAATAGAACTGTGCTGTGCTGCTGCATTTCAGGATTGGCACTGGGCTGCCTGTGGCACAGGCAATCATCAATAATTTACAATATTCCCTTCTGTGAGCAGAACTTGTGAACTGCCTTTGCACCTCGAATGACATTTTCTGTAGGTATTAAGCAGCCCTGTGGAGAGGGACCTGGGGGTGCTGGTGGCTAACAAGTTACCCATGGCACAGCAATGTGCCCTTGGGGCCAAGAAGGGCAATGGGATCCTGGGGTGTATTAGGAAGAGTGTGTCCAGCAGATCAAGGGAGGTTCTCCTCTCCCTCTACTCTGCCCTGGGGAGATCTCATCTGGAATACTGTGTTCAGTTTTGGGCTCCCCAGTTGAAGAGGGACAGGGATCTGCTGGAGAGGGTCCAGCAGAGGGCTGTGAGGATGATTAGGGGACAGGAGGGCATGGCTTATGAGGAGAGGCTGAGGGACCTGGGGCTGTTTAGTCTGGAGAAGAGAAGACTTAGAGGGGAGTTGATAAATGTTTATAAGTACCTGAGGGCTGGCCAGGAGCATGGGGGGAGTCAGGCTCTGCTCACTGCTCCCTGGGATAGGACAAGGAGCAATGGGTGTAAGTTGCAGCACAAGAGGTTCTGCCTCAACACAAGGGGGAACTTCTTTACTGGAAGGGTCCCAGAGCACTGGCACAGGCTCCCCAGAGAGGTTGTGGAGTCTCCTTCTATGGATACTTTCAAGACCTGTCTGGAGGTGCTCCTCTGTGATCTGTGTTAGATAGGATTGTCCTGCTCTGGCAGGATCTCTATGATCTCCTTGGGTCCCTTCCAACCCATAACATCCTGTGAGCCTGTGGCATTTTCTGTAGGTATTACACCAGGGAGAGATCCAGAGAATGAGGTTTTAAATGCACAGGAGTTGATGTTTATTTTGTAGCCCATAAACTAAGCACTTGCTAAGAACCTGGAGGTATTTCTCTTGGCTAACAATACCCTTCCAAATGTTCTCCTTCGTGTGGAGCATTCAGTGACATTTCCAGCATCCCAGCCCTGATCTGAAGGCACCTCCACATCTAGGCTCACCTGCCAGACTGCATGACTGAACCATTTATAACCCACCAGCAGGCCCTGTTATTTTGGTCTGTTGAGCTTTGAACACATTTGTATTACCATAGAATCAGTCAGGGTTGGAAGGGACCACAAGGATCATCTAGTTCCAACCCCCCTGCCATGGGCAGGGAAACCCTACCCTAGATCTACATATTATATCCTATACTGGGGACAGCAGGGGCAGAGCAGGAGGACATCTGCACCTGAGGAGGGGTGCAAGGCAAATGCAGTCACTGCTGGGTGAGGCTCCCTCTCTTAACCCAGTGTAGAGGGTTATAAAACTGGGCAATTTTACAAAGTTAGGTAACACAGCAGGTGTTCTGCTTACAGCTATGTAAGCAAAGACCTGTGCTAATCAAATCTCATGCTTGAAGGAGAAGAATGTCCCATAAGATGATCACCAGCTGAGATCAGGCACAAGCTCCTTCACCCCACACCCTCTTTTAAACTCTGAATAATTGGCCAGGTGCAGGCACTGTCATCTCCTTCACTTTGCAGTTTCTTGTTCAAGACATCCACTGCTGGAGGTCAAACGCAGAACAAGATGATAATCCAGGTCCATTTGTTTCACCCCAGATAAGCAAGGCACAGATGAGACACAACTATCTCAGCACACAGAGATAGTGGGGAGGCAAGCCTGGACGGTGCAGAACACTTGTATTCTCCATCTACATACAGCAAACATGTATCACAGGTTTACATGAAACTAGAATCATCCCTCCAAACGTGCTTTAATTTGGCTGCCTCTCTCTCTGGCAATATGGGCTGCCCAGGGAGGTGGTGGAGTTGCTGTCCCTGGTGGTGTTCAAGATAAAGCCTGGCTGAGGCACTTAGTGCCATGGTCTGGTTGACTGGATAGGGCTGGGTGCTAGGTTGGACTGGATGATCCTGGAGGTCTCTTCCACCCTGGTTGATTCTACGATCCTGTAGGTGAACATGTGTGGTACGGAGGCAGACTGCTCCTCAAATGTGTTCACCTCTGTAGGGCTTTTACAAGGTGTGGTTTTAAATCAGTGCCATCACATCCATGTGCACAGTATCACAGTATTATTAGGATTGGAAGAGACCTCACAGATCATCAAGTCCAACCCTTTACCACAGAGCTCAAGGCCAGACCATGGCACCAAGTGCCACGTCCAATCCTGCCTTGAACAGCTCCAGGGACGGCGACTCCACCACCTCCCCAGGCAGCCCATTCCAGTGTCCAATGACTCTCTCAGGGAAGAACTTTCTCCTCACCTCCAGCCTAAATCTCCCCTGGCACAGCCTGAGGCTGTGTCCTCTCGTTCTGGTGCTGGCCACCTGAGAGAAGAGAGCAACCTCCTCCTGGCCACAACCACCCTTCAGGTAGTTGTAGACAGCAATAAGGTCACCCCTGAGCCTCCTCTTCTCCAGGCTAACCAATCCCAGCTCCCTCAGCCTCTCCTCGTAGGGCTGTGCTCAAGGCCTCTCCCCAGCCTCGTCGCCCTTCTCTGGACATGCTCAAGCATCTCAATGTCCCTCCTAAACTGGGGGGCCCAGAACTGAACACAGTACTCAAGGTGTGGTCTAACCAGTGCAGAGTACAGGGGCAGAATGACCTCCCTGCTCCTGCTGACCACACCATTCCTGATGCAGGCCAGGATGCCACTGGCTCTCTTGGCCACCTGGGCACACTGCTGGCTCATGTTCAGGTGGGTATCAATCAGCACCCCCAGATCCCTCTCTGTCTGGCTGCTCTCCAGCCACTCCGACCCCAGCCTGTATCTCTGCATGGGGTTGTTGTGGCCAAAGTGCAGCACCCGGCATTTGGACTTACTGAACCCCATCCCATTGGACTCTGCCCATCTGTCCAGGCAGTCAAGGTCCTGCTGCAGAGCCCTTCTGCCCTCCAACCCAGCCACATCTGCCCCCAGCTTAGTGTCATCTGCAAACTTGCTGATGACTGACTCCACTTCATGATGGCTT
Organism: Pogoniulus pusillus; assembly: GCF_015220805.1. Classification (NCBI taxonomy): domain Eukaryota; kingdom Metazoa; phylum Chordata; class Aves; order Piciformes; family Lybiidae; genus Pogoniulus; species Pogoniulus pusillus. The sequence goes on from NC_087289.1 coordinate 13,623,353, forward strand.
CCCTTTAAAACATATTTGTAAACACAGCTGTTGATTTTATGAGGAATTAAATGCCAGGAAGCAAGCAAGGATAAAAACATGTAACAAAGGAGCAAAACTATCTCGGTGGAGTGAAAAAAGCTGCTGGAAGCAAACTGCTAAGAAGTTTCCCATTCAAAGACCACTGGGATTGTTTATAAAGGATGTAATAATTTATAGAAGGTTTCTAAAATATTCAAGAATAGACTGACCTCACACAAACTTAGGTATAACTTCCAATGTTTCTCCTCAAAAGTGTCTGCTCCTCTGTCCTGCCCACAAGCCAGTAAAAGTTGTGAGGCTGAAAAAAGGCACTTCAATGAATTAGGGAGTTGAGTATGCAGTGAGTTGGAGAAGAAAGGTATGGGGATCACAATTAAGTGATTTATTTCACAGTATCACCAAGGTTGGAAGAGACCTCATATATCATCAAGTCCAACCCTTTACCACAGAGCTCAAGGCTGGACCATGGCACCAAGTGCCACGTCCAATCTTGCCTTGCACTTAAACACTAGGTTGAGATTTGGGTTCACTTTGTGGTAGCATAAATCCAGCAAATGGAGACAATGTGAGGAATATTTCTGTATTGGGCTGTATCTTCTGCTCTAGAGACCACTCAGGACATACCTCAGTGGGTTCTGCCTGCCTGTGCAGAGTTACCCCAACATGGCTAAAAGAGAGCATTTCCAGTGCTGTGCCTGTTGGGCCTCTCTGTCTATGCAAACACCAAACTAGACACAAGAAGTGTCTGATCACAGTGAATCCTCTGCTCAGCAGCTGCTTCTGTCAATAGCTTTAACAAGCAATTTATTTGGCTTCTTCTAGCATCCATGTATCTACAAACAGCCAGCCTCTGCCTGTCAAAGGTATGCTGCCTAATGGGCAGAGAAGGGAAAAGCAAGCAGGAGCCACAAGATCCAATAGTATTGTCCAGCCTAATCTAGCTACTCCCCACACCACTTCAAACAGGACTATAATTAGAGAGCTGACTGCACAAACAGGAAATTGTATAAGCAAATGGACTTAATTAAATCTGCATTCATTGATAATCACAATCATCACTGAACTGCTCACTTCAAAGTCTCCACTGTTGCTAGTGTAGAACAGTGCTTAGAGTGAGGCAGCCTGGTTTTTCTCATCCCTGAGGAGCAGTGAATCTTTATTCAAGCTGAAGGAAATGACAGAGAAAAAGCCAGCAATAACCAATGTTCTTCGTGGCACTGTGCAGAGGAACAAAGGGCCCTCAAGACAGCACTTGGGGCAAGGACAACCTCAACCCCTTATTAGATGCAAAGGGGAACATAGCAACAAAAGATGAGGAAAAGGCAGAGGTGCTTAACACCTTCTTTGCCTCAATCTTCAATAGTGGGACAGGTTGTCTCCAGGACAACTGCCCTCCCTGGCTGGAGTCAGGGACCCATATAGTCCCCCTCTAACCCATGAGGAAGCAGTAAGGGACCTGCTGAGCCACTTGGATCCTCACAAGTCCATGGGACCAGATGGGATCCATCCTAGGGTGCTGAGAGAGCTGGCAGGTGAGATGGCCAAGCCACTCTCCATCATTTATCAACAGCCCTGGCTCACTGGAGAGGTCTCTGAAGACTGGAAGCTGCCAGTGTGATACCCATCCACAAGAATGGCTGGAAAGAGGAACCAGGAAATTCCAAACCTGTGAGCCTGACCTCAGTGCCAGGCAAGGTCACAGAACAGGTCATCTTGAGTGCCATCACACAGCACCTACAGGATGGCCAAGGGACCAGGCCCAGCCAGCATGGGTTTAGGAAGGGCAGGTCCTGCCTGACCAAACTGATCTCCTTTCATGATCAAGTTACCTGCCTGGTGAATGTGGGGCAGGCTGTGGATGTAGCAAAGCCTTTGACACCATCTGCCGCAACAAGCTCCTGGCACAGCTGGCAGCTCCTGGCTTGAACAGATTCATTCTGATATGGGGCAAGAAGGCCTGAAGGGCCAGGCCCAGAGAGTGGTGGTGAATGGTGCCATAGCCAGCTGGCAGCTGGCACTAGTGGTGTGCCCCAGGGATCAGTGCTGGGCCAGTCCTGTTCAATATCTTTATTGATGATCTGGACGAGGGGATTGAGTCCAGCACCAGTAAGTTTGCAGATGACACCAAGCCAGGAGCAGCTGTGGATCTGTTGGAGGGTAGGAGAGTCCTGCAGAAGGACCTTGATAGGCTGGATGGGTGGGCAGAGGCCAGTGGGATGAGATTTAACAAGGCCAAGTGCAAGGTTCTGCACTTTGGCCACAACAACCCCAAGCAGCACTACAGGCTGGGGACAGAGTGGCTGAGAGCAGCCAGGCAGGGAGGGACCTTTAAAGAAACAAAATAAATTGGGAAATTGTTTGTCTGAGCCACATTTTCAGAGGATTTGTTAAAGGACTGTTTGTAAATGTAATGTCTTCAGCTAATGCTGCTTGGCCAAGACAAACCCATATTGCTCACAGTGCTCTAAACCTGCCTTGATCTGCTCTGAGGCAGTTGCCCATTTTAGTTGTCTTGAAGGATGCTAAAAAAATCATGTAGTAAACTCAAGATGTTCTTGAAACCTGAAATTACCTCAGATGCATCTCCTGCTTCAGTCCATCCACTGGGTGTGCAAGGTAACAGGACACAGGGAGGAGTCAGGGATCTAGGTATTACTTACACTTGATATGGGATCAGGACAAGAGTGGCCGATCACAGACAGGCTTTGCCTGGGACCGTAAAGATCACAGTATCACAGTATCATCAGGGTTGGAAGAGACCTCATAGATCATCAGGTCCAACCCTTTACCACAGAGCTCAAGGCTAGACCATGGCACCAAGTGCCACGTCCAAACCTGCCTTGAACAGCTCCAGGGACGGCGACTCCACCACCTCCCCGGGCAGCCCATTCCAGTGTCCAATGACTCTCTCAGGGAAGAACTTTCTCCTCGCCTCCAGCCTAAATCTCCCCTGGCGCAGCCTGAGGCTGTGTCCTCTTGTTCTGGTGCTGGCCACCTGAGAGAAGAGAGCAACCTCCTCCTGGCCACAACCACCCCTCATCATCCACTCACCATCATCCAATTCCCCACCCTCACCATGGGCAGGGACACATTCCACTGGACCAGGCTGTTCAAGGCCCTGTCCAACCTGCCCTTGAACATTTCCAGGGAAGGGAAATCCACAACCTCCCTGGGCAACCTGTTCCAGTGTCTCACTGCCCTCATTGTAAAGAATTTCTTCCTACTCTGCAGTCTAAATATTCTCTCTTACCCTTCCTTTCTATCTTACCCTTCCTTTCTATCTTACCCTTCCTTTCTATCTTACCCTTCCTTTCTATCTTACCCTTCCTTTCTCTCTCACCATTCCTTTGTGCTTAGGAGAGGGAGGATGAAACTCTGGGTGAAGTGGATGCATATTATCCGTGAGGAATGCCTGGCTTTTTAAGGGAAGTTTCATTTTCTGCTAATGATCCTTGAATTTTACAACTGGGAATAGCAGCCTGAGGCAAAGCTTTAGATGCTGAATAAGCATCTTGAATATCTTAAGATCCATGTTGACTATGTTAAACCATTCCAGACATGAAAAGACCATGTCTTGCTTTGTGCTCTGCAGCAATGGTCACAATCATTTATATGATCTGGACAGCCAGCAGAAGAAATACAAACCAGATTTCACTGGGTAGAACACGAGCAACGTGTCTCCTACGTTACACAACACAAAGGGACTCTTTACATAACCCTCTTCTCATCTCAGAGGAACTTGCACCAGTGCTTTATATTGCAGTGGGGGACAGGAGAGCAATTCTACAGGTTTAGTGCAGTTGCTGTGCAGTTACACAGCTATAAAATGAATTGGGAGTTGGCTCATGAATATACAGGGCTCTATTACAAACATGTTTTCATATCCATGCACTCAGGCAGCACTCTCACCATCACACCAACACATTTCATGTTATTTAGCTCTTCAGATGTGGGTGAATTAGTTGGATAGATAGCCCTGAAATGTGAACCAAACACATCAGCTGAATCAAACCCTAGGGTTAAAGCACAGGTGTCTCCAGCTCGTTCAGGATGATGATCCTCATTTAGACCATCAGTCACATCTTCCATCAGCTAGAAATAAACACTGTTTGTATCCTGAGGACACAATCTGGCATGACTACCAGCCAATGTATCTATATGCTATCTGATTTCAACAGGAGTACAAGGTACTGGGCAACCAGGCAAACTCCTCCTTACCACCCTGAATCGCTTTAGAGCAAAGCCCTGTACTTAAGGGATGGCAGCTCTGACACAGCCTGCAGTGCCCTTGTACTCAGCCCTCCTAAGGCCACAGCTTGAGTACTCTGTTCAGTTTTGGGCATCACAGTATGAGGATGACAGAGGTCCTGGAGTCTGCCCAGAGAAGAGCAATGAGCCTGGTGAGGGGTTTGGAGAGCATGGCATACAAGGAGCAGCTGAGCAGCATACAAGGAGCTGGGGTTGATAACTCTGGAGAAGAGAAGGCTATGGGGAGATCTTACTGCTCTCTACAACTACTTGAAAGGAGGTTGTGGTGAGTCTGGTGTTTGTCTCAGCTCCCAAGTAACTATGGGAGATGCAAATCCTGTACTCAACACTGGTCAGGCCACACCTTGAGTACTGTGTCCAGCTCTGGGCTCCTCAATTCAAGAGAGATGTTGAGATACTGGAACGTGTCCAGAGAAGGGTGACAAAGATGATGAGGGGCCTGGAGCACAGCCCTGTGAGGAGAGGCTGAGGGTGTTTAACCTGGAGAAGAGAAGGCTCAGGGCTGACCTCATTGCTGTCTACAACTACCTGAAGGGAGGCTGTAGCCAGGTGGGGTTGGTCTCTTCTGCCAGGCAACCAGCAACAGAACAAGGGGACACAGTCTCAAGCTGTGCCAGGGGAGGTCTAGGCTGGATGTTAGGAGGAAGCTGTTGGCAGAGAGAGTGATTGGCATTGGAATGGGCTGCCCAGGGAGGTGGTGGAGTCACTGTCCCTGGAGGTGCTTAAGAAAAGCCTGAATGACTTGATTGGCTAGGGCTGGGTGCTAGGTTGGACTGGATGAGCTTGGAGGTCTCTTCCAACCTGGTTGATTCTATGATTCTATAAACTACAGGTGGGACAAGAAAAAGTGGGTTTCAGTTGTGCCAGGGGAGATTTACATTGGATATGAGGAGAAATTTCTTTGCTGAAAGTGTTCAGGCATTGGAACAGGCTGCCCAGGGAGGTGGTAGAGTCACCACCCCTGGAGGTGTTCAAGAAGCATGCAGTTGTGGTGCTTCAGGACACAGTTTACTGGTCATGTTAGTAATTGGGTTATGGTGGGACTTGATGATTTCAAAGGTCTTTTTCAGCCTTAAGGATTCTACTGAAACAGACAACCCAAGTACCAGAGAGCCCTAAAGCACGTTAGGGAACTCTCATCCATAGGTCATAGAATCAATCAGATTGGAAGAGACCTCCAAGATCATCCAGTCCAACCTAGCACCCAGCCCTATTCAGTCAACCAGACCATGGCACTAAGTGCCTCATCCAGTCTTTTCTTGAACACCTCCAGGGATGGTGACTCCACCACCTCCCTGGGCAGCCCATTCCAGTGCCAATCACTCATATTGTGCCCCTGAGGCATTCCTGAGTTGGCCACCTATTTGCATATTATAATTGTGGTTTCTTGGTCTTTAAAGACTACTGTGGAAACAGGCTGCAAACTTCAGGGAAATTAGTGAAGGGCATTTGCTAATTTCACACACAAGGCTGAATTTGGCACACCTGCATTTTTGCACAGTCATCTCCTTAGAAGAATTAAACACTTAAAAAATACACTAAAATTGCAGTCTCTCTTTTTTCTTGAGGAGGCAAGGCTTACTTCCATGTACTGGGAAATGTTACTCTTTGTCTATGTTAATTATCCAAGTATTACTTCATGCTTTATAGTTGTCCTTCATGTAATAAACAAATCTTAGTGCCATTCCATCCCTTGTTTAAAGACACTGCTTTGTGGCAGATGCTAAAGCATACCATGCAACCACTGCCTTGCGTTGTATTTAAGGCCAAGTGCAGGGTTCTGCACTTTGGCCACAACAACCCCAAGCTGCACTACAGGCTGGGGACTGAGTGGCTGGAGAGCAGCCAAGAGGAAAGGGACCTGGGGGTGCTGATAGATAGTAGGCTGCAGGTAAGCCAGCAGTGTGCCCAGGTGGCCAAGAGAGCCAATGGCATCCTGGCCTGCATCAGGAACAGTGTGGACAGTAGGACAAAGCAGGTTTTTCTTCCCCTGTACTCAGCACTGGTCAGGCCACACCTTGAGTGCTGTGTCCAGTTCTGGGCCCCTCAATTTGAGAGAGATGTTGAGGTGCTGGAAGGTGTCCAGAGAAGGGCAATGAAGCTGGTGAAGGGCCTGGAACACAAACCCTATGAGGAGAGGCTGAGGGAGATGGGGTTGAGCAGCCTGCAGAAGAGGAGGCTCAGGAGTGATCTTATTGCTGTCTACAACTACCTGAAGGGAGACTGTAGCCAGGTGGGGTTGGTCTCTTCTCCCAGGCAACCAGCAACAGAACAAGGGGACACAGTCTCAAGTTGTGCCAGGGGAGGTCTAGGCTGGCTGTTAGGAGGAAGTTGTTGGCAGAGAGAGTGATTGGCATTGGAATGGGCTGCCCCAGGAGGTGGTGGAGTCGCTGTCCCTGGAGGTGTTCAAGAAAAGCCTGGATGAGGCACTTAGTGCCATGGTCTGGTTGACTGGCTAGGGCTGGGTGCTAGGTTGGACTGGATGATCTTGGAGGTCTCTTCCAACCTGGTTGATTCTATGAGTCTATGATTCTATTCTGCTTTCCTTCCTCAACCAAGGTAGTGCTGCCTTGCAAAGACAAGACAGGACAGAACTGATTCGTCCTGCAGCCACATATTAGTCACTAACCCTTCCAGATTGCCAGCCTGCCCATGTGTATAAAGGTGCAGCTGTGCACAAGACTGTCATGAGGATCAGACAAGCAGCACATCTGGAAACGCTGTGATCGAACTGTTGGAGCGGGTGCAGAGGAGGCCACAAAGATGGTCAGAGTGGTGCAGCACCTCCCTGTGAGGACAGGCTGCAGGAGTTGTGGCTGGGCTGGTGAAGAGAAGGCTCCAGGGACACCCCAGAGCAGCCCTTTTGGTAGCTGAACTGGGCCTTTACAAGTAAGCTGGGGAGGGACTTTTTACAGAGGCTCATAATGACAGGATGAGAGGCAACAGCTTTGAGCTGGAAGAGAGGAGATTTAGACTGGAGTTTAGGAAGAAATTCTTTACAGGGAGGGTGGGGAGACCCTGGAAAAGATTGCCCAGGGAGGTTGTGGATGCCCCCTCCCTGGAGGTGTTCAAGGCCAGGAGAAACAGTGCCTTGAGCAACCTGGTTCTAGTGGAAGGTGTCCCTGCTCATGGCAGAGGGGGTGGGGGTGAAACTAGATGATCTTCTAGGTCCCTTCCAACTCAAACCACTCCATGATTCTATGAACACTGAAAGGCTTTGAGACCTGCTCAGTAAAAATTATTCCAAGTGCATATGCATGAATTGCTAACTGATGTCAGCTAATCAATGCCATCTGGCCTTTCATCCTGGGAGCAAACCCAGCTTCTTCCCACACACATCTCCTTTGGTGTGCACCAGCAGCCCTTTTTTCCTTCCATTTCTGAATTCCTGCTGTTTGACCTCAAACATTCAAACAATTCTCAGGAATGCTACATTTAGGATATTGATGCAGATATGCATTCCAGTGATTACCTTGATTAATCCTGCACCAGGTAAGAAGCACAAATGTTCTAACATCCTTCAAATTGAGCAGTAGAATCATAGAATCAGCCTGGTTGAAAGAGACCTTCGAGATCATCCAGTCCAACCTAGCACCCAGCCCTATCCAGTCAACTAGACCATGGCACTAAGTGCCACCTCCAGTGACAGTGACTCCACCACCTCCCTAGGCAGCCCATTCCAATGCCAATCACTCTCTCTGCCAACAACTTCCTCCTAACATCCAGCCTAGACCTCCCCTGGCACAACTTGGGACTGTGTCCCCTTGTTCTGTTGCTGGGTGCCTGGCAGAAGAGATCAACCCCACCTGGCTACAACCTCCCTTCAGGTAGTTGTAGACAGCAATGAGGTTACCTCTGAGTCTTCCTCTCCTCACAGGGCTGTGCTCCAGACCCCTCACCAGCTTTGTTGCCCTTTTCTGGACACCTTCCAGTACCTCAACATCTCTCTTGAACTGAGGAGCCCAGAAATGGACATAGTACTCAAGGTGTGGCCTGATCAGCGCTGACTTCAGAGGAGGATTAACCTCCCTTGTCCTGCTGGCCACACTGTTCCTGATTCAGGCCAGGATGCCATTGGCTCTGCTGCCCACCTGGGCACACTGCTGGCTCATGTTCAGCTACTCTCTACCAGTACTCTTTGGTGCCTGTGGTGTACATCTTGGAAGGTCTGCAGAATCCTGTTCAGTTCCTGTAAAAGCCTGACAATCGAGTTACAACAGCCCTTGAAACAAAGCAGAAAGCTTCTGTTCCTGGACTGGCCTTATATGACATAAGCATCACCAAATTAAGATATACAAATGATTATTTTGATGTTGCTTTTCCCTCAGTGCTGCAAACAACCACGTTTTCTGGAGCCCCTCCCTCAGCTGCAGAAATCTGGATGCACTCCACCTGCTTACGTCTGCGGACAGATGCCAGAGGAATTTTCATTTCATCTGTTTCACAGACTCCCCAATCCTTCTTCTCAAGCCACAGCATACACAAATGTCTCTTAAGTAATTAGCAGGACTTCATTCAGCACGACTGTGATGGCTGCACGCAAGGTAAAGCTCCCATTGCTCTTAAGAGATTGCAGCTGTGGAACGGGACCTCAACAGTACTCATTTAAATCTTCCTCTGTGACACATTTATAGTTCTCCACGTAGTAAAAAGGGCAAAGGGGTTGGTATGCAGAAAGCTGCTACAATGTGAGAAACATCATGCACTTCCATAACCTCTTGCACTCATGCTGACATAAAAGTAATTGCTAACGGGGAACAAGCATGCAACCCGATCCAACGGCTGGGAGGGCTACAGAAGGGTCTCTGTAATGATCATCTCTAAGTCTCCCTTCAAAGTAAAGTTCATCACTTACTGAGGAACTAACTGGAATAAAAGTAATCTCATGACATGTGTTGCAAAGTAGCATTTTAAAGGAAAAGATGCACCTCCCTTGGCTGTTTGGCAGGCAGCAGAAACATCCAGCAGAGCTCTCGACCATCGCCAGCCTGCCCCTCCCTTGCTGCTCCTCACCCATCCCAGCACACAGCCACAGCCCTGCTCTACCAAGTCACACAGCAGAAGATGATGAGTGGATGACTGTCTACAACTACCTGAAGGGACACTGTAGCCAGGTGAGGTTGGTCTCTTCTGCCAGGCAACCAGCAACAGAACAAGGGGACACAGTCTCAAGTTGTGCCAGGGGAAGTCTAGGCTGGATGTCAGGAGGAAGTTGTTGGCAGAGAGAGTGATTGGCATTGGAATGGGTTGCCCAGGGAGGTGGTGGAGGCACCGTCCCTGGAGGTGTTGAAGAAAAGCCTGGATGAGGCACTTAGTGCCATGGTCTGGTTGATTGGATAGGGCTGGGTGCTAGGTTGGACTGGATGGGCTTGGAGATCTCTTCTAACCTGGTTGATTCTAATAGTTCTAATAGTCTTCCAAACTAGAATTCAAACTCAAAGAAAGGAGACAGACCCATTTAAAAGTAAATAAATGAAAGAATCACACCTCTGCTGCACTTGGTACTCCTATACAACTCAGAACCCTACTGAATTACTACAAGCCTCAAGTCAAACACTCAGAGTAGATTACAAAAAAGATCAGAAATAGAGACCATGCATTAAGCCTTAACGTTGCCTGTCAGTATTGCCCACAGATGTTTATTGCAATGAACTTTAACTACTCAACACCAGCTTTGAATGAAACAAAAGAAAACTGTTATTGGCCTCAGATATAGACTATGGAAAACATTCTCTCCTCTTCTCAGCTAATGTATTCACAGAATCAACCAGGTTGGAAGAGACCTCCAAGCTCAGCCAGTCCAACCCAGCACCCAACCCTAGCCAGTCAACCAGACCATGGCACTGAGTGCCTCATCCAGGCTTTTCTTCAACACCTCCAGGGACAGTGACTCCACCACCTCCCTGGGCAGCCCATTCCAATGCCAACCACTCTCTTTGGGAAGAACTTGCTAACATCCAGCCTAGACCTCCCCTGGCACAACTTGAGACTGTGTCCCCTTGTTCTGTGGCACTGCCTTGAAGACTGGAACAGCACAGGCAAAGCAGGTTTGCTCCTAGGCTGGCACACACAGGCCCTTCTTTTCTGTGATGATATAGTGAGGATGTCATTGCAAGGTTAATCTGTGTTCCAGCAGGCTGTGTGTTGATGAGCATGACCAGCAGTACCTCATCCACAGAGGAATGCATCTGCAATCCATTTTCAGCCTCCCCTTTTTTTTTGCCAGTGTCATTCGCTCCAGTGGGAAGCTTTCAGCGCCACAGGATCACCTCCCAAAGAAGAACTGATGGATTGGGCATAGCACAGCTGTAAAGAGAGATTACCAATTCCTGAGAAGGCTCATGTTGGCTGGAACTAGAGTGAGCAGCAGGTACCCAGTGCCAAATGCAAATCCTGCAGCATTCTAATGGAAATCGAAGGAACAACAGCCAAGGCTTCAGGGGAAGTGGCACACAGAATACCTTCACAGAACACACTCGCTGGCTTGGCTGTGAAAACGCAAGCTACAAAGAACTGCCAACAGCTCTCCCAGCACCGTCCATGCTGCTCAACCGGGAGGTGCCCTCCGCAGCAACAACTGCAGAGCCAGAAACCCTTTGAGTCTGCTCAAGAGTAGCTCCACACGCCAGGAAGGCAGGATGCAGCCTGCTCCTAACAGCCAGCTCACAGCGAGGCCCCAGCTCCCCTCTGCTCTCCAGCAGACACTCCATCCGCACGCTGCAATGCCCCACCAGGATGCTCAGAGGGCTGCAGCAGCTCTGCGGTGAGCACAGACTGAGAGAGTTGGGGCTGTGCAGGCTGCAGAGGAGGAGGCTCCCAGGTGACCTTCTTGTGGCCTTCCAGTATCTGAAGGGGACTACAAAAAAGCTGGGGAGGGACTTTTTAGGCTCTCAGGGAGTGACAGGACTGGGGGCAATGGAGCAAAGCTGGAGGTGGGGAGATTCAGCCTGGAGGTGAGGAGGAAGTTGTTGAGCAGGAGAGTGGTGAGAGGCTGGAATGGGTTGCCCAGGGAGGTGGCTGAGGCCCCATGGCTGGAGGTGTTTAAGGCCAGGCTGGCTGAGGCTGTGGCCAGCCTGATGTAGGGTAGAGTGTCCCTGGGCATGGCAAGGAGGTTGGAGGTAGAGTCATCGGACACTGGAATGGGCTGCCCGGGGAGGTGGTGGAGTCGCCGTCCCTGGAGCTGTTCAAGGCAGGATTGGACGTGGCACTTGGTGCCATGGTCTAGCCTTGAGCTCTGTGGTAAAGGGTTGGACTTGATGGTCTGTGAGGTCTCTTCAAACCTTGTTGATACTGTGATACTGTGACTCTTGTGGTCCCTTCCAACCCTGACTGATTCTACAATTCTAAGAGAGAAACATTTCTCAAGGACACACTGGAACAGAACAAGTGACAGTGACTGCAGCATCTGCTCCATGTAACCACCATAATAAATTTCAATCTCATTTTAATTTTTATACATCAAAAGCTATTAGGGCTTAGATATCTGAGCTTTAATCATTATGGAAGCAATTAGCTCCTATGACCAGAAGGCTTTGCCTGAGCAATTGTGATGAGCACAGTATTTTAAACAGCGTGAAACCCAAGTATCTGCACACAGCTGCAGTTATCTAGGACCTTGCAGTTGCCACTCTGCTTTACACTGGTGTCTTGTCTTTTCATCAAGGCTTTTCCTTTAATTAATGTATGTATATTCAGAGGAAGGTTCCTCCACTGAAGGCAGAAAACATCCATATACCTGGCTGCACTTTGGCCACAAGAACCCCAAGCAGCGCTACAGGCTGGGAACCGAGTGGCTGGAGAGCAGCCAGGAGGAAAGGGACCTGGGGGTACTGGTAGATAGTAGCTGAAGATGAGCCAGCAGTGTGCCCAGGTGGCCAAGAGAGCCAATGGCATCCTGGCCTGGATCAGGAACAGTGTGGCCAGTAGGACAAGGGAGATTATTCTGCCCCTGTACTCAGCACTGATCAGGCCACACCTTGAGTGCTGTGTCCAGTTCTGGGCTCCTCAATTCAAGAGAGATGTTGAGGTGCTGGAATGTGTCCAGAGAAGGGCAACAAGGCTGGTGAGGGGTCTGGAACATAAACCCTATGAGGAGAGGCTGAGGGAGCTGGGGTTGTTTAGCCTGGAGAAGAGGAGGCTCAGGGGTGATCTTATTACTGTCTACAAGTACCTGAAGGGAGGCTGTAGCCAGGTGGGGTTGGTCTCTTCTCCCAGGCAACCACCAACAGAACAAGGGGACACAGTCTCAAGTTGTGCTGGGGTAGGTCTAGGCTGGATGTTAGGAGGAAGTTGTTGGCAGAGAGAGTGATTGGCATTGGAATGGGCTGCCCAGGGAGGTGGTGGAGGCACCGTCCCTGGAAGTCTTCAAGAAGAGCCTGGATGAGGCACTCAGTGCCATGGTCTAGTTGACTGGCTAGGGCTGGGTGCTAGGTTGGACTGGATGATCTTGGAGGTCTCTTCCAACCTGGTCAATTCTATGATTCTCCTCTGAAGGTTGTTAAAGAAGCAACACGAAACCGACTGAAATACCTGAACCGTTTTCAGATGGGATGCAAAAGTTTCCTGAATAACAAGATGCCCTTTACTTGACCCATGGCTTGAAAAATGTCACAGGTACAAATGCTAAGTGAAAAACCCAACCCACAGCAACATATCTGACAGGACATAAGCTCCACCGCTCTCAGAATGCATTAGTCTTGCAGTGCCATTTTAACAGTAAGCAAATGAAACTGTGCCAAAATACACAGTGAAACTGAATGCTGAAGATGCTGCTATTAAAAGCAGGCCCAGTTTCAGAGCAGTTCAATTGCTTTGGACAATTTCTCTTCTCCATCTAAAACTCCTGGACTTCAGGAAATGAAGCGGCTCAGGAGTGACCTCATTGGTCTCTACAACTACCTGAAGGGAGGATGGAGGCAGGTGGGGTTAGGCTATTCCACCAGGCACAGAACAAGAGGACACAGCCTCAAGCTGTGCCAGGGCAGGTTCAGGCTGGATGTTAGGAAGATCATCTTCACAGCAAGAGTGATTGGCATTGGAATGGGCTGCCCAGGGAGGTGGTGGAGTCATCATCCCTGGAGATGTTTAAGAGGAGGCTGGATGAGGTACTTGGTGCCATGGTTTAGTTAATTAGAAGGGTTAGGTGGTAGGCTGGAGATGATCTCACAGGTCTTTTCCAACCTGGTTAGTTCTGTGATGACACTTTAACAACATTCTCCACCTGCATCTTCCCTTCATATTTTTCTTAGCTCCCCTGCACTCATTTAAAGCATAAATAATCCCCAACATAAATGGGCTTTCCATGCATGTAATTTCTATATATACATGCAAAAGAAATCCTCAATGCACCTGAAAGCAGTCAGTGCCAAACACTATGCTGTGTGTGCAGCCTGAAGGTGGCTGCTGTCCTGCATGGGGACATCCCCCCACACTCACCGTGGAGCCCACGGCAAAGCTCTCATTAACTTCACAGGTGCAGGGCAAGGCTCACCACATGGCCACGTTTCAAAGAAGAAATGAGCATATGCAACTCTATTTCCAATGTTAGAACAAGACTTAGCTAACCTCTCTACAGCAGTCTGGAATACAGCCATGCCTTAAGACTTCTGCAAGCAGTTTACTCTTCCCTAACTTAGAATCACAGAATCAACCAAGTTGGAAGAGACCTCCAAGATCATCCAGGCCAACCTATCCACCAGCCCTATCCAGTCAACTAGACCATGGCACTAAGTGCCTCATCCAATCTTTTCTTGAAGACCTCACCTCCCTGGGCAGCCCATTCCAATGCCAATCACTCTCTCTGCCAACAACTTCCTCCTAACATCCAGCCTGTACTTTCCCCGGCACAACTTGAGACTGTGTCCCCTTGTTCTGTTGCTGGGTGCCTGGGAGAAGAGGCCACCTCCACCTGGCTACAATGTCCCTTCAGGTAGTTGTAGACAGCAATGAGGTCACCCCTGAGCCTCCTCTTCTCCAGGCTAAACAACCCCAGCTCCCTCAGCCTCTCCTCACAGGGCTGTGCTCCAGGCCCCTCACCAGCTTTGGTGCCCTTCTCTGGACACCTTCCAGCACCTCAACATCTCTCTTGAACTGAGGTGCCCAGAACTGGACACAGGACTCAAGGTGTTGCCTGACCAGTGCTGAGTACTGCTGAGCACACCTCCCTGGGCAGCCTGTTCCACTGCCTGACCACTCTTGCTGGAAAGACATTTTTCCTAATAGCCAATCTAAATCTCTACTGGCACAATTTCAGGCCACTTCCTCTCATTCTATCACCTGGATACTGGGGAGAACAGACTGGCCCCCACCTCACTACAACCTCCTTTCACAGAGACATAGAGAGCCTCCTCTCCTCCAGTCTAAGCCACCCCAGTTCCCTCAGCCACTCCTCACAATCTTTGTTCTCTAGACTCTTCAATGGCTTCATTGCCTCTCTCTTATTCTAGTTAGGGGCCCAAAACTGAACCCAGTATTCACGGTGTGGCCTCACCAGTACTGAGTTGACAGGACAGTCACTGCCCTGGTCATGCTGGCCACACCATTCTGATCTAAGCCAGGATGCTGTTGGCCTTCTTGGCTACCTGGGCACACTGCTGTCAGCATGTTCAAGCCATCTGTCAACCAACACCCCCAGGTCCTTTTTTGCTGGGCAGCTTTCCAGCTCCTCTGTCCCAAGCCTGTAGCACTGCATGGGGTTGTTATGAACTGAAGCTATTAGGATGTGCCCTATGTAAGAATTCATATGCATCTTGTGGGTTCATTTGAGGGGAAAGAGAGGCAGAAAAACAAGCTCTCAATTCACAGCACTGAAAATGTAGTGCTGAAAGATAACAACAGAAGGCCCTCAAGGAAGAAAAAGGTCTGTGCTTCACACTCACACATGGTGGTAAACAGCAGGCTGTGGAGTGATGGCACAGTATAGCTTGTCTCTTGATTTGTTTCTTTATTAGAGTCAATGGTCATCTTCAGACTGCAGCCTTAAAACATGGTAATGAAGACCAGGCAGCTTGCTGGACTTGTATTTAAGGCTGGATAAATCTGCACTCAGACAATCATTCCTGACCACGCTGTAACTGCGAGGAGAACATTTTCATTAGGCTTCACGAGGATAAAGTGAGGTGGTTTTGAGAGTATCTGCAGCTTCCAAACAGCTATGCTTTTAGTACCCAAACTAGCAATAAATGTCCAAGACAAGGTAAATTAGATTCATAGAATGGTTTGGGTTGGAAGAGACCTTGAAGATCATCTAGTTTCACCCCCACCACCACGAGCAGGGACACTTTCCACTAGATCAGGTTGCTCAAAGCCCTGTCCAATCTGGCCTTGAACACCTCCAGGGAGGGGGCATTCACAGCCTCCCTAGGCAACATTTTCCAGTGTCTCATCACTCTCCCTTCTTCCATCTTAAAGCCATTCCCTCTCCTCCTATCACTACAAGATCTTGTAAAACGAGTTCCTCCCCAGCCTGCTTGTAAGCCCCGCTACAAGCATGCCATAGAGCAGGCTTCTCTATGCAGGCATGAACCTGATTTAAGTGCATATATATAAAACTGTGCCTTTCCTTCTTCAGATCCAAAGGATTTTGGTGAGACTGTTGCTGTCCTGCTTCTCAGTCTTCAATGCTAATTGTTGTGCACTCTTGTGTTTCAGCTGGAAACTCCCCTTACCATGGCATTAAGTACCACCAGCTGGAAACTGAAAATCTAGCCTAGCTCCAGAAACTAAGCTGCCCTCTCCTCAGGAAGTGCACACTTTCTCTGTGCCTTTTGTCACTCTCTGTTTAGATTCTGCATGTTTTAGTCTTTCTTCATGTCTTAATCAGCTTACACTGATTCTAACATTTCTTGATTTCTGTCCCTTTGAGTTACGGTGCTGACATGAAGGGAGCTGCCTAAGTGACTCTCTTTTCTGCTGCAGCTTTTATCTCTCTGTCTTTCTCCCATTTTTCTTCTTTTCTCACAAGTAGCTTTCACCACCAGAAACAACACACACCATCAGCACTGGGCCCTACCAATAAATCTGTGCATGTGAAACTGTCTCAGTATGTTCTGAGCAACAAGATTCACAGCAGTGTAGCACCTGCCTGGAAGCTCACCTGCAAGGGAAGTGTTCAGAAGGAGTTTACTGGATGAATAGTGAGTAACACTGATTGAGAGTCAGTTATTATCCAGGGAAATAAAATGCTCCTCGTTGGGATACTTACTAAATAAATCATTGTGTTCAAACTGTCCTGCTGAAGCATGTTAAAGCATCCTGAATGGGTTAACCTCTCTGTTTCCCCCAACACAGGAGTGAGGGAAAAGTAGCACCAAAAAAAACCTCTGTGTTGAGATAAGGAGTTGAGATAAGAGTTCAATATAAATGAGATAACATAGTGCACAATTACCTTAGCCTGTCTGCAGGAAAAGCACAGCAGAAAAGCAGCAGCAGTAAGCAGAAAGCTAGCGAGCTGAACACCCACATCCTTCCCCCTTGTGCCACCATCCCAGTGGGGCACAGTCAACACCCAAAACCCCAGAACCCAAAAGCAACAACCAGAACAGGAAGCCACTCAGTTGCACTCTGAACTTTAAGCCCCTTGATATTTTTGCTCCAGCCAGCACTTTAATTTTGAAGCCAGCATGGCACTGAATATCAGCAGATTTGACTCAACCAATGACATCTGCCAGGCCTGTTTCTCATTCCTTGTGTGAAAGGAACATTTAGAAGTGAAGCTTGCCCAGACAGTACTGCCTGGTTTTGGTTTTTTTGACTTGTTAATTTTGACTGCAAAGGCCTTGCAGCAGGGCTGTCTCTTACCACATGCTTGCAAAACACCCCATTTCTACTCTACCCTAGGTGCCTCTACAGCAAGGCTATTAATGCTGTAATGCTGACTTCAGAATCATAGAATCAACCAGGTTGGAAGAAACCTCCAAGATCATCCAGGCCAACCTAGCACCCAGCCCTAGCCAATCAACCAGACCATGGCATCCAGGCTTTTCCTGAACATCTCCAGGGATGGCAACTCCACCACCTCCCTGGGCAGCCCATTCCAATGCCAATCACTCTCTCTGCCAACATCCAGCCTAGACCTCCCCTCACACAGCTTGAGACTGTGCCCCCTTGTTCTATTGCTGGTTGCCTGGCAGAAGAGACCAACCTCCACCTGGCTACAGCCTCCCTTCAGGCAGTTGTAGACAGCAAGGAGATCTCCCCTGAGCCTCCTCTTCTCCTGGCTAAACAACCCCAGCTCCCTCAGCCTCTCCTCACAGGGCTGTGCTCCAGGCCCTTGGTCATCACACTTTTAAAACACAGACTCATTCTTTTGTTGCTGGGATGGTTTGTTTGGTCATGGTTTCTGTCTTGTTTTGCCTTGGTTTAGGAGGTTTTGGATTGGGTGTTCAGATTTTTTCCCTCTGGATCAAACTTTCCCAATTTGTTTCACTCAACATTTCTGTCCTTTGCAACCTCTGCCACTCATGTCCCACCTTCATCAGGTCAGCCATGGCAGTGGCCAAACACATTGCAATATCCTGAAGGAAGCCTACAAGAAAGCTGGGAAGGGATGTTTTACAAGGTCTCATAGGGACAATGGCTTTAAGCTGTAAAAAAGGAGATTTAGACTGCATAATAAGAAAAAACTCTTTCCAGGGAGAGGTTGGACAGGGCCTTGGGCAACCTGGTCTAGTGGAAAGTGTCCTTGACTCTGGAACTATATGATCTTTAAGGTTCCTTCCATCACAAACCATTCAATAATTCTATGATTCTATTGGAATAACAGCAAATAAGGAACTTGTGATTGAAAGTGTGGTCCGGCTAGAAGCAGAAATAAAGGCTTAGTTTCACTCTCTTGTGTTCTTCCTCAGCAATCACTGATTTAGCTTCAGCTAGACTTGCCATTTACAGGTGGACAGTACACTAGCTGGGTTTATTATTTGGTGTTCCTACTGGCCTTAACTCTTGGTAACCCAGCATCCACAAAAGCCACATTGCTAGCAGTAAGGATGCACAACTGCAGCTGCCAGATATGACAACCCCCCTAGATGTTGCATCCCACTACTCTGCCTTGGTAGTCTCAGCTGCAGGAGGACAAGAAGTTGTGTTTGCTCTGGGGCCAAAGACCTGCTTCTCACCTAACATATGTCATGGCTCAAACTAAAGCAAACAACTCCCCAGGAGAACTGCAGAGCCTGAGTGCTTTATTGTACCTAGAAGTGCTGCTGTGTTTTAGGCTGTCTGCTGAGTGGGTCTGCGACAGTCAAACCCCAGGGCACAGGGCTGTCGCTACCCATTTGCAAAGAGGAGTGGTGGGGGACAGAAGGGAAGAGGGGCAAGAAGGTGCCTTTTGGTAACGAGAGCCTCTGAGTCCACCCTTGTCTCACTGAGCAGCCAGCACCACAAACTCTGCACCGTGTGTGCTTAAAGCTCTGCACTGCACATCAGTGCAAATACTCAGTTTCTCCAGTGTGGGAAATCACTCCCACGACCGTGAAGGGTGGAAACAGGTGACAGCACAGCCAGCCCAAGCAGGCAAGTGTGGACGTGCAGGAGCAGAAGGAATGAGTCTTCAGCCTTCTGCTGCAAGTGAAAAAATGTATTTTAGGAAATACAATAGAAACAAAGCTGCATCAGATCTAGGATTAGGCAAGAAACAGAAGCTCTCTGAATTGGGTCAATTATTTAACTTCCCAATTTTGGAAGGGTTCCCCTAGCTACTAAGACATTTCTCTGTCATTCTTAAAAGCATCCCATTCAATTACTGAATGAGACTGTATCTCAGTAGAAAGGTTTTGTTCCTCCAGGATTCAGCAGCTAATGCCATAGGGAAGAGAGAAACCTGTCTTGCAATCAAAGGACAAGGTTAAAAGAACAACTGTGTAAGAAAACATAAGCAAAGCAATTCCATGTGTCGAGTTTCCCTAACAAGATGGTGCCAGTTAAGGCATAAGTTAAAATTGCACCATAAAAGGTGTGGAGCCTCCATCAGCAGAATGATGCTACTCCATTAATGGGATTACAGAGAAAAAAGTGAGAGATTTCAGTCAAGAGGAAAGAAAAAAAATCAAGGCTCACAAGAGTGTGACTCATGAAAGAGAGAAAAACTGGATGCTGTGCTCCTGCTGGAAAAGTCCAGATCTCAGAAGTGGAGAGGCTCAGTGGTACTAGCCACACTGCAGCATCTTCCCCTTACACCTGCAACAACAGTGACAGATCACACCCCACAGAACAAAAACATCTGTTATCAAATACTGGCTTTGTTTTGGCAACACTATCGTGGTGTCACTCAGCAAGGAACTAATAATCAAAGGAGAAAGAAGAGAGCCAGGCTAATTACTTATAAACAGATGGAGGATATAAGCTCCATGAAAGAAAATGCATTTAGTCAGGGGGGAAAAAAAGGGGTGTGGGGGGTGGTAGTGAAGAAAGAGATTGTGTCTGGAGAGACTGGGTAAAATCAGAGCCTTTCAGTTAATGACTGGAGAGGATTTCTCATCCACAGGAACAAGGTATATGTAGAATCTTCTCAAGGAGGGTAGGGGAAATTACAGCAGTATTTCAGTGTCTGAAAGGGACCTACAGGAAGACTGGGAGAGCCTTTTTTAGAAGAGCTTGTAGTGATAGGACAAAGGGCAATGGTTGTAAAACTGGAGTAGGATAGATTCAGACTGAACAGTAGGAGGAAGTTATTATAAGAGTGGCAAAATACTGGAACAGGCTGCCCAGAGATGTGCTGGAGGCTCCATTCCTGGAGACATTCAAGGTCAGGCTTGATGGGGCCCTGAGAAACCTGGTCTAGTTGGATATGTCCCTGATGACTACAGAAAGGTTGACTTTCAAGGACCCTTTCCAACCCAATGCATTCTGTGATTCTGTGAAATTGCAGCTGTTGAAACACCTGATGAGTGGATTGGCTTCCACCCCAAAACCATCACTGTAAGACTTCAGCACTGGCAGGAGGTGAACTAGATACAGGGGGAAACAGGGAAGGAGACACAGTGCCAGCAGGGAAAGGGGAGCACTGTGATAATGTTCCCACACCACCACTACTATATTACATTGCACACACACAAACAAGAATAAATAAAAGATGTCTAAATATAGAATGAGATTGTCCTCACTGAGGGGTTCAACATCTCTTTGCAATCTACTTTCTCCAGTTGAAGGATTGTAAGTTAAGTAAAAAGGTTCATTTAAATTCATCACAGATTCAGAGAAAGAAGCTGGTTTCAAGAAAAACATTGTGATGTCTAAACTCTCTCTTGCTAGGGCTGGAAGTCAGACACTTTGCAAGCCATTCTGATGATAGCTAAAAAACTCATGAGATATCAACACAAAGAACAGAAGACATCACTGTGGAAAAGCAGATGCTACCACCCACCATACAAAGCTTATTAGGGTCACTCGCCCTGCACTCTACTGCATCAGCACAGGGCAGCACTGCTTCAGCACCCAGCACTGCTCTTGTTTCTTGGCTACTGTGACAGTCAAAAAGTCAAACAAAAATGGCACTGCCCAAGAAGAAACTCTGCTGAGGAACTGCCAGGCCTGGAGGTGTCCCAGCAAAGCCCTTCACAGCATACCCAAAGCCTGTGTAATCCACACATGGTATGCCAAGAGGAGCTGGGGAACACACTGGGAAGCAATTTCTTCCAACCTCCTCTGTCTCACATCAGATCCTCCAAGGAAGAAGAGCATCCACACACACACATTGTGTACACACTCTGGCCCAGAAGGCAGTTAAGACACTTAACTGCACCAGTACATGTAACATCAGGCAATGGCTCTTCTAGAACACTTTACAGAGCAGTGCAGGCTAAAGCCTAGTGCTCCACACTGTCACCAAGACCCTCGAGGGTGAATGGATGCTCCCCCTGTAACTGCTGGGCGGGCTGGGTGAAGGAGACTTGGCTGCCAAGCCCCCACTGGCAGCATAGGTCAAATCAGCACCCAGCTCCATCTGCAAGCCTGCCTGTGGCTCTTGCGAGGCTGCCTATGGCTCTGCAACCAGGGTAAAATGCTCCAACAGAAGATGCAAGCCAAGTAGATTGGTTTGCTATTTTATATGGTTTCTTACCACAGCAGAACACACTCAAAGCTCTTAAGCCATTAAATGTTAAAGAAAAGGAGCTTTTTCAGAAGCTGTGCTTTGACATAGGCAGGAAAACTCATCTTGTTGCTTAACCAAATCAAGGTCTAAGTCTCCTTCCTGTGCTGCTGGTTTTGTGGGAATTTTTGTCTCTTTAAAAAGAAAAACATACAAAAAAACTCCACAAAATCAAGGACAACCAAAACCCCCTAACTTCTAGTTTCACACTTCAGCCTTACTTCAGCAGCTATTTACTTCTGCTAGTACAGCCAGATAAATGCAAACACACAAGCGTTTGCCCCTTCACCTCCCACTTCTGCACTAGCCCTCAAGAGCAGTGCTTCCAACCAGCCACCTTCACTGAAGGCTGTTACAAATCCTCCACGATTTGCATTGTACTGCATTACCCAGTTTTTCTTTACCACTGAAGTTCAACATTTCTGGTCAGAAACACTCAAAGGGTTGGGGTTTCATTTGAAGAAAATGGATAGAAACGACAGCAATTAAAGGGGTTTTCCAGGATGACAATATGCTTGTTGGTTACTTTGGGCTCTTTAGAGTCCTCATACACACACAAGACACCTCCTCAGTGGCCTCATTTCTCACACTTCTACCCCCAAGTACCTTGCATCCAGCGTGAGTCCGGGTCTTGGAGTGCGGCGTTGTGGTGCACAGCTCAATGGCTTCAGGTTCGTGGAAGATCACTGTCGGGAGAGGCTCCTTCCGAAGAGTTAGGACATTCAACTTAGTCTTTAACATGGTCTGAAAGTGCTACACAGAGAGAGAAAGGCAATTATCTCCAGTTGTAGTGCAGAAAAATGAGAGGTAACAGCTGGCTGTGTCTGCATGTTTTACATGCTGCTCACTGCCTTAGAATCACAGAATCAAACAGGTTGGAAGAGACCTCCGAGATCATCCAGGCCAACCTAGCACCCAGCCCTAGCCAGTCAACCAGACCATGGCACTAAGTGCCTCATCCAGGCTTTGCTTCAACACCTCCAGGGACGGTGACTCCACCACCTCCCTGGGCAGCCCATTCCAATGCCAATCACTCTCTCTGCCAACAACTTCCTCCTAACATCCAGCCTAGACCTACCCTGGCACAACTTGAGACTGTGTCCCCTTGTTCTGTTGCTGCTTGCCTGGCAGAAGAGCCCAACCCCACCTGGCTACAGCCTCCCCTCAGGTAGCTGTAGACAGCAATGAGGTCTGCCCTGAGCCTCCTCTTCTGCAGGCTACACACCCCCAGCTCCCTCAGCCTCTCCTCACAGGGCTGTGTTCCCTGGAATTTTTCATGGGCAGAGTTAAGCAGTTTCAGAAGGTAAGGCAGCAAACATTCATTATTACTATTAGCAATGTGAAGACTGTTTTTAATTAAACCAAACCAACAAAACAAAAACCCACAAGCAAACACACACACAAAATGAGAGGATTCATTATAATCCATATGTCCCCAAAAGGGTCTAAATTCAACCTCTGATCACTTCCAGGTGTATTATAAAACTGTTCACAGACACTTCTCTGCAGATGCTATGGAGGTGAGAATCAAGGGAATCAAGAGACCATCCAAAGAACTATGGATTCATGCATTCTTGTTTTCTTTCTTCTGTACTTAAATCTCATCCCTTCAACTTTTGCAGAGGGTACTGTTCCCACTGAGCTGAACACCTCACTGGTTTGCTTTTAGCATGTGAATTCTGAATTCTCTCCCTTTGTAAGCAACAGTTTCTCCAGGCTCCAGTCTAGAAGTCACTCCTGTACTGACAAACAGACACAATTCAAAACTTGTCTCTTGCCATAGCAGGCAGGAAATAACTCCCCATGCTTGGGTGAAGAATCACCTAGGTAGACAGCAATAGTGTTGGAGGAAAAGTTTCTCAGCAGTTGCTTAGAGGGAAGAAAGCCACCACCTGAAAGACTTCAAATCAGTTCTGTGGAATCAGTGGAGTTACAGAAATCTTTCAATATTTAGATGCTTCCAACCTGGTTGATTCTATGATTCTATGCTTCTTTGACCTGACCTTCATCTGAGAAATTGGATGTTTTCACTTGCTACTGCATATCTAAGGGGGAAAATACGCAGATGTGAAACAGATCAGTGTAGTACCTTCCAGCTGGTAACATGCTGCAGACTGTCTAAAGAAATATGTGTTTAGTAAAGCTTCATAGCTAACTCACAACTCAGCACTTATTAGGTGCATGTGCAATGACTGCAGATTACTTTCATCAGAATCAAACCATTTGTTCTGACTTTTGACAGGAGATTGTTCAGTTGTTTTGCCCTCACACCTTTCCTCAACCTCCCTTTTAGAACAGAATCAACCAGGTTGGAAAAGACCTCCAAGATCATCCAGGCCAACCTAGCACCCAGCCCTAGCCAGTCAACCAGACCATGGTACTAAGTGCCTCAGCCAGGCTTTGCTTGAACACCTCCAGGGATGGTGACTCCATCACCTCCCTGTGCAGCCCATTCCAATGATAATGGTTGTGAAATAGCAGGTTGGAGAAGATCCTGGGCTAGCATTTAACTTCTCCCTTCTGGTGTGCTGGAAGAGCTCCATTTCCACAGAGGAGTCATTTACAGAGGGTCTCACTTAAGTGTGCTTCACCTGCTCCATAGATGAAAAACTCCATTTAGCCCCTCTGGGTACTGAGCTGGGACCTCTGCAATGGTGCTTCTCTGCTAGCATCTCTGTCAACACCAGTGGGACTACTGACAGAGAGCCCAATTTGACCAAAATGAGGAGAACTATGACAACGATTTCCTTTCTTTTCACGTTGTAACAACCACATCCAGAGTCTTCGAGGCAGAAAAGACTACTCTCTGCCTCACAAAGGCAATTCAACACTTGCATGAGCAGCAAGATGGAGCCGTTAGGTGCCAAAAACACCAGAGCGGAGTTGGCAGCAACCACACAATCAGTTGCCAGAGAAGTGCAAGACAGCTTAGGGGTGGACACAGAAATAGCTTTTTGCTGTGGACTGCACTGCCCACACAGACACTGCTGTGCTTCCTGCACGCATACACACAGCTCCTATGGTGGCTGCCACAGGAAAACCAAGTCCCTGCCAGGAGACATCACGCAGCAAGCCCCCACATAAGCATGCCTAACGTTCCCTATGTGAGCAGTCCCAGCAAAGCACACGTGGGTAGTCAGTGAGATTATTCAGGTGCTTTCAGCCAAGAATGGGATAATGTGCTTCACTGAACCCATTCCTTAGTTTCCACTCCAAGCTGGCACAGCCTGTGGAAACTGTCGGCAAACGCCGACCTGTGACAGTAGCCAACGTATTTCTTGAGAACAAAGATCAGTTCTCCACTGCTGTCAACCCAGAGTGTTTCTTTAAAGTGCTTTAAGTTCTTGAAAAGCATAACCTAGGCAACACAGGGAATGAAGGTTCAGGGAACATTACAGCCCCCACGTTGCACATGCCAGAAGCACCAGGTTCATCTGGAAGCTCTATAATTGTGCTGCTTTGAAGCTAGCTAGAACGTTTTGGTGAGGAGGATTAGAGCACAGGCTGTGAGAGAGAAACAGTGCTGATGACTACTTCACTCATAGGCTTGCTAAGAGGTATAAGAACAAGAATCCAAGCACTTCTGCTTAGGAGCTCTGAGCTGCACTTCTCTCTAGCCTCTCTGCCGTCTCTCCGACTAATCCACTTTGCTTCCTAAGCCCCTGGCTGAACCTCCATTCTTCCTTGGGACTGGGGTAAGGTTGAGGGGGGAAGGAGGAAGGGCAGTTGGGAGCTCCTCCTGGGGACTCAGGTTTCTGGGAGGGCTGTTGTGCTTCTGTATTACCTTTTACTTCTGTGTATAACTGTATATACTGTAAATACCTGCTTGTGTATTGAGCTAAGCTGTAAATATAAGCTTCATTCCAATTTCCAGAGCCATCTGAGTCTAGTCTGGGTGATTTCCAAAGTGTGGAGGGATAGGGAACACCCAAACCACCACAATAACTGAAAATTATCCCAGGAAGTTCACTGGCATGGCTGTAACCACTGCTCAAAACAGCACAGCATTCATCCTTCATCCATTCTGATGGTGCTGCTGATACAGACCTTACGCCTGCAAGAAATGCAAGTGGCAACACACCAGTAAGAAACTTAACAATTCCTTGAGCAAACAGAATACACCAATTGCCAAAGACAGGATCAGAGCTGTAATTAGCTTTCTATTTTCTCATTTGCTGAAAATCAAATCATTCAGAGCAAAGCTTAAGCAAACCCTCTAATAAGGTTGGGAAATTATCTTAACACAAAACCATAGCTTTGCTTATGCAAGGATTTAGGCTCCATGAGTTTCTGTTGCTTAATTTACCAGTCTTAATGGCATCCCTAGAGAAGAAAATTGAAGATAGCCCAAACCCACAGCAGGCCAAGATTGTCACTACAGAGGTACAATATATACTTGCCTCCTTGGTGACCTTTAAAGTGCTACCTGGAAGAAATCCTCCTGTCACTAATCCCCTTAGCTACAGTTTAATTGAACAGAAGAATCAAGAACTTCCTAATGGTTTTCCAACATATATTTTGTTATCAGCTCAACAGTCTCGTATCAGCTCTAGACTATTTCACAGCATTCAATCTGCAGACTTTAGGTGTTGTGTATTTTGTCAGAGCACAATTCATGATGCTGTTAAGAACTAAAAGTTAACAGTATTTGGGTTTTGGTTTAGTTTGTCAGCACCAATACAGTCACTTTCACGGCTCAGGCTAAATGTCTTGGAGAAAACCTTTGTGACTCTACACAACCAAACAGGTCTTGCAGGAGAAAAGTCTCAGGTTGGAGCAGATAACCCTCGGGGTCTCTTCCAACCTGGCATTCTGTGGGAAGTACACACTGGCAATTTGTAATCATAATGCTTAATACTTGTGCACAACTCTTCCTCTTCAGGTTCTAAACAAAGCAGACACCGCTCTTCTCAGCCCTGACTACTCAGCAAGCAGCCTTGGGCTACTGCAGCTCTTCATTTTCATGCTGCCACAAATAAAACAAAAACTCAAGATTCAATAAAGCTCAGAAAGGGGTGATACACTGGATGTGATTATAAAAATACATCGAGGAAGAGGGGACTCCAACTTGTTGCAATCTGTAGTCCTGTAGCCAGGCATGAGCAGAAAAGAACACAATTTGTAGGCTAATTGTTTTGTGATGTGTGGCCAGTTCTGGGCTCCTCAATTCAAGAGAGATGTTGAGGCACTGGAAGGTGTCCAGAGAAGGGCAATGAAGCTGGTGAGGGGCCTGGAGCACAGCCCTGTGAGGAGAGGCTTGAGGGAGCTGGGGGTGTGCAGCCTGCAGAAGAGGAGGCTCAGGGCACATCTCATTGCTGTCTACAACTACCTGAAGGGAGGCTGTAGCCAGGTGGGGTTGGTCTCCCTGTCAGCCAGGAACAGAAGAAGGGGACACAGTCTCAAGTTGTGCCAGGGGAGGTCTAGGCTGGATGTTATGAGGAAGTTGTTGGCAGAGAGAGTGATTGGCATTGGAATGGGCTGCCCAGGGAGGTGGTGGAGTTGCTGTCCCTGGAGGTGTTGAAGCAAAGCCTGGATGAGACACTTGGTGCCATGGTCCAGTTGATTGGACAGGGCTGGGTGCTAGGTTGGACTGGCTGATCTTGGAGGTCTCTTCCAACCTGGTTGATTCTATGAAAGCCTTCAGCCCCCATTGTCTCTTAATGTCAGCACTGGAACCAACACTCAACAGCATCACCTGGCACCTTGTTTCCAGGTGGTGCAAAATCTGGCCAGATTTTGCTAAAGACATGCATTGAGTGCAAATGCCCTAATGGCAAGATCTTAACCTGTGAAGGAGTTATTCCAGAAGCTCAGAGACTCTAAAAAAGGGGTTCCCAGAATGAGAAGCAATCCTCCAGGCAACTAGCAATTGCAGTGGAATTCTCAGATGAAATCCACCTAAGACCATCAGCAAAAGATTAATTCCTGAGAAATTAAAAAAACAATCTTTGGAATTTATTACTTCAGTGTTAAGTCCTTCCACTTCCTTTGAGGTCCACTGACTTCTGGAATGAAACTAAAACTTTTCAATAGCATCACACAGCAGCCTAGGAGGAGAAAGGCACAACGAAGTGCTACAAACTGTGAGTTTTAGAAGGTCCAAAAAACTCTGACTACCAACATATCCGATCTGTAGATACAAAACTCCATTCTCTTACTAACAATCAAATAAGAGGACAACACAGGAGTCCTGCAGTCCTTTAGCAACCACCAGTGACACGAGCAGAACTGAAACCCCAGGACTACCCCACTCTAAGCCTCCAACTTTTCTTGCTGAAAAGAACTGATACACAGAATCAACCAGGTGGGAAGAGACTTCCAAGATCATCCAGGCCAACCTAGCACCCAGCCCTGTCCAGTCAACCAGACCATGGCACTAAGTGCCTCATCCAGGCTTTGCTTCAATACCTCCAGGGACAGTGACTCCACCACCTCCCTGGGCAGCCCATTCCAATGCCAACCACTCTCTCTGCCAACAACTTCCTCCTAACATCCAGCCTAGACCTCCCCCAGCTTGAAACAACTTGAGACATCTTGAGACTGTGCCCCTACATGTGAAAGCTGACCCATTTCAAGGCTTTTTGTTCAAAGCAAATACTGTCCAGTACAGATAAATGTCACATCTGATACATTACTTGTTAAGCAAATATTGCTAACACAGTTTAAACACTTCCCCTTCTCCCATCTTAAACTTTGCTGTGCTGTATTTATTTATCCTTCACTAGCAGTTCATATAAACATTGTACTGAAACACTAAAATAAAACCCTGTGCAGAGGGGATGGAGGCACTTATCAAAGTCAGAATTCATCCTATAAGCAGCCTGCTCTGTAACACAAAACTGGCTGGCACGCAGAAATCCAAGCTCATGTCATGACTCTTTAGACTCAAGCACATCTGTGAAACCAGTTCAGCTCCAGATACTTGTTATTGAAAGCCCATCTCATCTAGCATGGCAACAGCTCTACTTTGCCAGCCTATCAAACCAAGTATTTCAATCTATTTCAGCTAACAGAAGCAAAAGCAGATACTTGTGTCTGAATTTACACCTCTCAATTGCAAAGGAATAGTAGCAGGCACCTGAGTAAGACAGGCTTGCCTGTGGGCACCCTGTGATGCATCCTGCGAGCAGAGGAGCTTGAGCAGACCTAAGGTAGAACCCAGTGTGACTCAGTGTGCTGGGAGCATGGCACTCCCAGGGATCTGGGGGCATGGCACTCCCAGGGATCTGGGGGCAAAGAATCTGGGAAGTGTACCACAACTAAATAAAATGCACCCAAACAACCAAACCCCCAAACTTTTGTCACCTCTGCATGTGCTCAATGCCACCCTGCAAAATTACACACGAGAAACTCAACCAGTGCCACAGAACCTACCACAGCCACCCAGGGTCTGGCTGCTCCCTGCCTGGAGGTATTCAAGGCCAAGCTGGATGGGACCCCAGGCAACCAGCAATAGAACAAGGGGACACAGTCTCAAGTTGTGCCAGGGTAGGTATAGGCTGGATATTAGGAAGAAGTTCTTCACAGAGAGAGTGATTGGCATTGGAATGGGCTGCCCAGGGAGGTGGTGGAGGCACCGTCCCTGGGGATCTTCAAGAAAAGACTGGAGGAGGCACTTAGTGCCATGGTCTGGTTGATTGGATAGGGCTGGGTGATAGGTTGGACTGGGTGATCTTGGAGGTCTCTTCCAACCTGGTTGATTCTATGATCTTGAGCAACATGGTCTAGTGGGAGGTGTCCCTGCCCATGGTGTGAGGACTGGAAGTAGATGCTCTTTAAGGTCCCTTCCTTCCAACCAAAACCACTCTAGAATTCTATGATTCCCCTCCTAAGGTCCCTGTGCTTCTTCCTCTTCCCATCAGGTATCACAGAGGAGAGGCAGGGGTAGAAGAGACTGATTTGGCACATTAAAAAGGCAATCTGCATTGCCAGAGTAAACTCTACTCCGTGTGACCAAATGCCAAGCAGATGATGGCACCAAAGCAAGCGAGGCTCAAGACTGGAGACAGGGCAATGCCAGGACCCAGCAAGCTGCAAGCAGTGCTGCCGGGCACAGCAGCCCCCTGGCCTCCTCCTGCCCCTCCTGAGCACAGCATGGACAGACAGATAAACGTCTAATACACAGGGAAAACGGAGGAATGACAGGAAGGAGGGACACAAGACTGCAGATACAGAGGCAGAACAAGGACACAAGGAACCTTTACAGGGTGGCAAGCCCAGCTGCAGTGGAAATCAGAATCGACTGAGCATCAAAAAGCCTTTCAGAAAGATGCTACTAGATCTTTGCCTGTGAGCACCAACAGTTATTCCACCTCGCTTTCATACCAGTTTCTCTGGGACATAATACCCTTTTTTTTTTGCTGTGGTGGCAAAACACATCTCTTAAAAACACACAACTGCCCACATTTCATACACACAACTTGCAACCCACATGGACAGCCCTGATTTCTTACGAGCGCCTTGTTTTCTTACGAGCATAAAGAATTGCTGTTTCCTCATAATTTAATT
Organism: Pogoniulus pusillus; assembly: GCF_015220805.1. Taxonomy (NCBI): domain Eukaryota; kingdom Metazoa; phylum Chordata; class Aves; order Piciformes; family Lybiidae; genus Pogoniulus; species Pogoniulus pusillus. Next base: position 13,653,237 of record NC_087289.1, read on the forward strand.
CATGTGAAACGTTTTGTTCTCAGACCCTGTGTACTTGGAGTTTGCTCTGGCTAGATGCCTCTGCTCCACTGCCAAGCTTATGCTATTCCAATCAGCAGGATTGCCGCCCAAACAAAACACAATCCCAGATACAAACACCCTCCAAACTACAGGGAGCTTCAGAGCCAGATGAGAATTTCATGACTGATCCTCTAACATCTCTCTATGCTCAGCCAAACTAAACCCCCCACCTAAGCAAATCTAAACATGCAGGATATTCAGAGACTATGCTCTCGGTTCAACCACAATAGCTCAAATTTTTAGGTCCTCTATGGAGATCCACACCAGAGAAAGAAGGAATCAATATATCAAGACACTCATGAAAACAAGTGTCTTGGGTTCAAAATGCAGGTTCCCAGAGACTCTAATAAATTTAATAGACCCAATGACAATTTATAGAATTTATAGAGTGCCCTCCCCTTTTCCCCCTCCTTTTCTCAAAAGACAGGGAGAGAGAGAAAGGTAGGGACACCCAAATAAATCAATCTCACTCGATTTGGAAGTTAAAAAGGAAAAGTTTAACAATAACTTAGAAAAGGTATTGGAGGTAGGGAAGTTTACAAAGGATAAGGAAGGGAAAACAGCAAAATACAAACAGGGATGGATACAACCCGAGCAATGTGATGGTGTCTCTGCTTCGTGGCTGCCACGTGGTGTGCTGGTATGCAGTATGAGTGTGTGGGTCAAGAGGGAGCCAAGGCAAAAGAGGATGAGGAGAAGGAAGTGCTCCTCTTTTATACCACAGGAAGTGGGGGGAGTGGGCTAACCATCACCTGGAGTGTGGCCCACCCCTGGGGAGGGGCCAAGACCCCCAAGGTCAGGTTCAGGGTTACTCCCCCAGGAGTGTTAACCCTATACAACAAGACTACAGACAATACTTCAGAACACTCATGAAAACAAAATAAAACCTTCCCAAAATGCCAGTGAAAGAGGTAAAAGAGGTCACAGCACTACAGTAAAACATTCCTTTCATCAGTCTCCACACCTGTCCCTGGAGGTGTTGAAGAAACATGCGGACATGGCACTTTAGGATATGGTTTAATGGCCGTGGTGGTCGTAGGTTGATGGTTGGACTCAAATGATCTTGGAGATCTCTTCCAACCAAAACAGTTCTGTGATTACAGTACCAAACTCCCCAGTTCGTTCTTTCAGTGGAAATTAGGCACAGGGATGAAAGATGAACATCTAAATACGTCTGCTTGGATTTCAGCCTTTCCAGTCTATTACTGACGGCTGCTAAACTTATTTTGCAGTGAGCCGTAGTTTCCAATGCCTGGTGCTCAAGGCACATATTTTAATATGAGATCAATGTATTTTTAACATCAATAGAAATAAAACATAATGGCTTTCACCAATCTATCAGCTGAGCTGCTCACAAACAACTGCTTCCCAAACAGTGATTTCTGTGGCCAGACATCAACTCTCCGCAACAAATGAGCTGGCTCTCACATCACCCAAACCAAATTAACAGGCAGCTTTGTTGGGTACTTATTAAAATGTAGTCACTGTGAATAGTATTTACACCTGCAGTAACAGATCTGTCTTTTTCTCCCATCCTGTCCCTGATGCTGGTCTTCGAGCTATGCTTAGGAGTCCAAAAAACAAAACTACTCAGGGAAGCACTGCTCCATTACACAGCACTGAGGGAAAGCAAAAAACTCAGCCTTGTTATCTGCTGTTCATCTTCTCAGCAAGAGAGCCACTGCACCTCCCCAAAAACACCTCATCTGTGTGCAAGTCTGGAATTTTAAACTAATTAACAGCTTCAAAATTACCAGTAGAATAGAACGGCTCTGTGCAAGCTGAGGTATTTATTAGTATCAGTATTTTTTCAGGACAAATGGCAGACAAAAGGAAAAAAAAAACAAAAAAAGAGAGACCCAAACCCAAAAAGAGAGACCCAAACCCAAAAAAGAGAGACCCAAACCCAAAAAAGAGAGACCCAAACCCAAAAAAGAGAGACCCAAACCCAAAAAAGAGAGACCCAAACCCAAAAAAGAGAGACCCAAACCCAAAAAAGAGAGACCCAAACCCAAAAAAGAGAGACCCAAACCCAAAAAAGAGAGACCCAAACCCAAAAAAGAGAGACCCAAACCCAAAAAAGAGAGACCCAAACCCAAAAAAGAGAGACCCAAGCCCAAAAAGAGAGAGACCCAAGCCCAAAAAGAGAGAGACCCAAGCCCAAAAAGAGAGAGACCCAAGCCCAAAAAGAGAGAGACCCAAGCCCAAAGCCTAAACTAATTAAAAAATAGGAGGGGGAAATAAGAGATAAGAGCTGACAAGAAGGGAACGACCAAAAGAGGACAGGCAGCAGCACAGTCCTGCCGAGCCCCTTGCAGCAGCATAGATCTGTCAAGTCCATTCACTGATTTTGAGCTGAGCCCTTAGCTGCTCTCCAGCATATTTTTCCCCTAACATCAGTCTCCAGTAGATGTATTATTTGGTGTGGTTGGCCCAGTATTAAAACAATGGAATCCTGCAGCATGAAGGCAGACGTTGCTTCTTCAATTTGCTCTTGGAAGGCTTCCAGTAATTTCTGTGTCAGAGGATGCTCTAAAAAGGTCTTTCTCCACCCACTGTGCCTGGCAGAGCAAGCCCATCTCATGCAATACCTGCCAGTGTGTTCCCCAGCACAGCCCACTGCAAAGCAGAGTCCACTTCCTCACTCTTGGTTTTTCACAGCAGATCTGTAACTTGTGAAGCAGCCATGCAGCTTGGTGAACTCTCTCCTCCCTTTCCAAAGCTTGCTGCCCAAGGCAGGGATATGGTCTAGGTGACACAGGTGCCTGTTACAAGCAGGGAATTTGCCCAGATGGCTTGCTAGAGGTAACCTTGTGCCTAATACTGTGCAGGAGCAAAGGGTATAAATTCTTGCTGAAAAAGTTCAGGTATTGCTTAAATATAAACCAAAAGAACTTCTGGTCTAATGAATTCTTGTATTTACAGCTACAGGATAATGAGAATCCATTCTTTCCTCTAAGGCCATCCATTTGATCACTGACTCCTTTGATGCTGGTTTTTGGCACTGACCACTCCAGGTCTGAAACAAGTCCAGGATCTGAGCCTGGCACTCCTGAGGCTGAGAGGGGGCCCTCTCAGATTGTGTCCCATGGACACAATCCACTTCCAAGTGAGCAAATCTGCTCCTGCAGCAAGCCAGCCTTTTTGGAAGGCTTCCATCAGGGTGCACTGGACCTTGTAGAGGGCAAAGAAAGCAGCCTGACGCCTTTACCCTTCCTTCCCTCCCAACATACCCCCATAAGCACCATCAGTACACACCCCAGAGCATCCCTAGAGGAACCCAGTCTGGCCAGCACTGCCCTCCCATCAAATACATGTTCCCAACGAGACTTTCCAGGGGCAAAGTGCACTCACAGGCATTTTATCTCCTTTCTTGCCTCCACCAGCAAATTACTCACCGTGGGGAAACTCAGTCAGGATTTATGGCTGCACAAACCTCTGAGCAGATGATGCAGAATGTAGACAAAGTTTGGCCCTGCTGTAGTGCAAGTCAGTAACCCCTATCTGCACAGGGACTTCACACAGCAGGCCTTCCCACTCCTTAAGACCACAAATATGAGTAGCACACCAAGAGCCCCACATCAGGAATAACAGAATCCAGAGGAAGTGCTCAAACATACCTTTCTACAACATGTCTCATTCACACAGCAAAGTTTAGAGTTGGATGATTGAGAGGACTTGCACCAAACCTTTACAAAAGAAAACTGAACCAAGTCATTGCCATTCCTCTTTCTCCTGCAGCTACTTCACAGATTGAGCTGAGCCAGAACAGCCAGCTGTAAAATGCCTCTGCTTTTCCAGTGCAAGAGGAGTCAAGTTAAGCAGCTGAGGATGGCACTCCCCTTTCCTGGGACTAACCTATGTCACCCAAGGACAGGACAGCCCTCTTGTATCCACATCCTCCAGAGATGAAGGTTAAATCTGCATGGTGTTTTCAAGGCTTGCAAAATGAAATTAGCTTCTTCTGATGTCTCCTTTTTTTCCCCTCCCTGATATTAAAGGACAAGGCCTTAGTGCTTCAGGCAGGAGATTAAGGCTCAAATTCTTGCCATTTCACTGCCCAAATCCAGAGATTCTCAGAAACTCCACCCTCTCTGTAAGACCTTTGTTTCTTCTTCTTGTCCAAGTTCAGATAACTTTGCAGAAGCTTAACTAACCACTTAACTGAATATTAATGGCATCCTGGGCTGGCTCAGGGACAGTGTGGCCAGCAGGACAAGGGAGGTTATTCTGCCCCTGGACTCAGCACTGCTCAGGCCACACCTTGAGAGCTGTGCCCAGTTCTGGGCCCCTCAATTCAAGAGAGATGTTGAGGTGCTGGAATGTGTCCAGAGAAGGGCAACAAAGCTGGTGAGGGGCCTGGAGCACAGCCCTGTGAGGAGAGGCTGAGGGAGCTGGGGGTGTGCAGCCTGGACAAGAGGAGGCTCAGGGCAGACCTCATTGCTGTCTACAACTACCTGAAGGGAGGCTGTAGCCAGGTGGGGTTGGTCTCCTCTGCCAGACAACCAGCAATAGAACAAGGGGACACAGTTTCTACTTGTGCTAGGGGAGATTTAGGCTGGATGTTAGGAGGGAGTTGTTGCCAGAGAGAGTGATTGGCATTGGAATGAGCTGCCCAGGGAGGTGGTGGTGTTGCCATCCCTGGAGGTGTTGATGAAAAGCCTGGATGAGGCACTTAGTGCCACAGTGTAGATGACTGGATAGGGCTGGGGGATAGGCTGGACTGGGTGAGCTTGGAGGTCTCTTCCAAGCTGGCTGATTCTATGAAAATGCTGGTGGCTAGACACATACCTACACACCTGTTGCTGTTAGAACAAACGTGGAGGAAACAAAGGAAGAAGTAAATCCCTCAGGAGAAGAAATAAAACATGCCCCAGGAGATTGAGCTAGATGCCCACACCTCCCCAAAGCAATGGTTCATATATTGCCTGCCAGGACATATGGGACCAATTGTAAAACATTAACTCCTCACACAGGCACTGCCACATCACTCCGGAGGAACCCAAACCTGATAAACAAATGCAAGTAATTCCATTCTGGAACCATGTGCTCATTGATACCCAAGTTCCAGTCTTTAGGAATCTCAAACACCATGAGAGAAAAAAAAAAAATCTCTCTGCTTCCACAGAGATCTGTGACAAAACAAATTTGAAGCTGCACTGGACAGAACTACCCACATCTTTACTGCTGGACTACTACACACCTGCATGAGGAACTATTACTGCTTTGTAGGGTAGTAAATAAACTGCTATTTCAGCTTTATAATTCTACATTGGCAATGAAATGAAGAGCACTGAACAATGGAAGTATTGAATTCACTATGAATATAGGAGCAGCTAAAACACTACCCATGGTTCCTTCCTCTTTGCACTATGAAGGTCTCTTTAGCCTGGAGAAGAGGAGGCTCAGGGGTGATCTTATTACTGTCTACAACTACCTGAAGGGGCATTGTAGCCAGGTGGGGGGGTGGCCTCTTCTCCCAGGTAACCAGCAATAGAACAAGGGGACACAGTCTCAAGTTGTGCCAGGGTAGGTATAGGCTGGATGTTAGGAATAAGTTCTTAGAGAGAGTGATTGGCATTGGAATGGGCTGCCCAGGGAGGTGGTGGAGGCACCGTCCCTGGGGGTCTTCAAGAAAAGCCTGGATGAGGCACTTAGTGCCATGGTCTGGTTGATTGGATAGGGCTGGGTGATAGGTTGGCCTGGATGATCTTGGAGGTCTCTTCCAACCTGGTTCATTCTATGATTCTTCCAGTAATTATACTCTCACTTTCACCCAAATCACTCCAAACTTTGTTCACAGCAATGATTTGCAAGTTTTCCATACAGCTGCAGAATAAACAATCCTGCAATTAAGAACATCCTCATGCTAAGTACAGCCTCAGTTCTCTTCTCACCTCTACTGACTGCTGGCCACTGAAACACCATCCCTTCTCAGCCACTTCACATTGCTAAAAGTCAGTCGAGTTTGAATCTGCAAGCTGTCTCAACTTGGAGAAATTAAGTTGCAGAAGGGATGTAAATGAGAGATTTTGGGGATTTTTGTTGTTTGGTTGTTTTTTTTTTTAGTTTGGTTTTTGTGGGTTTGGTTTTTTGTTTTGCTTGTTTGTTTTCTATTACTGAATTGCTGTGCCTCTGTACTGAGCACTGATAATACCACACCAAGTACTGCATCCAGTTGTAAGATGTCTCAGGCACATCGTAGAATCAGTCAGGGTTGAAAGGGACCACAAGGATCAGCCAGTTCCAACCCCCCTGCCATGCCCAGGGACACCCTACCCTAGAGCAGGCTGCCCACAGCCTCAGCCAGCCTGGCCTTAAACACCTCCAGGGATGGGGCCACAACCACCTCCCTGGGCAACCCATTCCAGGCTCTCACCACTCTCATGATGAACAACTTCCTCCTCACCTCCAGCTTTGCTCCATTCCCCCCAGTCCTGTCACTCCCTGACAGCCTAAAAAGTTCCTCCCCAGCTTTTTTGTAGGCACCTTCAGACCCTGGAAGGCCACAAGAAGGTCACCTGGGAGCCTCCTCTTCTCCAGACTGCACAGCCCCAACTCTTTCAGTCTGTGCTCACAGCAGAGCTGCTGCAGCCCTCTGAGCATCCTCTTGGCCCTGCTCTGGACACACTCCAGCACATCCACATCTTTTTTGTAATAGGGGCTGCAGAACTGGATGCAGTGCTCCAGGTGAGGTCTCAGTAGAGGGGAGTAGAGGGGGAGAATCACCTCCTTGGCCCTGCTGGCCACACTTCAGCTGCAGCCCAGGCTCTGCTTGGCTTTCTGGGCTGCAAGTGCACACTGCTGGCTCATGTTGAGCTTCTCCTCCACCAGCACCCCCAAGTTCCTCTCCTCAGGGCTGCTCTCCAGCCACTCGCTGCCCAGCCTGGATTTGTGCTTGGCATTGTCTTGACCCAGATGCAGGATCTTGCACTTGGTCTTGTTGAACCTCCTGAGGTTGGCTTGTGCCCACCTCTGCAGCCTGTCCAGGTCCCTCTGGATGGATCCCTGCCCTCCAGCCTGTCTGCTGCACCACACAGCTTGGTGTCATCAGCAAACTTGCTGAGCCTGCACTCAGTGCCTCTATCCATGGCACTGACAAAGATGTTGAACAGGTCAATGGAAGTACTCTAAATACACTTGACATTTACAGTCTCCAGTGTACCTGTGTCAGGCAGCCAGTCAAAAAGATGTGAAAGAACAAGCAAAACTCAAGTAAGTGAAGTGTCTAGCCAGCATTTCCCCACTTTCTTCTTCCTTCAGCCCATTTGATTTAGCTTAGAAGAATTAATGATGTAGTTACTGCAGCATCCTTCAAAGCACACTGAACTTCAATTCTACAGAAGATGCTAACGAGGTGGCTTATCAAATTTGATGCACCTGAAATCTAAATTATTTACTCTGCAAGAGAAGAGGTAAAGAATTTGGCAGCCTCTGATAAATCTGTAAAGCACTGAATGTTGCAAATATCAATTAATCATTTCTCTGGGGAAAAAGTTTCAAGACAAAAACTGAGGCTGGCATTGGCCTCTTCATCCAAGTCACTAACAACAGGAAGAAATGGCTTGAAATTGTGCCAGGGAGGCTTAGGTTGGATATTAGGAAGAAATTCTTTACTGGAAGAGTGGTCAGGCATTGGAACAGGCTGCTCAGGGAGGTGGTAGTCGCCATCCCTGGAGGTGTGCAAGAAACAAGTAGATGTGGCACTTTGGGACATGGCCTAGTGGCACTGGAGGCGTTGGGATGAAGGTTGGACTTGATGATCTTGTAAGTCTTTTCAGGCCTTAATGATTGTATGATTTCCTTTTTAAATTAAAGGCAAGTATTTGTCTGAAGAAAGCCCCACACAACTGTGAGGGCAAAAATCTTTGAGGAGCTTTAGAAATTCAGTCCCCTGTAATTACAGCAAGACTGTTCCACTCTCACAGCCACCACAAATAAAGGTCACGATAAATCCAGGAGACTACCATGCAAAAATGTGTCCTCTACACCTTACTCTTGCAATAATGATTTTTATACCACGACTTTCTGCCCAGATCTGCAGCTTTTGTTGTTTTCTTTCTGACCACTAAGCACAAAGGTTATCAATCTTACCATTTATTGTTTTTAATACTTGAAACTGATCAAGCTGCAGCCCTCACGACAGCTTCTCAGCTATGCTTATGTGACTGCTTGCACAAAGAATCATACCATTCTTTTCAGCTGGAAGACACCTCAAAGATCATCAAGTCCAACAGGCAACCTAACACTGCTGTGGCCATTAAACCATGTCCCAAAGCGCCATGTCCACACAGTTTTTGAACCAGGGATGGTGACTCCACCACCTCCCTGGGCAGCCTGCTCCAATGCCTGACCACTCTTGCAGGAAATCAATCTTTCCTAATAACCAACCCAAACCTCCACTGGTGCAATTTCAGATCATTTCCTTTTATTCTATCACCTGATAGTAGGGAAAGGACACTGACCCCCACCTCACTCCAACCTCCTTTCAGGGAACTGTAGAGAGCAATAAGGTCTCCCCTCAGCCTCCTCTTCTCCAGACTAAACTATGCAGTTCTCTCAGCCACTTGTTCTCCAGTCCCTTCAACAGCTTTGCTGCTGTTCTCTGGACATGCTTCAGCACCTCAATGTCTTATCTGTAGTGAGGGATCCAAAACTGTTCTCAGTACCTGAGGTGCAGCCTCATCAATGCTGAGAACAGGGGCATGATCACTTCCCTGGTCCTGCTGGCTACACTAGTCCTGATCCAGGCTAGGCTGCTGTTGGCCTTCTTGGCCACCTGAGCACACTGCTGGCTCATGTTCATCTGGCTGTCAACCAGCATCCCAGGTCTTTTTTCTGCTGGGCAACTTTCTAGCCCCTACATGCCAAGTCTGTAGCATTGCCTGGAGTTGCTGTGACCCATATGCAAGACTCAGCACTTGGCCTTGTTAAACTTCACACAACTGATTGTTCAGTTCAAGAAAGTCTGTTCCCTCCCAGGTACAATCCAGCAACCACTTAGCAAAGTCTGCTAAGTTTTGATTTGTTTTGAAGCACAAGCTGCTACCATGTGCATCTCACAGCATCACAAGCACAACAAAGAAAATCAGAGGCTGAAGAGCTACAGCATCTCCCCACAGATCTAGAAACACAAGCTACCAACGTTTTCTGTTGTTCAGCCAGGCAAGTGGTGCAGTCTTTATCCACTAAGAATGACCACAAGTTTTAACTGTGGCACCACAACAACAAAAAAGAACACCAACCTGTATTCGGAAAGCCTGCTTAAAGAGTGTTAAGAATTAAGTTTTAGAAAGAAAAGCTAGGAATCATTTGAAAGCAGTGATATTCCATGCAGCACTCCAGCACTAGCATGAAGATTAAAAGGGAGCCAGCTTCAACCAGCACATAAAACAAGGCTGTGGTTATAATCTATTCTCCATGTGGCATCTGTAGAGAAGTGATTAGTTCCAGCTCCTGCCCTATGACATGAGTGCTCCCACTTTCATGTTTTGTCACCATTACAATCAGAAATTAACACACTGGTGACTATCACTGATATTGCTAACCTGGCAGAGTAAATCCATTCCTGAAGCAGATCTGGGATTGCCTGCTCTGCTTATACAGTAGACAAATCACAAAGGCAGCTTGCTGTGAAGCTGACAATATTTAATAGTGTTCAATGGTGCAGCATGTTCCTGAATGGGGAAAGGATGCAAGCATCCATCTAGAGAATAAATTGCTTCATCAGCTATAGTACAGTTTCCCCTCCAGACACATGCTGCTGTACTGGGGAATGGCAGTAACTTGCAGCTTGTGGTTTGTTTATTTGCTGTAGTATCACCTTACAGGAAACAATTCTGGGGAAGAAACAGACCAGACAATGTCTTGTCTGGCGTTGGAATAGGCTGCCCAGGGGAGTCACTGTCCCAGAAGGTGATCAAAAAACATCTGCACATGGCACTTTGGGGAATGGCTTAATGACCATAGTGGTCTTAGGATCACAGAATCAACCACGTTGGAAAAGACCTCCAAGTCCATCCAGTCCAACCTAGCAGCCAGCCCTGTCCAATCAACCAGACCATGGCACCAAGTGCCTCATCCAGGCTTTGCATGAACACCTCCAGGGATGGCAACTGCTCCTTTTCCAACTGAAACAATTCTGTGAGTCTATGAAAACATGTTAAGCAACAAATACACCACTGAAAAAAACAGCATGCACAGGATCAGAGTTAATCCCTGAGGCAACTTAGCAGACATACCTAGAGCAACCCACATCACCTGTCTTCAGCTGTGCAAAACACCGCCAGGGGGTTGCTGCCCCATGGTAAGTTAAGTTGCTGTTAGTGTGACTGCTCCCCATGGCTGCTACAGAGCTGTCACAGAGGGTGGCTATCTCTCAGTGTATTTCACTGCACGTGTGCATACACAAGAGAAGGAACCAGCAGTATGAGGCTCATTTTCCCCCCAGCTCATTCGATTTGGAAAAGATCCTTCTCCAGTTTGGCACACGAAGTACTTTGGCTTTGGCCTCTTTCCCATTTGGCAGGCAATCAAGCTGTGTTTAGAGGAAAGCCAATTCTGCTATAAAAGTTGCATCTCAATAAATGGTGTTTACCTCTCTTCCCTACCCACGTTCAAAGGAGGGGAGCACAGCACGGCTTCCAAAACCATTCCCATTTGAACATTACTTCCCATCTGCACAGGTTTCAGCTTTCAAAACGGCAATCAGCCTTTTAAAAGGCAGCACAGCAAAGCAGTAAGGTAGACCTGACATGTTATATTCACTTAATAATCACAAGCAATTGCTCAGAGAACTCCTCCAGGCACAGTTTTAATGCTGAAGCAATTCTTGCTTCATTTCAGCCGTGCACTGATGCAGAACTCATTAAAAGGTACACGGTGCTATTTCAAGAGGTGCCATAATTCATCAGGCAGAGTTTGGTCACGCTCCACACAGCAGCCTGGATGCGCAGCACCAACTGCCTCTGACAGTTCCTGAACACAGCTCTCAAGTCCCTCAGGTTTGGGCTCTGCTGCCTACGGTGCATGAAGTTAGATGGCAAAGCTTTCTGCTACAGTGACAAATGCATCATCTTCTACCTGCAGTCTTTCAAGAGGTTTAAAAATGCATGAATCCCATTAAGGTGACAATCTCTTCTTCAGGTTAAGAATTATCACCTGTTTAACCAGTTGAAAAGCTCATTACAGGAAGGATGGTCGAAGAGAAGACAAATACCAAAGCTTTATGATGTACAAAAAGGCACACATTGGCTGGATTGAACAGCTGAGCCCAGAACAGTGAAAGAGCTCATACTTTGTGCTGATGGATATTGGTTGTTGGTCTATCAATTTGATAGCCCAGGGACCAGACCCCCACACCCTGACCATGCAAACCATAACAAGCAAAGCACAGAATCCTTACCTGGGATGAGACAAGATACTGTAGACCCAAAGTACCTTCCAGGTTCACACTGACTCAGCAAACATCACACTGCTCTGCCTAAGGATGTGTGTTGCTTTCCCAAGACCACCTTATTTTTAAACTAGAGCCCATCAGAAGGAAATTAACTGACCTTAAAAAAATCCTTAACAACCTCCTTGCCTGTTATCAGAGTGGACCATGCATACGCCAGACGAGAGCTGCAGATGATGGTAATGCACTAAAGAAACACTTCTGTTTAAAACCCATAAACCTACTCCTGACCAGTTTGAGGCACACAAGTATCCACAGCTTATTCAGTTCAAGAATTCTCTGCTTTTGAAATGTCCATTCAGCAGCCCTGCCAGATCCTGTTTCACAATACTACAGGCTTACTTATTCATAAACAAATCATTAACATTCTTGACATAAATCCATAGCATACAACTAATCCCAGCTATGACAGTGTTTTACTACATTTGCTGTTCCCATCATGAATGGGAGTTCTGTTTGAAAAAAAACCAAACCCACAACCACCCCCACCCTCAAAAGACAAATTATTCTCAGTGAGGATAAAACGCCCACGCACGGATGACAAACTAATTATCACATTCACATCGTGATAAACCTGCTGGGAAGGAGCGAAACGGGCTGCCACAATCTATGAAAGAGATTTGCCTGCTAGAACTCCAGTCATTGAGAAATGCTGATAGCAAAATGAGTTACTACAGACTTGTAAAATGGCCTCAGCTGGAAGAGAAATCTTCCACACGTTCCTGTTCCTCCGAACATGGGCACAAGGATCACCTGGAAAGACTCTCTGGCATGTGTGCACTGCCAGGTGTTTATTTACAGCCCTGTACCTGCTGGGTTTCAGCCAACCCTCAAAACAATCAAGGCCAAATTTTACACACATAGAACCACAGAATGAGAGAATTGCTTTGGTTGGAAAAGAGCTCTAAGATCATCAAGTCCAACTGCCAACCTAAGATCACCTTGGCCATTAAACCACGTTCCAAAGTATCACGTCTGCACATTTCTTGAACACCTCCAGAGATGGTGGTGATAGAACAAGAGGAAATAGTCTAAAATTGTGCCAGATGAAGCTTAGGTTGGATGAGAGGGCTGGGTGCTAGGTTGGACTGGATGGTCTTGGAGGTCTCTTCCAACCTGGTTGATTCTGTGATTCTATTCTATGATTAGGAAAACTTTTTTTCCCTGCAAGAGTGGTCAGACCCTGGAATAGGCTGCCTAGGGGTTGGAGCCACCTTTCCTGAAGGTGTTCAAGAAGCACCTGGACATGCCACTTTGGGACACAGTGTAACGGCCGTGGTGGTCTTAGGTTGAAGGTTGGATTCAATCTTACAGCTCCCTTCCAACCCAAACAATTCTATGATGCTGCAATTCACACATCCAGCCACTAACTGCAGCGACTGCCAGCAAAGCCTTGGAAATTCAGGGATGAAGCCTTCAACCCATTTCTCATCCTATGGCAAGAATTAAACACCTCCCCAAAGGGCAATATTTGACTGAAAAAGGGAGAGTGGAAGACAGTTCCACTTTCTACTGATGCGCTTGGCTCAGGAAAGCCAGACTTGTGCCTCGATCGATGAACAGCAAGCAAACTGCCTTCTGTGCTGGCTGCCAACTCAGCCCAGGGAATAAAAGATGTTTTCAATTCCGGAGAAAACCCCTGTGCATTGGAAGGCCGAGCACTCGGCAAGGCGTCCTGCGGGAAATCGCTGCCTCCCTGCCCGCCATGCACGGCTCCGGGCGCTGGGGTCAGCTCACAAGAGACACGCGGCTGAAGTGCTGCAGAGATGACATTCTGGTTATTGTAAATACATGAACACTTCATAGATCTCGTTAGGGGCACGTCCTCTCTTTTCAGTATTTTGATTGGCAGAGTTCTTCCACTCACAGCTTGCTTTAGTTCCAGCTTTGGGAGCATTTCACTGCGGTATGCTCACGTACGACTACGTACGGCACGAACAGCTCGTGGGTTTTAAGTTCATTCCACTCAGATGTGTCTTCGGGGCAAGCTTACAGGATGTATTTGTGGCTCTTACTCTGTTTGTGGCCTTCAAAAACATTTCAAATCTTATTTTTGACAAAGAATGCAGCTACCCAAGGACCACTGTGACTGTCTAGCTTGCCTTTTGGTACTACAGAGGTCACCATCCCTAACAGTTCCTGCTTTCACCTGACTCTCCCAATGTTCACAGGCTCACAGGATGTTAGGGGTTGGAAGGGACCCAAGAAGATCATCGAGTCCAACCCCCCTGCCAGAGCAGGACAATGCTATCTAACACAGATCACACAGGAACACATCCAGACAGGCCTTGAAAGGCTCCAGAGAAGGAGACTCCACAACCTCTCTGGAGAGCCTGTGCCAGTGCTCTGTGACCCTTACAGTCAAGAAGTTCCCCCTTGTGTTGAGGTGGAACCTCTTGTGCTGCAACTTACACCCATTGCTCCTTGTCCTATCCTGGGGAGCAGTGAGCACAGCCTATTCCTCCCTCCTGAGCAGCCCTCAGAAGTTTATAAACATTTATCAAATCTCCTCTCAGTCTTCTCTTTCTCAGACTAAACAGCCCCAGGTCCCTCAGCCTCTCCTCCTAAACCATGCCCTCCAGTCTCCTCATCACCCTTGTAGCTCTCCACTGGACCCTCTCCAGCAGATCCCTGACCCTCTTCAACGGGGGAGCCCAAAACTGAACACAGTATTCAAGATGTTATATCCATTAGTACAGAAATCAAAGGAGTGCAAGGGATGAATAACTTTAGGAATCTTCTCATTTGCCTCCAAGTTTATAAGCACCTCAAAATCACAGTTTTAGATGCTGTCTGTGACAGTGACAGATAAAAGCCAACTAAAAAAAGGAACAGCAATTTAATCACACACTAATGAGGCACTACAGAAAACTCAGACTATGAAGACCAGGCTATGGCAATGCATGGTTTGGAAGAAGGCAAACAGCTCTGCCAGGAATAAGCAAGGAAATCAGACAAGGAGTTAAGCAGTCACTTCCAGTAAAACACAAAAACAAAGTGAGATCTAAACCTTAGTGTCAGGACACCTCAGGAAACAGCCACACTGCAGAGCTGCCCCAAAAGCAGAGAGCTGGGAAATATACCCAGCACAGCCTTGCCCAGCTTTGCCAAGCCCTGGCCAGGACAGGGCAGAAGTAGAAGGAGCCAAGGAAACCTGGGAAAGTCAGACCAAAAAAGCCCACTCAGTCTGGAGCAATTTCATCCTTCTGAGCTCCAGGTAGCTGGGTGGCCTGCAGGGCAGCTTGCTGAGAGGGAGCAATGTCAGAAGACCCAACACTGGCCCATGGAGAACTGCAACTGGAGAAGCCAGAGGACTACAGCAAAACCCCTGTACTGACAGGGAGGCTCAGCAAAACTCCTGAGGACAGGTGTTTGCCCACCTTTGATTTCTCATGTTCTGGAAATATCAGTATTGCCAAATTTGGAATTCCCTTTCCTGGCCTGTGACAGTATAAAAACCATCTAAGCTCCACAAACCAGCTGCTGCACGTCACAGAACACAAGCACAGAGCTGTTTCAGCTGGAAAAGACCTCTAAGACCATTGAGCCTGTGACTGTGGGGTTGGAACTAGATGATCTTTACGGTCCCTTCCAACCCAAACCATCCTACAGTTCTATTTTGAGCAGGCACAAAGCCAAAAGTGAATCCTCAGCTTATCCTCTGCAAAATCCCAGCACCAGAAGAAAAGCACCAACTGGTTGGCTCGGACAGAGAGTTATTTCTGTGCCTATGTTTACTGACACTAAGTACATAAAACTGGGGGCAGGGGGGGAATTAGACAGTGCTACAAAAGCACATAGTGAAGCTAACCACAGTGGCAAACCAAAGGTATGCACCAACCCTCAGACAGGAAACGCTGGAGTTTCTTTCACCACTGGTCACTGGGTAGGAAATGCTTTTCAGACAGAAAAACATTTTGTTTTCCAGACTACTCCATAAAAAAAAACAACACATCAGTCAACAGACAGAGCACTGTGTACATTTTGAAAAGAATTAATTCCTTGTTTACTGTGGTAGCTCAGGACACAGATAATCCCCACACATTGTCTAAATAACATCTTTCTGTTGGTTAAGTGGTCAAGGGAGACAGAGCTTTGATTTTTAGATGGGGAAAAAAGAAAGCAGGCCCTTGGCAAGACACCTGCAGGCTGCAGATGCAGCAGTGGTGAACTAGTAAGAACAGACAAGAAGAAGGCTGAGATTCTCAACAACTTTTTTGTCTCGGTCCTCGCTGGCATCACCAGCCTCGTCGCCCTTCTCTGGACAGGCTCAAGCATCAAGAGGTGTCCCTGCCTATGGCAAGAGGTTGGAACTGGATGAGCTTTGAGGTTCCTTCCAACCTAAACCATTTCATGGTGCTCTGAGCTTCTGCCCCAGAAGGCATCACCTTTTCCCCCTCGCAGAGGGGAGCAACCATGTGCCTGCGAGGCTATTCAACACTTCCACAATTAAATGGTTTTCCCCCCACCCCAAGGCAAGAAGAAGATGAGTGTAGCACTGACATTCCTCTGTTGGGTATGTAGCAGCCCCTTAGCCAAACAGCAACAGGACCTGGGCCAGAATGTCTTCAAAAGCATGTGCTCTCCAAAAAAAGTCACACAGAAACACTCAGGTCAGCTCTGTTAGACATTAAATCACAATGTCATGGTAGGGCAGTGGTTGGAGATCGAGTCCAACCCCTCTGCCAAGGCACATTCACCTACAGAAGGTCACGCAAGAACACATCCAGGAGGGTTTTGAATGACTTCAGAGATGGACATTCTACCACCCCTCTGGGCAGGCTACTGCAGGGCTCCACCAACTTTAAATTAAAGAAGATCCTCCTTGTGTTTAGATGGAGCTTCTTACGTTCAAACCTGCGCCCATTACCACTTGTCCTGCCACTGGGCACCACTGATCTGCAGGAAAAGGCAACAGCAGGACCTACCTTAGCTCTTGCAGCCTTTCAAACTCTTTGTTCTACAGCAACTCTGTATTTTAGTGGTAGAAGATTAAAACATTGCCCTTTGAAAACGTGGCACATTCTAGCACAAAGCTTCAGGGGCTCCAATGAAAGGGAAAGCCTCTAAACACCAAATCAAACCAAAGCAGCCGTGAAGAAACGCTTCTGAACATTCCTTATAAGCTACTGAGAAGTTAACACTGCCATCATGAACGGCAAGATAAAAGTTAGTGGGTTCAAAGGCATGGAGATTAGACTGCATTCTGACTTAACACACCTTTATCAAAGCAAACTGTCCAAGCTCCCAGAAAATAACATCCCTTCTGCAGACACTGACGCTCCATCAACAAGAAGGGGACAGAGAAGGCTTCGCTTCTGCAGTTATCCCAACATGCAGCTGTCATGGTGGCCATGTGGCACAACCAGGAGGGAGCCAAAACACAGATGCACAGTTTCTGGGGCAGCCTGGCCTGCACAGAGTCCCAGTTCAGAGCCTTCTCCTCAGCTGGAGGATCACCAGGCTTTGGGGTCTCAGGAATGGGCTGCCCAGGGAGGTGGTGGAGGCACCGTCCCTGGAGGTGTTGAAGCAAAGCCTGGCTGGGGCACTTAGTGCCATGGTCTAGTTGACTGGATAGGGCTGGGGGATGGGTTGGACTGGATGATCTTGGAGGTCTCTTCCAACCTGGTTGATTCTATGAATCACAGCTGAGTTTGCCCTTAGCTGCCTACCAAAAAGTTAACCACTCATCGCTCTCTACAGCTCTGCATGTCCTTCCAGCAGCTCATTTTAGCAGGCGAACCGAAACCATCTCTTCTGTTGGGATGTTCTCAAACAGACAGCACCAAGCTCAAACTCTAAAGAGGAAGAAGACAAAAATGTTGAAACACTCTTCTTCCTGCTTCTATCCAAAGATCAGAACACAGCTGCAAAAACTGAAACCTGTGCAGATCTGTGCTTCTCCCTAAAAGCACTAGGAGACAAGACTCAAGCTTCTACATTTTCTGATCAAAATATATAGTCAGGCACACAAAATTCCCATGGATTAGGGGAAAAGCAAAAGATGCTTAAGCTGACAGTTTTCTAAAAGAGGAGAAATTCACTGCCATCTTCCTGCTGATGCACTGTGCAGAGAGCTGGGGCAGAGCTACTCACAGTGCCCCAAAACCCAGACAGCCTGAGGAGCTGCAGTTTGTTGTTTGTCTAAGCTCCAAAAAATACTTTTCTGGTTAAAAACTATACACCTGGTAAAGCTAAAAATGGGCAAAAGGTTCTGTTAAATACTTTCCAACCAGAAAAACAAATACTAAATCCCTTGTTTTGAAGTCTGACATTCTTTTCTAACAGTTTTGGTGTTTGTCTTCATGCTCTCCAGCTCCAGCCTGGAGCCAGAAGAACCAGCACACCATGACACAACTCTCCTCATGCTGTTCCTCTCCCCAGTAGAAGGAAGTAACTTAGCAAACTAAGGACAGTGTTTCTCAACATAACACTAGAAACTGAGTTTAGCCTATTAATCTGGACTGGCACAAATTAATTCTGACAGCAAGAAAGCTCATCTCCAGCTACAGAAAAGCTGCAGAGCAGCTGAGATTCATTCTGGAGAGAGAAATGCTGTGTCCAACCACTCATTCTGTCAAAACTCAGGCTCAGTGAGGGAATGGAGAGACAGAAATGTGCAGGTTCAGATGATTACGTTGATGTTGCTACCACCACCACCACGGAGGTCCCTTGTCCTCAGCACCCTGCAGATGTCAAACTCCATGGTCCTGACCTGCAGCCACCAGACTCTCTCAGAAAGAAGCTCAATACCACAGAGAAATGCTTTAAGTGAGAGTATGCAAACCTCCTAGATCTTCTCTAACATCTCAGTAGGCAGGATTGCTGCCCTGCTCTACAATACAGGATGGCTCAAAGCTGGTGCTGACCCCAGTGGAGCTTGGACCAGATTCCACAAGAAGATCTTCAGGGGCAGCTATTCCACTGGTGGAACCACACTCTGAACATAATTTATCCTCTCCAGGTACTGAATGAGTGGGCAAGTTTTTGGAAGAGATGCCCACCAAGCAAAACACTCTCTGGAAAAGCCTAACGTTAAATGGAGGGTTTGAAAACACTTGGCAACTTACTCTAGGGTCAGTCTGAAAGCTTTGCAAAAAGCCTAAGGAATAAACATCTCCCAAACCCCAAAAGAAGAAAGAAGTGGCCATAAAATGTTAGCTTCAGGACACTTCACAAAGTTTCCACTTGCTTTCAATGTCCTTAGCAGTTCCCCATCAAACATACTTGCAGAAAATGTTTCCACATAGAATCAACCAGGTTGGAAGAGACCTCCAAGATCAGCCAGTCCAACCTAGCACCCAGCCCTATCCAGTCAACCAGACCATGGCACTAAGTGCCTCATCCAGGCTTTGCTTGAAGACCCCCAGGGACAGTGCCTCCACCACCTCCCTGGGCAGCCCATTCCAATGCCAATCACTCTCTCTGTGAAGAACTTCTTCCTAACATCCAGCCTATACCTACCCTGGCACAACTTGAGACTGTGTCCCCTTGTTCTATTGCTGGTTACCTGGGAGAAGAGACCACCCCCCACCTGGCTACACACATGAAAAGACTTCTTAAAATTATCCAGCATGACACAGGCTGAAGACATCGAAGGGCCACATAAGAGCAGCAACTGTACTGGTGCTACAGCACAGAGACCCCAGACCCCACAGCACTGCACTCGCAGCACAGCTCAGTCAGTAAAGCTCACTATCAGTAACTCAGGTCAGAAATGTAGCTCTTAAGATTGCTGCGAAGCACAGCCAGACATGAAGCTGGAACAGGAGTAAAACAGCTCAAAAAAAGGACATCAACCTGCTTCAGACCTCCCACCCACTCCTTTAAAGCACTCAGCACACCAGAGCAAGGGAAGAGTGGGAGGGAACAGAGGCAAACAGCTGGAATGGCAAAAAATTTACATCTCTAAACCAACGCTGAAATTATTACTGCTCATAGTCATTTTCTCACAAAAGCTGTTACCATTTAATGAAAATATGTATGGAGGTTCTTCAGAAACAACACTTCAGAAGCCACTGCTGAACTGCTGAGATAGGGTCAGTGCAGCAGGATCAACAATAATTCTGAAGTGCTGTCATTAAAAGAGTAAACTCCAGCAAGACACAGCCTCGTGTTGGGTTTGGGTTGTTTTTTTACCCCTTATGTCTCTATGCATCAAAGATTTGTATTCATCACTTCATTTTCATGATGAAGGATGCTGGGGTGAAGGCTGGACTGGATGATCCTGGTGGTCCTTTCCAACCACAGCGATTAGATGTTGTGCTGAGGGATTTGGTTTAGTCAAGGACTTGTCAGTGTGAAACTAATGATTGGACTCGATGGTCTTGAAGAGCTTTTCCAATCTGGGAAATTCTGTGATGCTGTGAACTAAGAAAAGCCATAGTAGGTCTTCTCAGGTCACATTTACAACCACCCACGTCTAAAATCTTCAGTGAAAGAGCTTTGATGTACTTACTCGGAAACAGTCCAGAAAAGTAACACTACTGTCACCTGCATTTTTTCCAGCTATTATTTGAAGTGCAAATAAGTTCAATTATTATACAGGAAAGCACCGTGGAGGGAAAAAAAAACAACCAACCAAGGAAAAAAAAGTGTGTGGGGGGGAAGGGGGGGGCACACTTACTTAAAAGGACCTCTCAGTGACACATTTACTCTCATCTTGCTTGCACAAAGAGTCAAATCACAAAGGAAGACAGCACTGTGCTGCCCTCTGGGCATGCAGGATACTGGCCCAAAGCCTGTCCAGTACAGCACACCTCTCGTCCCCATGCTGAAGGTCTGTGCTGTAAACACATTGCACTGGGAAGGAAGTGCAAAGCGCTGGGCACAGCACTGCTGGCTGCCACAAGTGACAGAAAGAATGAGAAACAGGCAGTTAAAGTGCTGGACCACTCAGACTCAACACTTGGGTTTGTTTTCCTTCAAGGAAATCACTGCTTTATTCTTTTTGTTTTATTTTTCTTGGTCAAACAGGCTGTCGTAGTACACTACAAATGAACCCTTCAGATCATTTCCCAGGGGACCTTCCACAAGGCAGTCACTGATTTTCATTTTCTTTTGGTCATAGAATGCTTCCCAAAGTTACCATTTTTCCAGCCATTCATTTTGTATGAAGAATAAATAACACAGAGAGGGGGAAAAAAAAAGGAACTGCCCAAGCTAAGTAGTGCCAGATGAGCTTGCTGGAATCACAGAGCTTTGCTATAAAGATCTTTGACTGCTGTAAAGTCATAGCAGCAAACTTGGGCAAGAACTTTGATGCCTTGAAAGATACTTGAAGCTATACCCTGCCAAAACTCCGGGCTGTAAGACTTCCCAGACATTTGCATCCACATGACTTAAGCTTAAATTTCAAATACTTTTCACTTTTTCCTTCTGACACAACATTTAATGAAACCAGAGCTCAGCAGTAGTACCGGCCCTGCTACGCACGTCCTGCAGCAGATTCTGCCTAGACAGCCCTTTGTGTGCCTTGCGCTGACAACATCTTGGTGTGAGGGTTTTACAAAGGAGCTTTTCCACATGCTTTTAACAACTGGGAAACTATTCCTTCAGCTGGCTGTACACTGCATTTTTTGCAAGTTTGCAGATGACACTAAGTTTGCAAGTTTGCAGATGACTGCAAGTTTGCAGATGACACTAAGCTGGGGGCAGATGTGGCTGGGTTGGAGGGCAGAAGGGCTCTGCAGCAGGACCTTCACTGCCTGGACAGATGGGCAGAGTCCAATGGGATGGAGTTCAATAGCTCCAAGTGCAGGGTGCTGCACTTCGGCCACAGCAACCCCATGCAGAGATACAGGCTGGGGTCAGAGTGGCTGGAGAGCAGCCAGACAGAGAGGGATCTGGGGGTGCTGATTGATACCCACCTGAACATGAGCCAGCAGTGTGCCCAGGTGGCCAAGAGAGCCAGTGGCATCCTGGCCTGCATCAGGAATGGTGTGGTCAGCAGGAGCAGGGAGGTCATTCTGCCCCTGTACTCTGCACTGGTTAGACCACACCTTGAGTGCTGTGTTCAGTTCTGGGCCCCCCAGTTTAGGAGGGACATTGAGATGCTTGAGCGTGTCCAGAGAAGGGCGATGAGGCTGGGGAGAGGCCTTGAGCACAGCCCTACGAGGAGAGGCTGAGGGAGCTGGGATTGGTTAGCCTGGAGAAGAGGAGGCTCAGGGGTGACCTTATTGCTGTCTACAACTACCTGAAGGGTGGTTGTGGCCAGGAGGAGGTTGCTCTCTTCTCTCAGGTGGCCAGCACCAGAACGAGAGGACATAGCCTCAGGCTGTGCCAGGGGAGATTTAGGCTGGAGGTGAGGAGAAAGTTCTTCACTGAGAGAGTCACTGGACACCGGAATGGGCTGCCCGGGGAGGTGGTGGAGTCGCCGTCCCTGGAGCTGTTCAAGGCAGGACTGGACGTGGCACTTGGTGCCATGGTCTAGCCTTGAGCTCTGTGGTAAAGGGTTGGACCTGATGATCTGTGAGGTCTCTTCCAACCCTGATGATACTGTGATACATGCACAGGGTTCTGTGTAACAGAGAGAAGTGGATTGTGCATCCAGCAGCATCTGCACCTAAATGCACACGACATCTGAAGGCACGCTGCGCCCATGGCTGCTTGGAAGCAGGCACGCATGTACGCCTGCCCACAGCTGCCTTGCTTTAGGGGACAGTTTCAGTGTTCCCATCATGGGAAACACAGTTGCTGTCTGTACTAGGTGGTAGTGGATGCACAAAATATCACAGAACTGGTTTGATTGGAAAGAAACTCAAAGATCATCAAGTCCAACCTTCAACCCAAGACCACCATGGTCATTAAACCATGTCCCACAGTGCCACGTCCACAGGTTTTGCGAACGCTTCCAGGGACAGTGACTCCACCACCTCCCTAGGCAGCCTGTTCCAATGCCTCATTACCCTTGCAGCAAAAAAAATACTTCCTGATATCCAAACTAGCCTCCCTAGCACAGTTTCAGGCCATCTCCTCTTGTGCTATCACCTGAACAGGAGGAGAATCCAACCCTCACCTCACTCCAACCTCCTGTCAGGGAGTTGTAGAGAGCAATGAGTGACCTGTTCTAGTGGGAGGTGTCCCTGTCTATGGCCTGGGGTTGGAACTAGATGATCTTTGAGGTCCCTTCCAACCTAAACCATTCTATGATTCTACCCTCAGCTGCCTCCTCTCCAGACTAAACAACCCCTGTTCTCTCAGCCACTCCTTACAAGACCTGTTCTTGTAGACCCTTTGCCAGCTTTGTTGCCCTTCTCTAGACATGCTCCAGCACCTCAGTGTTCTTCTTGTAGTGAGGGACCCAAAACTGAACCTGGTATTCGAGGTGTGGCCTCACCATTGCCAAGCACAGGGGCACAATCACTTCCCCCCTTCTGCTGGCCACATTAGCTATTCCTGATCCAGGCCAGGATGCAATTTATCAACACTGTCTCTCATCCCAAAGTCAAAGTATCAGCAGATTCAAGAAGTAGTTACAAAGCACAGAAACACATTCCAACCACAGAGGCTGAGCCAGAGACAACTGGGTGCCCAAGAAAAGCATCTGAAGCAACTGCATGGTCCCACCCAGGACTGCAGACAGGGACAGAGCCAGCTCCGGGACACAGCACCCTCATTCTGCTCCCTGCTCACGGGAGCTCAGCAGCTGTAGAATCATAGAATCAACCAACCAGGTTGGAAGAGACCTCCAAGATCATCCAGTCCAACCTAGCACCCAGCCCTATCCAATCAACCAGACCATGGCACTAAGTGCCCCAGCCAGTCTTTTCTTGAAGACCTTCAGGGGATGGTGCCTCCACCACCTCCCTGGGCAGCCCATTCCAATGCCAATCACTCTCTCTGAGAACTTCCTCCTAATATCCAGCCTATACCTACCCTGGCACAACTTGAGCCTGTGTCCCCTTGTTCTATTGCTGGTTGTCTGAGAGAAGAGGCCACCCCCCACCTGGCTAAAATGTCCCTTCAGGTACTTGTAGACAGTAATAAGATCACCCCTGAGCTTCCTCTTCTACAGGCTGCACACCCCCAGTTCCCTCAGCCTCTCCTCATAGGATTTGTGTTCCAGGCCCCTCACCAGCTTTGTTGCCATTCTCTGGACACATTCCAGCACCTCAACATCTCTCTTGAATTGAGGAGCCCAGAACTGGACACAGCACTCAAGGTGTGGCCTGAGCAGTGCTGAGTACAGGGGCAGAATAACCTCCCTTGTCCTACTGGCCACACTGTTCCTGATGCAGGCCAGGATGCCACTGGCTCTCTTGGCCACCTGGGCACACTGCTGCCTCATCTTCAGCTTACTATCTATCAGTACCCCAAGGTCCCTTTCCTCCTGGCTGCTCTCCAGCCACTCAGTCCCCAGCCTGTAGTGCTGCTTGGGGTTGTTGTGGCCAAAGTGCAGAACCCTGCACTTGGCCTTGTTCAATCTCATCCTGCTGGCCTCTGCCCACCCATCCAGCCTGTCCAGATCCCTCTCTGCAGGGCTCTCCTACCTTCCAACAGATCAACACCTGCTCCTAGCTTGGTGTCATCTGCAAACTTACTGATGCTGGACTCAATCCCCTCGTCCAGGTCATCAGTAAAGATATTGAACAGGACTGGGCCCAGCACTGATCCCTGGGGAACACCACTAGTGTACCACCTGCAGAACACCATGAGCTTCTCCAGAAGGAGGGCTCATGAACACGCATGTCTGAGATGCACTGCAGAATGAGGCCAAGCAGCACCAGCACCACTGTCCCACTCCAGGGGAAAACATACTCGGGGGCAGCGATCCCTGTCCCCCACACATGTTAAGAAAGGCAGGCAAACTGATAAACAGCATGACCTCGCAAACTGTGCCCCCCCTGGGATTCATTATCCAGAAACAGTGGCTGTCATGGAGCTTCAGGGAAGCTTGGGTTTCACAGCAAACAGCAGTCATCTCTCAGGCAGGCACACAGAAGCACGGGCAGATCTAGCCTGTTTCCAGAAAACACCTCACAGTCCTCACATGAGCACTGCTGAGGCTGGCAGCTCTCAAGTCTCAGCTGCACTGCCAGGCACAGGAGGTACATCTAGAAACTCTTTCTTGAAAAGACTTCAGAAGATTTTCAGCATCATTTCAATCAGTGTTGCTGCCACCAATGCCAAGCCAGAAGTCTGAGCACTACTTACAACCATCAATAAGATCCTGCTGCAAGCACAGCAACACAAACCACACCTATAAAGCAAAGCAAGCCCTGCTGCAGGGAGAATAACCCTGAAACCCCTGGAGCTCCCCGAGGCAATGCTCCAGCAGAGGAGACAGGGAGGCACATGCATGTTCAGTATCTAAACCCACATCTTACTGGATGTGAACCAGGAACACTGCCACAGAAACCAGAGAAGAAAAAGTCTTCAAATAAGACACAGTCTCAAATCTTAGAATCAAAGAATGGTTTGGGTTGGAAGGAACATTAAAGATCATCTAGTTACAACCCTCTGTAGGGACACCTTCTAGAATAAGTTGCTCAAAGCTCTGTCCAGCCTGGCATTGAACACAGAATTTCTTAGATTGGAAAAGCCCTTCAAGACCATTGAGTCCAATCATTAGTTTCACACTGACAAGTCCATGACTAAACCAAATCCCTCAGCACAACATCTAAGCACTATGAATCACTGTGGTTGGAAAGGACCACCAGGATTAGCCAGTCCAACCTTCATCCCAGCATCCTTCAGCACTGGACCACAGCCTCAAGCACCACATCCACTCTCCTTTTAAACACCTCCAGGGATGGGGACTCCACCACCTCCCTGGGCAGCCTGTTCCAGTGCCTGACCACTCACTCAGTAAAGAATTTCCTCTGAACAGCCAACCTAAGCCTCCCCTGATGCAACTTGAGGCCATTTCCTCTTGTCCTATCATTAGTAATTAGGGAGAAGAGACCAGCCCCAGCCTCACTACAACCTCCTTTTAGGTAGTTGTAGAGGGCAATAAGGTCCCCTCTCAGCCTCCTCTTCTCCAGACTAAACAACCCCAATTCTCTCAGCTGCTCCTCATAGATCTTGTTTTCCAGACCTCTGGACAACCTGTTCCAGTGTCTTTCCCCTCCTCACTTTAATCTCCAGACAAAATCTATCCTTTTCCATCTTAAAGCCATTCCTATTCATCCCAGCACTACAAACCACTACAAGCTTTCTTGCAGGCCCACTTCAGGCACTGGAAGCCTGCTATAGGTTCTTCCCAAAGCCTTCTCTTCTCCATGCTGAACACATCCAATTCTTGCAGCCTGTCCTCATAGGGAAGGTGTTCCAGCCCTCTGATCGCCTCCCGTGGACCTGCTCCAACAGTTCCTCATCCTTCTTGTGCTGGGGGCCCCAGAATTGGATGCAATGCTCCAGGCAGGGTCTCGCCAGAGTAGAGGGGGAGAATCACCTGCATCCTGTTGATCACATTCCTTTTGATGCAGCACAGCTGGTGCACACTGCCACCTGATGCAGAGTTTTTCATCAGCTGACACCCCTAAGCCCTTCTCCTCAAGACTGCTCTCAGGCCACTCCTCGCCCATCTCTCTTATATTAAGTGTGAATAAGGCTAATGCCTGCATTACCTGCCAAATCACAGTTTTCTCAAGCACCACAACAGAGACTCGGTGATCCCTCTGGTACATTCCTGCAGGGGCCCAGCTCTGCAGCTTCCCACGTATCTCACTGTCCCACTAGCTCTGGAGAAAACACACCTAATTGCCAAGTCACTACAGGTGAAAGAACCACAGTGAAAGGAACAGCAGAAGCAAAAGCATGCTTCACTATACTTCCAAGGGAATTCCAGAAATATGGATATTTACACTTTTTCTAGTTCATTTTTCTATTCCATTTAACTCAGCTCAACGTAACTCACAGGAACAGGGATAACAGGAAAAGCTCCCACCAAAGAGTATGAAACAGAGTGACCAAAACCCACGAATCTAAATCAGTGAACAAGTGATAACAGATAATTCCAGCAAAAGCACAGGAAGGGCAGCACTTCTCAGCAGTGCATGGCCACGACAGCAGCAGGGACCAGCCCAGCTCATGGCCCAGCTCACCAGTTTCATAATGGAGCAGCTGATGACAGCTCCTCATTGCCATTGCGTATGCATGAGCTCTGCTGCTGAGCTCACCACCGCAATCGTACTGTCTAGCCAACACCAAAAACTTCAGTACAAACTGTGACACTTGACAGGACTGAGCCCATTTGGAACAGAAGTAGCTTTTAGACAAGTGGCCACAGACCAGGAATGTGCAGCCTTGTCTTACAACGCATGGGACTAGGAAGGGAGACCTGCAAGAAACAGATGACCACTGCACGCTCGGTCAGAACACAACAGGAGCCTTTACACCGCGATGCTTGCTGCCATAAACACCCACAGCTCGCCTTAGCAATGCAGGCAGGACTGACCCTTACCAAGGGGCATCTGCTTCCAAAACTCAGCCCATACTTTCCCTTGCTGAACAAGGCCAGGCACACACACGAAAGAGCAGAATATTTTCTCTGCCGTTTTCCTCAGCACAGAGGTATTGCATGGACTATCAACAGACCTGCACTTTGCCACAGCTGGAGTCAGGGCAAGACATGTTCAGGTCAAAATTATGCCACATACAACTTGTACATTAAAACACCAAGACAGTTGTGCCAGCTCCACACCTTCTGCACCCACACATCTGCTCAAAGCCCAACCTACAGAAGGCAGGGCTGGACCAGCCATTATATAATCCCCAAACCACAGCATGGTAGGGGTTGGAAGGGACATCTGGAGATCAAGTCCAACCTCCCTGCCAAGGGAAGTTCACCCAGAAAAAGTGACACAGGAACACATCCAGGAGGGTTTTAAATGTCTCCAGAGATGAAGACTCCAGTCACTTGGCATAAGCTGCAATTGCACAATGCACAAATACAGACCATAAAACTTCATCTGCTCTACTTCATGACTAAGTACTTCCCTGCTACAATCAAAATCCCATGCTCAGCACCCTCCCAAAACATGCTTGCCAGCCATGGTGACCACTTGTGATGCCAGGGACAAGCAGAGTGCCACCTTTCAACTCCTCAACAGCACTAAGATTTCTTTGACAGCAGCTGGGTGCCAGGAGAGAGTGAGTATGGGACAAAGACAACAACATGGGATGTCTGAAATGGAATCAAGATGTTGAGGTTCTCTAGAAGTACGGGGGAAAAACAATATGCATTTGTTACCTTGCCCAAACTCTCCTCAGGAGGAGCTGGGCAGCACAGCCAGCAGCTCTGGCCCAGGTGGCAATGCACAACAAGTGGTTCTTGGAAGACAGAAGATCAATGGCTCCTGAAGTGAGGAGGATTCAAAGTGGGTATTTCTTTGGCAAAAGCAAACAAAAACCCCAGTGTGGCTGAGGATATTAGGTAACCTGTTGCCCATGCAACTCTGGCTTCTGTATATGGATGCAGAGGATCCAGCTTCCAATTTCAGGATCACATCCTTGCGATGCGATTACTTCTCAGCATCCTTGTGTTCACTGCATTTGTTTCACCCACTGTTCACTGTGCCATTATACACAGAATTATTATAGGCTCCTTGTGACTTTTCTAAGGCTTTCCACTTCTCCCCGTTTTAGGGTGTGAGGCAATTTCATTCTGCAGTTTTGGATCACTCTGGCTTGTTTTGTTTTAAAGAGTAGCTACAGCTCTTCATATACTTCCACAGCAACTCCCGTGGGCAATGACTGCATTTACAGGCTCTCAGAATTTTGAAGGGCTCAGGATGCCTGGAGCCTCCAGCTGAAAGCAATCAGTAGTAGGATGAACAACGTCAGTGGCCACAGCTGAGAACTTTGGTGCTCGTGGCTGCCCTCCAGCAGACCACAGGAGCATGGCCTCCCCTGGCTGTGCTGCAGAAGGTAAGTGAGAGGCCCCAGGAGCACTCCCTCTCCAGACAGCCCAAGCTCCCCACAGCACACAGGCATTAACATCCAGACCCCACCAGTGTGAGTGGTACCTGAGACACCCAAATAACGGCACACACTCAACCCTACCCTGCAAAACACAGGCGCTTAGTTCTCTTAGCCCTGCACGCTCTTGCAGGCATCATCAAGTATTTGTGACAGCTGCATCTTGTTATTCTTAACACCTCGAAATTACACCAAGGGGGCCTTTATAATTCAGACCAGCACAACACTGCTAATCTCAGCTCTCTCCTTCTCCTTGCCTTCCCTCACCTCCTCTTTTTCTTCCTAACTATTGGGTGCAGCTTCACCTCAGATTCTCCCCCTGGAGAAACATCCCCCAGGGAAATTGGGTAGTCCTTGCTATTTGCAGTTCAGTTTCCAGCTAACACTGGCAAACAAATAACAGTATACTCAGAGAGTTATCAGCCTGGAGTCCACTAACTATGGATGTGGCACATCCTTCCTACCCACTCAGAATCCAGATTCTTAATGCAGGAAAAAAAGAGATCTTGTCAAGAGAAGTAAAGAGTCCTGTTGCTGGCTGATGCAGATTAAAGCTCTCAGACCTGCGTCCTGATAACACGAGGGGCACTGAACACAAACTGCAATACACGAAGTTCCACCTCAACGTGAGGAAAAACTTCTCTACTGTAAGAGCCATGGAGCCTAGGAACAGGGTACCCAGAGAGGCCGTGGAGCCTCCTCTGGAGACTTTCAACACCCGCCTGGATGCGTTCGGGCCTCGCCCGCCCTAGGTGATCCTGCTGTGGCAGAGGCAGTTGGAGTCGATGATCTCTGGAGGTCACTTCCAGCCCCTACCATTCCGTAGTTCTCTGATGTGCTCAGCTTGCCTCTACTATCAACTCAGACCAAAGCTCGATGAGAGAGAAGCAAACCCTCGATTTGACTCTCAAAAACAATAATAACCTTTTCTTGCCAAACTACTAAGCGAGTTTGGTTTCGCTGTGCGCTCCGCTTGTGCCGGTGTGGCCCAGAGCACGAAACGCGCCCAGCAGCACACACCAAAGGACCGAGCCGGGGCTAACGGAGCACGACTCACCGCCCGCAGGGTGCGAAGAGGCGGCGCAGGGACGGGGGAGGAGCAAGCTCCCACCGATCGCCCGGACCCCTGGATTCGGGGGTGGCAAAGGGCTCCAGTAGGGATACTGTGACCCCACACATCCCGGACGGACCCTCCCGTAACGCAGCGCAAGCGGCAGCCGGCCAGGCAGGCAGGGATCTCCTCACCTGAGGGGTGCGCGGCGAGAGGCCCCCAACCAGAGCGCTCCCCCTGGACCAAGCCGAGCCGCCCCGCGGGACCCAGGTGGCCGCAGCCGACCTCTCCGGCTGGCAACCTAAGCTCCGCGGGGAGCGTCGGAGCCACCGGGCAGCGGCAGCCGGGACACCGCCAGGGCAGCGTCTCCCTTCCCCCAGCACTGCGTGTCCCGTGTCTCTCCCGAATACCCAACCGCGGGGGCAAGGCGGCGAAGAAGTTGCAACAAACTCCCGGTAGCCGGCCGGCCGGCCAGGCTCCCCCCGCCGCAGCGCAGCTCCGCTGCCTCCCGCGCCGGCCCCCCCGCGCCCGTTACCTGCAGGCGCTCCGTGGCCGGCTGCCACATGGTGCCGCAGCGGCGGGAGGCGCTGCCGAGCGGCCCAGCTGCGCCGCTCGCTCTCCGCCGGCCGCGCGCCCCGCCCGGCGCCCCGCCCACCCACCGCCGCCGCGGCGGGGCGGGGGCTGCCCGGGGACACCCTCCGGCGCGGCAGCCTCTGCTGCGCTGCCTCCCTGGCTCGTTATTGCCGGCACCTGCGGCCGCTCCTCGCGGAGGGGAGTGGCGCAGCGCGCCCTGGCTTACAGCCCAGCCCAGCTGGCCGGTCGCCGGCGTCGTTCGCCCCTGGGAGGATAGAGAGCTCCTCCGGTGAGCCGTCCCCAGAGGCCGCCTCCGTCGCAGCAGCTGAAACTTCTTCCCCCCTCCCCGTTCTGCCAGGCTGCTGCCAAGGCGGCAGGACGCTACCCTGGTCCTTAAGGCCCTGTCGCTGCAGAGGCTGCTGCTGCCACTGAAGGGACATGGAGCACAAGGAGCCACCGGCCGGGCCAGGGTGTCTCCTGCCTTGTTGGTCCTCTGGGGTGACTGAGAGTTTCTCACATCGCTAGCCACAAGGCCACGCTCAGCGGGCAGCTCTGGCAGGAAAAAGAGAGACTTTGGGATCTACCTCTTCCTCCGTACCCCATGGAAGAGACCTCAAAGGTCATCGAGTCCAAACGTCGATCTAACGCTACCACGGCCATGAAACCATGTCCTGATGTGCCACGTTCGCATGGTTCTTGAACAACTCCAGGGACAGTGACTGCACCGCCTCCCTGGGCAGCCTGTGCCATTCCCTGGCCGCTCTTGCACGAAATAAATGGTAAACTAGTACCCGACCTAAACCTCCCGTGGCACAATTTCAGGCCATTTCCTCTTGTTCCATCACCTAGGGAAAAGAGCCCAACCCCGACCTCAACTGCAGCCTCTTGTCAGGTAGCTGTAGAGAGAACCACTTTCTCAAACACCCTTCTCCAAAAGCAGCTTGCACGTCTGATGCTGCATTTGGGTGCAGAAGGAGCAGCAGGGTCACAGTGCTATGGGGAGCTGCCCCAGCCCAGCTGAAGCTGCAGCAAGCAGCATGGTGTTCATCTTTGCAAGCTTTAGCTCCTCCATCTCTCTGCCCTGTGCAAGGCCTGGGCCGCAGCAGCACCCAAAACACCACCGTTCTCAGCCTCTAACCCGGGCAGCCTAAGGAGCAGTAGACTAAGCACAGCACTTGCAGTTGACAGGCTTGTCTTCAAACACCCATGTGCAAACGCTCATCTCCTTCGGTTCCACAGCACACACACCCCACACCTGGACCTGCTGAGGCAGACCCACACTGCAGCCTTCCCCAGCCACAACATGGCTACAGCACCGCTCTCAGCTCCTACTGCCACACAGATGTGTAGGGGAAAACGTCACTGCTATGAAAATAACATATGAATTGCAACATTCACATCACCCTCACAATTATCTGATGTTTCCATCTCCTTAAACGGACCTGCTCCACAGCACCTGCTTGGCAAGTGGACAACGCTGTCACTGGCCTCAAACAAGCTGTTGCCTAACAGCACCCTGCACCACCACAGGACGTGCCTCGGAGCAGTAAAAGGCAAAACTCCAGACCTGAGCCCTCTTCTATTCTTGAGGAGGTTAAAGACAAAACATCCCAAAATATCTAAGCAATGTTGTTGCTTTAAGAGGCACTGACCAGAGCTTTCTCCACTTGTCCTGTGTCCCTTCCAGCCTCTTGTTTCTTCCCAGCTGAAGTTTACACTCTTGCATGAAGGCATTTTGCGAGAGCCTTGCTTGTCCTGAAGTGACCGCCGGAGCAGTGTCCCTCATCCTTCCCACATGGATAAATCCAGCCACCATTACCACCAGGCCCTGCTGGGCACAGGCACAGTCCAGCTGCCAGTAGCCATGGTGCACGGGGGAAGATTAGGATCTGCAGTTAGGAGAAGGAGAGCAACTGTAGAGCTGATGGCTGCTTCTCTCGTTACACAACTTCAATACACACTGAAACACGTAGGGGAAAATCTGTGTGTGCTGGAAGATGGGTGACAGGGTATTGGAACAACAGACTGGAGAGCTGGGCACAGAGGAACCAAATGAGGTTCAACAAGGACAAGTGCAGAGTCCTGCACCTGGGGAGGAATAATAAACTGCACCAGGACAGGGCGGGAGGTGATCTGCTGGAGAGCAGTCCTGTGGAGAGGGTCCTGGGGGTGCTGGTGGAGAACAAGTTACCCATGGCACAGCAATGTGCCCTTGTGGCCAAGAAGGGCAATGGGATCCTGGGGTGTATTAGGAAGAGTGTGTCCAGCAGATCAAGGGAGATTCTCCTTCCCTTCTACTCTGCCCTGCTGAGAACTCATCTTGAATACTGTGTTCAGGTTTGGGTTCCCCAGTTTAAGAGGGACAGGGATCTGCTGCAGAAGGTCCAGCAGAGGGCTGCAAGGATGATTAGGGGACAGAAAGGCATGGCTTATGAGGAGAGGCTGAGGGACCTGGGGCTGTTTAGTCTGGAGAAGAGAAGACTTAGAGGGGAGTTGATAGATGTTTATAAGTACCTGAGGGCTGGCCAGGAGCAGGGGGACAGGCTCTGCTCACTGCTCCCTGGGGTAGGACAAGGAGCAATGGGTGTAAGTTGCAGCACAAGACGTTCTGCCTCAACACAAGGGGGAACTTCTTTACTGTAAGGGTCCCAGAGCACTGGCACAGGCTCCTCAGAGAGGTTGTGGAGTCTCCTTCTCTGGAGACTTTCAAGGCCTGCCTGTTTGTGTTCCTCTGTGATCTGTGTTAGATAGCATTGCCCTGCTCTGGCAGGGGGGTTGGACTCAATGATCTCCTTAGGTCCCTTCCAACCCCTAATATCCTGTGATCCTGTAACAATCAAGCAAGAAAAGTCACTCCATTTCCAAAAGGATGTGAAAGCAGAGAAAACTCAGGCTGTAGGCTCCAGGCTGAATTGTAGGAGAGGATGGTAGGAACATGCTTACTGGTGGCCAGGAGCAGCTTGACTGCAAATTTCTGAAATCAAGCTAGTTGATTAAAAAGTAATTTGTGAGTGCCCTCCCCAAGCCTTATCCTTAACCAAGACAGCAGGCAGCACTGTGAGGATGTAACAGCCACAGAGCTACCCTGCTAAGGTTTGTTTGGTCTCCAGGAGCACCACATGGCTGACAGCCCTGCCAGGAAATTCATTTCCAAAACACCTCTGCAGGAAACTTGATTTCCTGGCTGGACCTGGTGCTGTCGGGCTGGCCAGGCACCAGCCAGAGCCCAGCTAAGGAAATGAGCAGTTAAACCTGAGTGTCTTCATATCACAACCTCACTAAGATGAGGTAATTTTTACCTAGGCTTTCTAATATTTTAATCCAAACATCATGTTTTTACGTGGGTATCTAAGCTGTTCTGTATTAGGTAAGTCCTGCTTCCAGCCAGTCAGAGATCTTTTGCTTGGATAAATACTTAGAATTCCTATTTCCAGGATGATTTCCACGTGCCAGAATGTGCCTGTAAGAAGATACAGATTTCTTTTTAATTCATTTTCCTTTTACTTTGCCAAATTGTGGCATTTCTCTTCTTCCAGTGAGTGACTATTACGACAATTATTTCTGGAGACTGCAGTATATCACGCAGATTAGTCCCACTTCTCTCAGTGTTCTTCACTACTGTGCTCACAGGGCAAAAATACTGGAGCCAGGGGAGTTCTTGCAGTTTAAAAGGCAATATTTGATGCAACAGGACCAATTTCACTTTTATTCACACAGTAAATCTGAAGCATTTCCCGAGACTCCAGGATATTTTTTCTCTCTTAATGTCTCCTAGTTACTCAATTTGTCTTCCTTTTGCACCATATCACACCCTAATGTAAGGTGGTTATTGCAATACCGCTTCACCACTCATGAAAATAAACTGCTTGGCTTCAGGTTTGGGTTTTTTAATTGCAGATGTTGCCTTTCTAATTAACTAAAATTTCCTAAGTGCTGTTTCAAATCATAGAATCATAGAATCATAGAATCAACCAGGTTGGAAGAGACCTCCAAGATCATCCAGTCCAACCTAGCACCCAGCCCTATCCAGTCAACCAGACCATGGCACTAAGTGCCTCAGCCAGTCTTTTCTTGAAGACCCCCAGGGACAGTGCCTCCACCACCTCCCTGGGCAGCCCATTCCAATGCCAATCACTCTCTCTGTGAAGAACTTCTCCTAACATCCAGCCTATACCTACCCTGGCACAACTTGAGACTGTGTCCCCTTGTTCTATTGCTGGTTGCCTGGGAGAAGAGGCCACCCCCCACCTGGCTACAATGCCCCTTCAGGTAGTTGTAGACAGTAATAAGATCACCCCTGAGCCTCCTCTTCTCCAGGCTAAACAGGCCCAGCTCCCTCAACCTCTCCTCATAGGATTTGTGCTCCAGGCCCCTCACCAGCTTTGTTGCCCTTCTCTGGACACGTTCCAGCACCTCAACATCTTTCTTGAATTGAGGAGCCCAGAACTGGACACAGCACTCAAGGTGTGGCCTGAGCAGTGCTGAGTACAGGGGCAGAATAACCTCCCTTGTCCTGCTGGCCACACTGTTCCTGATGCAGGCCAGGATGCCATTGGCTCTCTTGATTGTACTTCAGAAGTTGCATTTAGCTTCGGGAGCACTCACTGAAACATAACTAGAAGAGTCATTCAGTTCTTTAAATGTTGCTTCCCCAAACACCATCAAGGTTTCGGAAATCCTGTTTCCAAGATCCTCTTTTTGATGGCACAATTCTGAAAGCAGACACAACTCATTGAACATCTCTTTTTGTTCCTTAAGAATTCAGCTTACTTTAGATTGGCCTTTGCAGAGTCAGGGTTTACCTAATTAGCAAATCATAGAATCATAGAATCAACCAGGTTGGAAGAGACCTCTGAGATCATCCAGTCCAACCTAGCACCCAGCCCTAGCCAGTCAACTAGACCATGGCACTAAGTGCCTCATCCAGGCTTTTCATTAACACCTCCAGGGATGGTGCCTCCACCACCTCCCCGGGCAGCCCATTCCAGTGCCAATCACTCTCTCTGGCAGGAACTTCCTCCTAACATCCAGCCTAGACCTCCCCCGGCACAACTTGAGGCTGCATCCCCTTGTTCTATTGCTGGTATTACTGGGAGGAGAGACCAACCCCATCTAGCTACAGCCTCCCTTCAGGTAGTTGTAGATAGCAATGAGGTTCCCCCTGAGCCTCCTCTTCTGCAGGCTGCACACCCCCAGCTCCCTCAGCCTCTCCTCATAGGGTTTGTGTTCCAGGCCTTTCACATGTAATATTCTGCAGAGTGCTGTAATTGGTAACTTACTTCCCAAATCTAAGTACAGTTGTTACTCTCAGACCTGTTGTGAACTTGCTGCAGGCAAATGCAGCATCCTTGCCCAGAGGAAGGCCACCAGGTACACTGCATGGGTTTTCTGGTGTCTTTCTCAGAAAATGTTTAGTGTCTAAGCAACTCAAACTGTTTTCTTTAATGACCATCATATTTTAACTTTCACCACCACATCCTGATTTCCAGTTTGTTTGAGTAGTTCTTGCTAGGGTTCCCATAGCAACCAGGTGTCTTTAATGACCTCTCCTGGTGCCAGAGAGGTTGTGTTCCTGATTTCCTCCTCAGCTGCAGCTACCCCACTGCCTACCCCAAATACCAGGACAGCTACTTTTCTTTCTCTACCAAAACCAGGATGCTTCTGAGGGTTCCCTGAACTAAATAAATACATGCAATGCACAGATAGTGACCTCTTTGGCCATATTTATGTGATATCCCTTTTTTCTTTTCACCATTTCACCCCATCTTTAGAAAGACAGGTGTGTGGTGTCACTTCTCCATCACATTGGTATTGTACTGTCCTACACATAGCAGCAATGGAAATAAAGCACCAAAGCCATGGTAGGTCAACAGGTGCAGAAAGGAAGTTGCTGTATGGATTTAAAAGGCCATATTAGTTCTCTGCAGGGCAAAAATAGATTGTAATAAAGGGGCAATGTGGTTTTATTCTTCATGTTCCTATCACCTCTGCTATGTAGCACCTCCATGGTGGCTGATGGGAGCCTGTGGTGAGCAAGCAAAGCAGGAGCAGCCTCCCAGGGCACAGAGTCAGGCTTTCAGGGCTGCCAGCCCCCTGAGAGCAGAGTCTCTTTTTCCCAGAGTGTCAGCAGAAAAAGGCTGAGCCTGTGGGTCTTGGCAGCAGCCCTGTGGCTGTGGCCACATCCGCTCCCAGTCAAAGGCAGCACAGCTCTGTGCCCCATGGCCTCTGCCATCTATGGGAGCTCTGGGGTGGGAAGTCCAGGCCATCCCCTGCAAAGCAGGGCCTGCCTGTGGAAAGAAGGAGGTGCAGATGAGCACTGCTCAGGGGCTGCAGGCTGGGCACCAGAAGAGAAGGCTGAGAGAGACCTTACCAATGTCTACAAATATCTGTCAGGAGGATGGAGCCAGTCTCTTTTCAGTGATACCCAGTGATAGGATGAGGGACAGTGGATGTAAACTCAGTCACAAGAAATTCCATCTCAACATGAGGAAAAGATATTCAGTATGAGTGTGACAGAGCACTGGAACAGGCTGCACAGAGAGGTTGTGCAGTCTCCTTCTCTAGAGATCTTCAGAGCCTGTCTGGACACATTCCTGTGTGATCCTGCTTTGCAGGGGGGTTGGATTTGATCTCTGGAGATCCCTTCCAATGCCTAGAATTCTATGATACTACAATTCTTACTGCATCTATTAATCTTGTAAAGAGCAGAAAACAATCATCATAAAATCTTTGGATTGACACATAACAGCTACTGACATCTTTGTTATCTCCTAGATCTAGAAGAACTTGAAACAAGCCCTGTAAAGACAGACCCCTGTCGCCTCTGTGCACCGTTGTCTGTACTGTCTTTATTTGTGAATTACCTCTGATGATTATTGAATACTGACTAGTTTGTGATACACAGAAACACAGACCTCCACACAGCTGGACAGAGGTGGCAGTCAACCTACATCGGGTTTACATCAAGCTAAATCCATAGCATCGTCACAGTTCCTGTCTGTGGTTCTGAGTTGTACAGATGAGATTCTCTGAACTTAAGTTACTTCTGAGTTTTAACACCATGAGAGGAGAAGAATGGCTATAAAGATGGGATGCTTTTAAAGAGAGCACTGAAGACAGTGGAATTAGGAAAAGGAATGAAGACTCAGAGGTGACAAATATTTGGGTAATTTTCTATGCACTGGATATTCCTTCAGAAGAAGAAGCATATCAAGGAAAGAGACTTTTAACAGACATGAAATTTTGGTTGCCAGTAGAGCTGAAAAAGTTTGGCAATCTGCAGTGTAGATTTCACAACTTCCAACTACTCAAGTTTGTCCCTGGAAAGAGGAAGCTTACTAGAAGCTACACTTCCTATGTCAGTGACACGTACCCACTAGTTATTCATAGGCATACAGGGACTGCTTGGCTGTGTTGCAAGCTGAGAGATGTAGAAACTAACCCTATTTGAACACAAGGATGTGAAGGGCCACTGCTAGAACCACCCAAATCCTCCTGCAAACAGTATCACAGTATCACAGTATCATCAGGGTTGGAAGAGACCTCATAGATCATCGAGTCCAACCCTTTACCACAGAGCTCAAGGCTAGACCATGGCACCAAGTGCCACATCCAATCCTGCCTTGAACAGCCCCAGGGACGGCAACTCCACCACCTCCCCGGGCAGCCCATTCCAGTGTCCAATGACTCTCTCAGTGAAGAACTTTCTCCTCACCTCGAGCCTAAATTTCCCCTGGCGCAGCACCCCCAGATCCCTCTCTGCCTGGCTGCTCTCCAGCCACTCCGACCCCAGCCTGTATCTCTGCATGGGGTTGTTGTGGCCAAAGTGCAGCACCCAGCACTTGGAGCTATTGAATGCCATCCCCTTGGACTCTGCCCATCTGTCCAGGCGGTCAAGGTCCCGCTGCAGAGCCCTTCTGCCCTCCAACTCAGTCACATCTGCCCCCAGCTTAGTGTCATCTGCAAACTTGCTGATGACTGACTCGATGCCCTCATCCAGATCATCTATGAAGATGTTAAAGAGGATGGGGCCCAGCACAGATCCCTGAGGGACACCACTAGTGACAGCTGCCAGCAGGATGTGGCACCATTCACCACCACTCTCTGGGTCCGGCCCTCCAGCCAGTTCCTAACCCAGGTGCTGCTTCTTTCACGGCTAAACCCACAGCACTGGCACATTACAATGCTGACAGGTTCGTGGCAGAGACTGTAATAGGATGAACCACAGGTGGTCAAGAAGAGACTGGATGAGGCACTTAGTGCCATGGTCTGGTTGATTGGCTAGGGCTGGGTGCTAGGCTGGACTGGAGGATCTTGGGAGGTCTCTTCCAGCCTGGTTGATTCTATGATCAATGTCAGCTGTTTGCATTGCTCATTCTCTTCCACAATCAGCACCTGGTACAGATAAAACACTGATGGTCTGAGCATGTGAAAGCATGTAAGGGGGCAGAAAATCAAAGTGGTGTAGGACAAGGTCACAACAACCCCAGGCAATGCTACAAGCTTGGTGCAGGGTGGCTGGGAAGTTGCCCAGCAGAAAGGAACCTGGTGGTGCTGGCTGACAGCCAGGTGAACATGGGACAGCAGTTTGTCCAGGTGGCCAACAGCATCCTATCCCAAATCTGGAATAGTGTGGCCAGCAGGAGCAGGGAATTGATGGTGCCACTACTCAGCTCTGGTTCCCTGCTGTGTTCCAGGATATAAAATGGAACAGAGTTCAGGGATGATAGCATGCCCCAATTCACTGGAGTCCTAATTAGGAAAAGACAGATGGGTACTGGGCTGCAGACAGTCTCCCTGGACCATCACCTGGGCACTGCACTGATGACCAGGAAGATTTTTAACACATGTGCTGCTGGGTGTGTACCTACAGAAGTTGCAAGCCCGGATTTAGACATCATCCAGAGAAGCTCAAGAGCCACCCTCCTGTGTACAGCAATTTAGTAGGACTGCCAATCCCTTCTCAGTGTTTGGGAATTGAAGTGAGTGTGGAGCTGACCCAGCTTGGGACCATAAGCCTACCTGGGACCGGAGGACAGAAGCAACTCTTACCCCTTCCCAAGAGTAAGAGAGGACACTGCACACTGACTGCAAGCTGAAAGACAGATTCCATTTGCAAGAGTATATATACAAAAGGCAGTCAAGCAGAGTAAGCACAAAACCCACTGGGCCCAAACTGGCCTTCTAGAATCTGCCACCCCTTCCACACTCAGCTGGCCTGAGGGTAGGCTGAAACTGCCCTCCCCAGCTGGGATCTACAAGGCCTCAGTGGGCCACAGTGATGGAGCTCAGTTCCCTGCCAGCCGTCTGCCCCACGAACCATGAGATAAGAATGCACACTCTCCTCAGAGAGAATCATAGAATGGTTTGGGTTGGAAGGGACCTCCAAAGGTCATCTAGCCCAACCTGCTCTGCAGTAAGCAGGGGCATCCTCCATTAGACCAGGTTGCCCAGAGCCAGAGGTTGCAGAAACTAGTACAAATGTTGTTATCTTCGTGTCTGTTTTTATACTATTGAAGGTGGCTCTAAGTTAAATTTATCACTTAGTGCCATGGTCTAGTCGGTTGGACAGGGCTGGGTGCTAGGTTGGACTGGATGAGCCTGGTTGATTCTCTGATTCTATGATCTGTTCTTCCCAGAGAGAGTGATTGGCATTGGAATGGGCTGCCCAGGGAGGTGGTGGAGTCACCATCCCTGGAGGTGTTCAAGAAAAGCCTGGATGGGGCACTTAGTGCCATGGTCATTGTTGTTATCCATTTTGCTCTGTAGAAGTGAGCCCAGATGAAGTCAGATGTGGCCTGACCACTTTGAAGTTTTGATGGTTTTCAGTGGTTCACCACATGCTCATCTACGTGAATCACCTTCACCCAATTGGAGCTCTTCCAAAATGTGAAGGACATAAAGGATTCAGATGCTGGATCCCAGAGAGTCCTCTGCAGCACAGAGTTTGCACAAAAGGGACCCCCTCTAGTGCAAGCAGAGATGGAAGAGTCAAGAAATACAGACTGCTTCTGAGCGAGACCCCTCTGGTCAGCAGCACATCAGAGTGAGAAGGAGCTGGTGGGAGCAGAGAGCACACTGCACGCTGCCCATCTTTGTAACAGCCTCCAGCTGTTTCAGGCAATGGCAGTATTCCAATTGCTGTGATGTCAGAGCTGGTCCCATCTCCTTGATTAGATGTTTAGGACAGACATAAAGGTGGCTTAGAATCAAGTTTGCCTTCTGCCATCCCTCCTGACTGCACACAACTACAGTGTTTTGGCAGATGCTCAGCCAAAGTCTCAGCAAGTAGAAGACAAACTTGCAAAGCAGAGTTAAAGCAGATCAGCTCCATACCTCACATTTGGCCAACTTCATCTGCTTGAGCAGAGCATTTCATAGGGGGAATACACTCTGAGAGATAAATAGTATTTTAAACAAACAATCCTTCAGAGTCACTTTTTGTTACTAAATAAAAGGTGCCTGAAACCAATCATGGAGAACATCTCTCTCTTAGGAGCCAACAGCTTCGAGGAGTGAGTTTGGGCATACACGAGGCTACCCTGACAGTTCTATTTCTTAAGTTAGGAATGTGTCAGAACTCATTAGCTCCTGATAAACTATTCATAGCAGGGAGTGGCCTCAGAAACTAAATCTTGCCCAGAATTAAACTGGTTTTCATCGGCTTTCCATGTTCAAGCAGGAAGAAGTAGCCCACAGGAGGCCCACACTCCTGCACTTCCTTTGAAGTCAGGAATATCAGAGCAGAGTAACACAGAGCAGAAATTTCAACCCAGCCAGTACTGAGTTTCCAAGAACCTTGGAAACATGGCAGAAGGGAAAGAAAAGAGGTCATTCAGCAAATAGCATGCACAGAAACTGGGCTGGAGGCACCCAAAAGGAGGATGGGCTGGATTTGCTCGGTTGTAAGGATGGGGTCCAGCTCTGATGCAGTGTGTCAGTCTGCTCTGCAAAAACTAAGCAGCTGTGAGCAGAATGAGAAGAGAAACACAGAGAAATTTTGGACAAGAAAGGGTTTAGCCACGTGAAGTGAGTGAGGAGGGGCAGTTTAATTCCTCTCAGCCATTAGTGTTCAGAGGTGTTCAATTTATTCCTCATGAGGTGTCTGTTATTATCAAAAGAGAAATTATACCTCTTCAGGAATGTTCTGTCTCTTCAGGTGTTTCTCAGGAAAGCCCTGCTGGAGAAAAGTCAAGCTGTTTCCAGAGCTTAAGCTAAAATAGGATGACAACGTCAATGCTGTGGTCGAAGTTGCCCTGCCAGAATAGACATCCATGCTGCTGGGGGAAAATACACTCAGGGATGTCCTCCTATTTCCAGAGGAAAAAGGAAGAAAGAAAGGAGGTAAAGTTGGGAGTGCACAAGTACGGGGGTTAATGGCAAGTCTGGAGACTTGTCCCCATCTGCAGGAGAAGCTGAATGATGCTCGCCTGCCGCCAGGGGGAGGGGCACACTCACCCTCTTCTGCATCAGCATGGCTCGCAGCAAAACCAGCCTCTGGAGTACATGAACAGCAGGTGGCATTTGCCATACATCTATCTGTGCATCTGGTGTCCCCAACACAGGAGGGACGTGGAATGTGGGAGCAGGTTCAGAGGAGGCCACAACGATCATCAGAGGGCTGGAACACCTCCCCTGTAGGGAGAACCTGAGAGTGCTGGAGTTGTGCAGCCTGGAAAGAGAAGGCTCTGGGGAGACCTTATAGCAGCCTTACAGTACCTGAAGTGAGCTACAAGAAAGCTGGGAAGGGACTTTCTACAAGAGCTTGTAGTGGCAGGATAAGAGGCAGTGGCTTTGAGATGGAAAAGGGAAGATTTAGACTGGAGATTAGGAAGAAATCCTTTACAGGGAGGGTGGGGAGACACTGGAAAAGGTTGCCCAGGGAGATTGTGGGTGCCCTTTCTCTGGAAGTATTCAAGGCCAGGTTGGACAAGGCCTTGAGCAACTCGGTCTAGTGGAAGGTGTCCCTGCCCATGGTGGTGAGTGCTGTTTTCCCTGCCCATGGTGGTGAGTGCTGTTTAACTACATGACGTTTAAGGTTCTTTCCAACCCAAACCATTTTTCCCCTGTACTCAGCACTGCTCAGGCCACACCTTGAGTACTGTGTCCAGTTCTGGGCCCCTCAGTTCAAGAGGGATGTTGAGGTGCTGGAAGGTGTCCAGAGAAGGGCAGCAAGGCTGGTGAGGGGCCTGGAGCACAGCCCTGTGAGGAGAGGCTGAGGGAGCTGGGGGTGTGCAGCCTGCAGAAGAGGAGACTCAAGGGAGACCTCCTTGCTGTCTACAACTACCTGCAGGGAGGCTGTAGCCAGGTGGGGTTGGTCTCTTCTGCCTGGCAACCAGCAACAGAACAAGGGGACACAGTCTCAAGTTGTGCTGAGGGAGGTCTGGCCTGGATGTTAGGAGGAAGTTGTTGGCAGAGAGAGTGATTGGCATTGGAATGGGCTGCCCAGGGAGGTGGTGGAGGCACTGTCCCTGGAGGTGCTGAAGAAAAGTCTGGATGAGGCACTTAGTGCCATGGTCTAGTTGACTGGCTAGGGCTGGGTGCTAGGTTGGACTGGATGATCTTAGAGGTCTCTTCCAACCTGGTTGATTCTACGAGTCTATTCTGTGATTCTCTCCCTATGCAGAACATAGCTCCCCCAATTTGGGAAAAGGAATATAGAATAACCAAGTGTCCTTTGCACTCAGCTATATCCTCAGAGACATGCTACACAAAGAAACATAGAATGGCTTGGATTGGAAGGGATTGTAAAAATCACCTAGTTCCAACCTCAAAAAGTAACCAACTTGTTCTAGTAGCTTCAGAGCTGGGATGAAAACTCAGGATGGGTTTGTGCCCTGCAGCTCTGAGGGCTGCTCCATCTGGCAGGCAGTGCTGTGCCTCACAAATAGCTCAGAAATGCAGGGATTCAGGCACAGTGAATGCATAAAGTGCCAGTGGAGTTCAATAAAATAAATTGGAAGGGGCAAAAGTAATTTTCACAGCACGATTCATGGGAAACACAGGATGATTTACAGAAGGTAGAGGCTGCAAGTTGACAGGAAAATAGCTCATCACAAATTCCTTATCTTTCAAGTCAGTCACTTGAGAAAAATGTGGAATGGTCAAGAGTCACTATCAAGGTGTGATTTACATGCAGAAGAGCTGCTGCTCATTGCCAGATCTCTTGTGAAATATTGACTATTAATATGTATATTGCCTAGAACAACAGAGTTGCTTGTTTGCCTGCTTTGGTTAGACTTGGAGTTCTCCAAAGACAAACTGCTATTTTATGACAGTTTACAACTACTTTAGCCTGGCGAAGAGAAGGCTCTGGGGAGACCTTAGAGCAGCCTTTCAGTATCAGAAGGGCTGAAGAGTAGCTTTTTACAAAGGTTTGTAGTGATAGGATGAGGGGCAATGGCTTTGAGCTGGAGGAGGGGAGATTTAGACTGGAGATTAGGAAGTAATTCTTTACAGTGAGGGTGGTGAGACACTGGACCAAGTTGCTCAGTGAGGTTGTGGTTGCGGTTGTCTGCTCCCTGGAGGTGTTCAAGGCCAAGTTAGGCAGGACTTTGAGCAACCTGGGTTTAGTGGAAGGTGTCTTTGCTCATGTCTAGGGGTGGAGTTGTAACTAGATTATCTTTAAGATTCCTTCCAACCCACACCATTCTGTGAGTTTATGAAAAGGGCAAAAATGCTGAAGGATGAGTATTTCTTTTCTAACAGATTGAACAAATCAATGATAGCAACATATTTCCCCATTTCACTGAAGCTACCAAAAAATGGCATAGGGTACACTTGTTCTTGAACCTTCTTTTTAAGAGGTCCTTGAAATACTCCTAGAGGTCACCATTAACAAAAGTTTCCATACCTGGAATGCAGCAGCGACAGAAGCCAGAGTGAAGGCCACCAGATACAAAAGCCCAGCCTTTGTCATAGACGCTTGTGCC
Source organism: Pogoniulus pusillus (assembly GCF_015220805.1). NCBI lineage: Eukaryota > Metazoa > Chordata > Aves > Piciformes > Lybiidae > Pogoniulus > Pogoniulus pusillus. Next base: position 13,697,230 of record NC_087289.1, read on the forward strand.
TGAAGAATGAAAGAGGAGCTTGAAGCTAGTTTCTTTAGGTCTCTTACTAGTAACACTTGTCTTGGGCCAAAATCATTGAAAGCTCATGGTAGCAGACATAAGTTGCCAGAAGAGGTAGTCTGGATTTCTCAGCTGCATTGGGTGTTTTCATCATTCCAACACAGCATGGTGTTACTAACCTGCATATTGACCATCCAGCCCAGGCCACTCCCAAGGCCTAAGAGCATCATCTGAGCAGTGCTTCCCTTTAACAGTCAATGGAACCACTAAAGTAGATTTTAATTTGCTTTCCTTACAACCTTTCAGTTCTGGCCCATATCTGCCATGTTGGTTGGCTTGTTTGTTTGTTGGTGCTCCATTAGAATGCAACCTCACAATAAACATTACATTTTATTAACTCCAATAACCATTACATGTTATCAACTCTAACAGCCTGATTTGCAGTGATTTGTCTAACTCTTGTCAGCACTAAGTGTGCGAGATGTGGCAAGCAGTTCAATTGCTATGACTAACTAGAAGCCACCATAACGATGAAATTCAAACCTAGAAGCAACACACCAGATGGGCTCTGGCCACCTAAACAAGGCAGCAAAACCTGTGGCAGCTGATTCATTTTTACAGTTCCTAGTTAAGTTTGTCTTTAGTGGCTGATCTAAGGCGTGGAGACGTCAATGGCTGCAAGCAAAGGGAAGGACTGCCCGAGACGAAGCACTGAGTAAGAAAAGCAAAGAAACAGCTGCAATCTTCACTTGATAACATTTATTCAGTATTTTCTGAAATAAGCAAGAATCTGATGAAGCCTGTGAGCAATCAAATACAGCCACAAACCCCCCAATACTGATCCTAAAGAAGAAGCACTATGAGAAATACACGATATTTTTCATGGAACAATACTGTACGCCAACAACCTTTAGGAAACAAACAACTCAAACCAGATGCTTAGTTTACTCACAATATAAAAAAGAACCCCAAACCTTTAAAGAAAAATAGAGATTCAGTCCAATTGTGGGATAGAATCCCATGAGCACTGAAGTCAATGGAAGTTCTCCCACTGGTTTCAGTGTTGAAAGGATCACGGCCTTACTTTGCCTCGTGAGGCACTTCAGTTATTACTCAAGGCCTAGCCTGAACACCTTGACAAAAATCTCCAACATGAACTCAAGAGTATGTTTCAGCAACCTTCAGGAAATAATGGAGAAACAGGTTATCTATCCATGCATGGAATAAGGCAAAAGCTAATTCATTCAGATTAGGAGTAATAATTCTTTTTGACTAGTTCTGTTTTCACAACACAGACATTTTAGACTGTCTTTAATTAATGGATATATTATCTATCATATTATGCTTCACATTTTTTTCCTACCTCTACTGAGAAAGCTGCCACTGACATGTCATAAAGAACTCCTCATTAAGTATCATCTTCTGTAACAACCACAAGAAACTCTTCTGGGTTTAATAATAGTGTCTACCAAGAGAAAAGCACACACTATCATAAGCTTATAGTTTTTAGAGCTCAAGGTACATTAAAATGTAGTTAATGAAGTTCACAAATTCCCTTCCAAAATATCTTTTTTTCCCAAACTAAAAGCTGCAGAAAATTGGTTCTTAAATAGTCTAAAGCATCTAATGGTTTAAATCACTTATGCCTTTTTTTTTTCTCCTTAAAAATATTTAAATTAGGTTAGTAGCCCATCCTTTTGAAAAATAATCCAAAAAAAAAAAAAGAGAACACTAGATTACAAATCTTTTGTCTTGATCAGTGTAACCAGAGGTTTGTCGTCTGGGCTGTAATCTTCATAGGCAATGGGAGTTGCGTCGTACATTGCGGGCCGGGATTTCTTGCCAAACCTGGAAACAAAAGAAAGCTTTTGGTGACAAACAGCTTGAAAGGGTTCATAGCAACACCCCACTAGAGGTTGTGCAGAGATGTGGTGAGGTCATAGAATCATAGAATCAATTGGGTTGGAAGAGACCTCCAAGCTCATCCAGTCCAACTTAGCACCCAGCCCTAGCCAGTCAACCAGACCATGGCACTAAGTGCCTCATCCACTCTTTTCTTCAACACCTCCAGGGACAGTGTATAGGGTTAACACTCCTGGGGGAGTAACCCTGAACTTGACCCTAGGGGTCTTGGCCCCTCCCCAGGGGTGGGCCACACTCCAGGTGATGGTTAGCCCACTCCCCCCACTTCCTGTGGTATAAAAGAGAGAGGAGTTTCCTGTCTCTTCCTCTCTTTTCCTTCGCTCCCTCTTGACACACACACACACACGCTGCATACCAGCACACCCCGTGGCAGCCACGAGGCAGAGACACCATCACATTGCTCGGGTTGTATCCATCCCTTGTTGTATTTTGCTGTTTTCCCTTCCTTATCCTTTGTAAACTCCCCTACCTCCAATACCTTTTCTAAGTTATTGTTAAACTTTTCCTTTTTAACTTCCAAATCGAGTGAGATTGATTTATTTGGGTGTGCCTATCTCTCTCTCTCTCTCTCCCTTATCTTTGGGAAAGGAGGGGGAAAAGGGGAGGGCACTCTATAAATTCTATAAATTGTCATTGGGTCTATTAAATTTATTAGAGTCTCTGGGAACCTGCATTTGAACCCAAGACAGACAGTGACTCCACCACCTCCCTGGGCAGCTCATTCCAATGCCAATCACTCTCTCTGCCAACAACTTCCTCCTAACATCCAGCCTCAACACATCCTCCCTCAGCACAACTTGAGACCGTCCCCTTGTCCTGTTGCCTGGAGACATTCAAGGTCAAACGTGATGGCGTTCCAAGCAACCTAACCTAGCTGGAGATGTCCCTGCTGACTGCAGTGGGCAAGAGGATCTTTGATGGTCCCTTGCAATTGGACACATACTGCAATTCTGTGATAGCTCTTTTGGTAGAGGTCAAACCTCCAACTGAAGAACTACTTCCAGCTTTAAGGATCACCTTTGACAACCAAAGAAAGAGAATTTGGAGCTGTTCCCAGGGAGACAAATAAGCTGATACGATCTAGAAGATACTGGAAGAAAAAAAGTCATTTAGTCTAGGGTTTGTTTGTATGAGTATTAAAAAAAAAGAAAAGGGAGGAGGGCCGTAGGGGAGGCCACAACACCTGATATACCTCATTAAAGGGAACAATGATAATTATTCTTCCTGGCAACCTGAAGAACAGCCTAATTCAAAGCAAAGAAAGCCCTTTTTAACTCTATCCAACTCCTCTGGGTGCTTTCAACAATTGTTGGCAGGGAGCTAGGCTTAACTGATGCTATATGAGTGCAGTGGCTTCCACTTTTAGTAAGCCTTGAGCTCCCTTCTAGCTCTTGAGTCGCTTCCAGTCCTACTTTTGTATTATTCTGATACCCAATGCCCTGAACTGAAAGTGTTCCATTAAATTGAAAGGAAGAAAATTTCTATCACTAGGAAAGCATGTAAGAAAGATTCTATTTTTGAGGCAAACAGGAGCACATAAATGAAGGATTTCAAGAAAGCATCACTAAATCATCTGGTAAATTAGTCACAAAATCAACATGCCTTTCCTGTCTAAACAAATTACTTGTGTGTAGCAGTTAAAGAGCTCTTACATCCCAAACAAAATCTTACAGGCTGAGAACTTCACAGCTGTGACACTGAATAAATTCAGAACAACTCCCTCCATTTTCAAGGAGCTGTGCTGGATTACTGTGCCTCAGATGAGAACAGAATAGGGATGAAAAAAAAGAACAAGGAGTAATGCCAGTGATTCTGTCTCTTCACAGTGAAGCAGCCCATTCTCTGCCAGCAGCAGTCAGATGCAGCACTCACGGACTAAAATTACATTCCATAACAGATTTCTCCTGAATTCCCATCCCCAGAACAAACCTGGCATGTCGGATAGAAGCAATTGCACTACTGAATTCACTGTCAATGCTTCTGCAGTTGTAGAATTCCTCATAAGCTGGCCTGGAAGAGCCTTGATATTCGATCCGGCTGATGCGGCATATTCCCACAATCAGGATGATCAGCATCAGGACAAAGGCAACGCAGAGAGCCCCAATGATGATGTAGAGGGAGTGACGAGGCATATTTGTTAGACTCTCTGCCATGTGCCCAGATTTCCACTGCAGGTCTGCAGTAAGAAACAAAAGGTTACTGCCACTAGTAATTTATATCCTTCCCACTGAAGAGAATTCTTTTCAGATCATAGAAGCTTAGAAATGTTTTGGTGGAAAAAGACCTCCAAGGTCGAGTCCAACCTCCAACCTAACAACACCGTGGCCATTAAACCGTGTCCAAAAGTGCTATGTCCACACATTTCTTCAGCACCTCCAAGGATGGTGACTCCATCACCTCCCTGTGCAGCCTGTTCCAACGCCTGACCACTCTTGCAGGAAAAAGGCTTTGCCTAATATCCAACCTAAACCTCCCTGGCACAATTTCAATCCATTCCCTCTCATTCTGTCTCCCGGTACTAGGAAAATGACACTGACCCACATCTCACTCCAGCCTCCTTTCAGGGAGAGATAAGAGCAATGAGCTCTCCCCTCAGCCTTCTCTAAACTAAACAATCCCAACTCACTCAGCTGCTTCTCATGGGACATGGTCTCCATACCCTTACCAGCTTTGTTGCCCTAATCTGGACACGCTCCAGCACCTCTCCATGTCCTTTTTGGAGCTGGGAGTCAAAAACTGAACCCAGTATTTGAGATGCTGCCTCAGCAGTGCTGAGTATAGGGGCACAATCACTTCCCTACTGCTGGCCACTCCAAATTCTGTACAGACTTTTGAAACTGAGGGCTAAATAATTTGAGCCTCCCCAGGCTCTGTTATGGGTATATCACCATGCCTAGCATGCAGCACATCTGAATAGCACTTTTTGGATCCCTCACCCATCTCTTTGGTCGATTTTTAAGATCATGTAGGACCAGCAGAATAGTTTGATCTCCTGTATAACCCAAGAGATAGAAAGTCACCTGATTATTGATCTTGCATTATGTTATACTGTAGGCTTTCTAAAGGCTGGCAGGTTTTATGTAGAAGCTTCTAGTAATCCACCAACTGTATGCAGTTTGTTCTAATGAGTGATGAAAGCTTCCACTAAAGTGTGTGGTTTAATAGCTGTTAAACATGCTTGGGTTTTAATATGAAACATAGGCTTCTGTTCTGCCTATCTCCTCCACACTGCAGAGACTTCAAAACCAGCAGTTCAGGGACAAAAAGGGCACCTCATAAGGTGCTACATCACTGAGTCCACTAGAGTCTTCTTGCAAGCATAATGTTCCCGAGAGGTCTCAAAGCAGACCTTAAAGTAAAGCCCATCTGAAAGAGACTTCTCATATTTATGTATTACAGCTCTTCAGAAATATCCTTGATGCTGAAGCTGTAGTCTATCAGTGACAAACAGACTGTCCACCAATTGTCTGTGTCCTCAGATCTATTGCACTCTAGCATGGGCCAGAGTACTTCTAATTAACCTGTGCTTCCCTCTAAGGTTCGTTTTTGGCAGTCTTTTCGGTCTACAGGCTTGTAAATTATTTCAAACCAGGAACAGACTTGAATCATTCTGACTACAGAAACCTGACACACTGCAGAAGTTATTTCTAGCAGGTGACTTCCTTTTTTCAACAGACTTCTGCTTTCCATTGGTTTAGAAACTCCCTCTACTTAATCACAGTCTGGGAACAGGGCTACCAAGCATATGCTTTGGGAATGTTAAGATATTCTCAGAAGCCACATCCCAGGGCTGTTCATGATGGCAGGTAACTGAGCACCTGAGCTGAAATCACAAGCTTGGTGGAATCTATGGATATAAGCACCATCTATGGTAGCGATACAGGAGAATGTCTAAGTACAGGGTGGGGGAGAAAGAAATCAAACCAGTTTTGGAGGAAGGCAGAGAGAAAGCCTGAAGCTGTAACATCTGGGATTCTGCTGCATGAAGAAGTGGTTGCTCTTTGTTTACAGTAGCAAAGGTTGTCTCAGAGCACCTCTGAGCTTGGGCTTGCTTAGGCTTTTAGTCTACAAATGTGGGCTGAGTTTTCAGGACTGACTGCTTGGTTGTGTAATTTTCTTTAGAGATCAAAGTGCTGCCACTGCATTTTGCTCAGCTGGGTTATGAGGAAGAAGATACAGCTGTGCCCTGTGTAGTTTGGGATGAGTTTCTATTTGTGTCCTGCAGAACATTTGCCCCACACGTGGTTTCTGTCAGGTTGTCAGACTAGGCCAAATTCAGCTCTAATGTGCCCAGATGTATGGCAAGACTGTTCTGGGTGTCCTCCATGTCTTGGATGACAAAGATGAAAAAGATTTCTTTGTTTCTTCCTCACCAAACAAAACTATGTTGTTGTGGATGCATCCCAGGATTTTTAGCACCTGGAGGAAACAGAGGTAAGGAGCAGGAGAGAGGAAAGACTGAAAGAGGCTGCTCAGGGAGATGGGTAAGTCACCATCTCTGGAGGCATTTAAAAGCTGTGTAGATGTGGTGCTTGGCGATATGAGTTAGTGGTGGACTTGGTAGAGTAGGGTTTTCCAAGCTATATGTTTGGATGATTCTATGAAGATCATAGAATCAACCAGGTTGGAAGAGACCTCCAAGATCATCCAGTCCAACCTAGCACCCAGCCCTAGCCAGTCAACTAGACCACTAAGTGCCTCATCCAGGCTTTTCTTGAAGACTTCCAGGAACGGTGCCTCCACCACCTCCCTGGGCAGCCCATTCCAATGCCAATCATTCTCTCTGCCAACAACTCCCTCCTAACATCCAGCCTAGACCTCCCCTGGCACAACTTGAGACTGTGTCCCCTTGTTCTGTTGCTGGTTGCCTGGCAGAAGAGACCAACCCCCACCTGGCTACAATGTCCCTTCAGGTAGTTGTAGACAGCAATGAGATCACCCCTCAGCCGCCTCTTCTCCAGGCAAATTAAATGCAAATGCATTTAATTTTGGAAGGAAAAATATCCTCTTAGCAATTCAGACCAGTTTAATCAGAATTGCTAACACTGGTAAAGACCATAAGATGTTGGTGTAGTAAATATCACAGTTCACCTTGCCTCGTTTGTTGTCTGTATAGAGCTTGAAAAATCAAAGGGTATGATCTGACAAGAAGATAAGGCTGAAATCCTGTTAGGGCAGTCACTTCAAGCAGATAACACAGATGGTGACAAAATCAGGAACTGTTATTAGACCTACTTCAGAAAGAAGACCTGAGTACCAACAGCCTCCTGAATGGCCAGTAACAACCACAAAAGGTGGCAGGGGTTAGAAGGAACCTGCAGAGATCATGAAGTCCACCCCCCTGCCAAAGCAAGATCACCTAAAGGCAGGTCACACAGGAACACATCCAGACATGTCTTGGAATTCTCCAGAGAAGGAGACTTCACAACCTCTCTGGGCAGTCTGTTCCAGGGCTCTGTTTCCCTTACAGCAAAGAAGCTTTTCCTCATACTGAGATGGACCTGTCTGTATTCCAGTTTGTATCCATTGCCTCTTGTCCTGTCACAGGACACCACTGAGAAGAGACTGGCCTCTTCCTCTTGACACCCACCCTTGGGATATTTATAAACATTAATAATATCTTGTCTCAGTCTCCTCCAGACTAAACAGCCCCAGGTCTCTCAGCCTGACATCATGAGATAGATGTTCCAGTCCCTTCATCATCCTCATTGCCTCTATTGGGCACTCCTCAGTATATCCCTGTCCCTCTTGAACTGGGGAGGCCAGAACTGGACACTATACTCCAGATGTGGTCTCATCAGGGCAGAGTAGAGGGGGAAGAGAACCTCCCTTCAGCTGGGAGCTATGTAGTCACACAGCTTGTTCCTCTATTGAGAAGCCTGAAGCCTGGCTTCGTCGTGGCTTCTTCTGGCATTCAGATGAATGGTCCAACACAGAGGAACTCTGCATGCAATGTCTGAGCTTAATCTCCATACATTCTTAACCATTATGGACAAGTTGCTGGAACAATATGATAGGCATGACAAAGATATGGAAAGATGAACAGAAGCAGATCTGCTAATAGATTCAATCTTTAGAGCTGATCTGCACTACTGATCTCACTGGAGCGGAGTCAAAAGCGGTGCACCTGTTTCTAAAAGCTGCACATGGCCTTTCTAGGTAGGATTAGAACTGGGTTCACTTCAGTTGGTCAGCTTGCAACTCAGAGAAAGACAAGTGCAAAGATGTTCCCACAGATACATAGCCATGTAGGAAAAAACCCTCTGCAGATCAAACTGTTTCTAAATTACTTCTACAAAGTGATTTTTTCAAAACTCAGTCCCTCTCTGTCTGTATAATCCTTTATATATCTGCTAAAATCTAAGCACTTTAGAAGAGCTTCCACACCTTTGTCTAGAAGCCACTGTGTTGGTTAGAGAGATCCATGCTTCTATCCAACTGTTGTGTAATGCCCTGGTGTACCATAACAGCATTACATTTTACTTTGATGCTGTGTCACAGCAACTCGAATAGCAAGGGAACATCCAGACATTTGCTGGCTGTAATCTTATTGAAGGAGCTGTTGGTAACCCTCAAATTCTAAACCTAATTGTTCTTCAAAACGTATCTTTGTGTGACTGTGCTAACTTTTTTTTTTCCAGTTCTCATTCCTTTAAGACTAATCCAAATCAGAGTTTTGTAGATTGCATTTTTTTATACCTCCTATATTGTTAATATTAAACACTCTAATAGCTTCCTGATTTGTTGGATAAAAGACATATAAATCCCACACAGCAAATCCACCCTCCTCAATTGAGAGCAACTGACATGAACAATACTAGATGATTTATTCTCCCAGTATTTCTGGTGGAGAATCAGCCTTTAAGTATTATTATGCCAGTTAAAACTCAACTAGTTCCCTGTCTCCTATCACAGCAGTCAAAAGAACAAATCAGTAGGGAAAGGCTTCAAACAGCAACAACAAAGTGGTGCTGCTTCTTCACAGCATTTTAGCTTACACAGTTTGTAGATATGCAACAGAGGGAGAACATCCAAGCTCTTGAGCAGCAAGCAAGGCTACTGCAGCTCAGCTGTAAACAGATGCTATATGTATAGAGATAGGCACTAACCAGAGACAATCCTGTTGCTTAAAAGAACAAAGTTCCAGCAGAGTTTTATCCACTCTCTCTCCTGTATGCTTACAAATGAGGCCAGAAAGGAGTTAATATTGACCAGCCACAGATATAAGCTTGTGCCTGCCTTTCATGCTTCAAGGGCATGTGTCCTTCACAGAAAGAAGGAATAATTAGATAGCTGAACGACAGAGAAGCCTCCTTCCACTCTCTGCTCTGCTTCTCTCTTTTTCCCATGTGTTTGCATGCACCTCACTGTGTATCTGTCACGCAAACAGCCAAACTCGTAGTGACAAGAGCATGACAGCCAAACGAAGGCTCCAGAACAAGCATGACTGATTTCATGTAGCACATCTGCAGGTTGCAGCAAGCATGCAAGCCCATCTGTTTCCCTTTGGCATAACAGAAATGCAATTGTTTTCCACACTGAGGTATACCTCCAGGATGATTATTGCTTTCTCTTTGGTCTGTCAGCTTCACTGCTTATTAAGGCAGGCAGGCACTACTTACTAAGGCTAAGGCAGGCAGAATGAAACCACACGACTTACGTATCTCGCAGTTTGCACCGACCCATCCATGTGGACAATGGCAGATGTAACCACCAGGCTGATCTATGCACGTTCCAGCATGGTGACATGGGTTGCTGTCGCAGTCATTTACATCAGCTTCACATTCTTCACCTTATATTTGGGGGGAGGAAGGCAACAAAAACCAAACTTGTATATAGCAGATGCCTCATGTAGCAGGTACATCATTAGTCTAGACACAAAACACCTTACAGCTCAATAGCGTCTTTATGTTCAGAACGTTCAAAAGTATTCTAGAACTGACTGAAGAAGTCAAAAAGGAATATTATCCTAATTTAAATATGTGAAAACAAAGTCTAAGAGCTGACTTGGCTAACCTCACACAGATTATGTGTGCCTCGTTTCTTTCAATCATAGAATCATAGAATCAACCAGGTAGGAAGAGACCTCCAAGATCACCCAGTCCAACCTAGCACCCAGCCCTATCCAGTCAACTAGACCATGGCACTAAGTGCCTCATCCAGGCTTTTCTTGAAGACCTCCAGGCACAGTGACTCCACCACCTCCCTGGGCAGCCCATTCCAATGCCAATCACTCTCTCTGTCAAGAACTTCCTCCCAACGTCCAGCCTAGACCTGCCCTGGCACAACTTGAGACTGTGTCCCCTTGTTCTATTGCTGGGTGCCTGGGGGAAGAGACCAACCCCACCTGTGTACAACCTCCTTTCAGGTAGTTGTAGACAGCAATGAGGTCTACCCTGAGCCTCCTCTTCTGCAGGCTGCACACCCCCAGCTCCCTCAGCCTCTCCTCATAGGGTTTTTATTCCAGCCCATGAAAATGTGGTGTAACAATTTATGGTATGTATTGTCAAGTGCCCTGCAGTGATGTAAATAATCAGTGCCTCTGAGAAACTGACACTGTGCCACAGAAAGCTAGTTCTTTAAAAAAAAAAAGGCCTTTTAATTAGCACAGATCAAAAAGCACAGTTTGATCACAAAACAACTACGAATCATCAAATCACAGAATCCTACAATGGTCTATGTTGGAAAGGACCTTAAAGATCATCTAGTTCCAACTGCCCCTGCTAAGGGCAGTGACAGCTTCCACTAGACCAGGTTGCTCAAGGCTCTGTTCAACCTTGAACACCTCCAGAGTGGGCAATCTGTTTCAGTGTCTCACCACCCTCACTGTAGAGAATGTTTTCTTAATCTCCGGTCTTAATCTCCCTTCATGCTCTTAAAGCCATTGCCCCTAGTCATGGAATCATAGAATCAACCAGATTGAAGAGGCCTCCAAGATCATCCAGTCCAACCTAGCACCCAGCCCTATCCAATCAACTAGACCATGGCACTAAGTGCCTCATCCAGTCTTTTCTTGAACATAGGATGAGGTTTATCCACTACTATCCCATTGGATAGTACCCTAAATGAATTAACAGAGCATCAGGTGGTAAATTATCTTGACAGCAGACATTTGGATTACACCAATTATGTCAGTTTAAATGCAGAGCCAAAGGATTGAATCAGCCACTCACTATTGTTCTGAAAGCGTAAATAGATTCCAAACAAGTGTTTTAGGGTTTTAGCAACTGTGTATTAAGGTAACAAAGTTGTGTCTTCAGTTCACAGTAACTGAGGTCAGTGTTAAAACACATAACAGCTTTGAAGCTTCCAATTAGTATATCCACTTACCTGAAAGTCTTCCAAATCCTGCATTTAAAGAGCAATCTAGTCTCAAGCAGTAAGGTCATAACACATGTTAAACACATGTTCTTTTTAGTAACAGGCTTTTCTTTTTTCTTTTCCCTTGAAAAATTCATAAGGTTCAAAGCAGTTGCAAGCAATATGAAGAATGTTTTGCTCTCACTAGGCTGAGTTTCAATTCAGTAATTTCCAGATTGTTTCCTTGAAGAGACAGCCTCACTTAGTATTTCTCTTAGAATCACAGAATCATACAATCAGTCAGGGTTGGAAGGGATCACAAGGATCAGCCAGTTCCAACCCCTCTGCCATGCCCAGGGACACCCTACCCTAGAGCAGGCTGCCCACAGCCTCACCCAGCCTGGCTTTAAACCCCTCCAGCCATGGGACCTCAACCAGCTCCCTGGGCAACCCATTCCAGGCTCTCACCACTCTCATGCTCAACAACTTCTTCCTTACATCCAGCCAGAACCTACCCACCTCCAGCTTTGCTCCATTCCCCCCAGTCCTGTCACTCCCTGATATCCTGAAAAGTCCTCTCCCAGCTTTTTTGTAGGCCCTCTCCAGATACTGAAAGGCCACAAGAAGATCAACTCAGAGCCTCCTCTTCTCCAGACTGAACGTTCTGTCCTCATAGCAGAGCTGCTCCAGCCCTCTGATCATCCTTGTGGCCCTAATCTGGACACACTCCAGCAAGTCCACGTCCTTCTTGTAATGGAGGCTCCAGAACTGGATGCAGTACTCCAGGTGAGGTCTCACCAGAGTGGACTAGAGTGGGAGAATCACCTCTCTCGCCCTGCTGGCAACACTTCTCCTGCTGCAACCCAGGCTCTGCTTGGCTTTCTGGGCTGCAAGTGCACACTGCTGGCTCATGTTGAGCTTCTCATCCACCAGCACCCCCAGGTCCCTCTCCTCAGGGCTGCTCTCCAGCCACTCACTGCCCAGCCTGGATTTGTGCTTGGCATTGCCTCGACCCAGATGCAGGACCAGTGAACACAGTCAACCAGGAGTTCTGTCTAACATGAATCACTTGCCTGTATATCCAGGTGCACAAATACATGTGGCATTCAGGCCTTCGCTGTCACAAGTGCCACCGTTCTGACAGTTGATGCTCACGCAGGGGTCTTTGTATAACTCACAGTGTGTTCCTGAAAAGGTGAAGTTGTAATTGCCATTAATATGACCACAGAATCAAGTTTCATCTGGAAAAGACCTCTAAGATCGTTGAGTCTGAGCTTCAATCTAACACCACCATGGCCATTAAGCTATGTCCCAAAGTTTCACGTCCACACGTTTCATGAACACCTCCAGGTACAGTGACTCAACCTCCTCCCTGGGCAACCTATTCCAATGCCTGACCACTTAACATCTGGCACAATTCCAGATCGTTTCCTCTTGTCTTATGGCCTGATGCTAAGGAGAAGAGACCAACCCCCAGCTCGCTCCAACCTCCTTTCAGGGAGTTGTAGAGAGCAATGATGTGAATTAATCAAGCTCAGTCACCAGGAAAAACTGCCTGCAGGATGAGCTTCCTGTGGCAGTTTCCACAGCTCAGGAAAGATCTCACCTGGAGGTGAGGCCTGTGAAGAGCTGGTCTTTATCAGCTTTTTGTCTGTGGTGCCACTCAGTCTAGGGTTCTTTGCTTGTGAAAACTGGCCCTCAACTAACTGAGCAATTGACCACAACCAAACCAACAGGGGTACAAATGGAGTTCTGCTATGGAGGGGAGTGCTGTCTCTTGCTATTACTGCATGGAAGCAGCCTTTGCAGCTCAGAACCTCTCCCCTTTAGAACAGAACTTAAGGAATCTCACACCACCTCCTGCCTTGGTGAGTACAGATACATAGATATCCTGGGTACCCATGGGAGGTTTTCCTTTTATGACTGAGTTGTCTGCACATTTTGGTTCATCTCTGTGCTAGTTTGAAGCAAGCTAGAATGTTTTGGTAACAGAACTAGATAACGGGCAGTGAAATGAAAAACAAGTGATGTCAACTTCTCTCATAGTCTCGCTGAGAACTCTGGGAAGAAGAAGAAAACATTCTCCATTTTGTCTCTCACTCTTGCTTTTGCCTTAGACCTGGTCACATCTCATTAACCCTGCTCCTACTAACCTTGCTCCCTAACCTCTTGGCTGCACCTCTCTTCTTCCTGAGAACTGGGGTAAGGTTGAGAGGGCCGGGGGGAGGTGTTGGGGTGGTTTGAGAGCCCCTCCTGGGGACTCAGGTTTCTGGGAGGGGAGTTGTGCTTTTATATTGTTTATCCTTTGTATATTTTTGTATATAACTGTATATAACTGTATATATTGTAAATAGCTGCTTGTAAATTCTGCTAGCTGTAAATAAATTGCTTCATCTATAATCCCAGGGTCCGTCTGAGTTAGCTGGGGCAAATACAAAGTGTGGGAGGGGCGGGGTAACCCCCAAACCATCACAATCTCTCCAAATAGTTTATTAGTTGGGGAACATTTTTCCAACAACAGCCAAACCTGTAATTTCATTCTGTTGGAAGGAGAGCAGATTTAATAAATCAGTGGCTGTGAGTCACCTGTTTTGTGTGTCTCCTTCACAGCAGTCCTCCACTTTCTTCTCAAGCAAGATGTGCTGCACGCACAGTGCTCTCAGCTGTGCGTGCAGGTCAGATGGGAACAGAATACCAAGTCATAACATTATGGTTAGTGCTCTTTAAACTGTCAGGAAAAGCTGAGGGTCATTTCCTCACCAAGCCTTTAAAATGATGAATTCTCTATTTATTGTTGAAGTGCAGTGCAATCACCAGCATGAAATACAGACTTAGCCTCAAGCAGCTGTAGTGAGCGTTACTTAGAATCATAGAATCAACCAGGTTGGAAGAGACCTCCAAGATCTTCCAGGCCAACCTAGCACCCAGTCCTATCCAGTCAACTAGACCATGGCACTAAGTGCCTCAGCCAGGCTTTTCTTGAAGACTTCCAGGGACGGTGCCTCCACCACCTCCCTGGGCAGCCCATTCCAATGCCAATCACTCTCTGTGCCAACAACTTCCTCCTAACATCCAGCCTAGACCTCTCCTGACACAACTTGAGACTGTGTCCCTTGTTCTATTGCTGGTTGCCTGGGAGAAGAGGCCACCCCCCACATGGCTACAATGCCCCTTCAGGTAGTTGTAGACAGTAATCAGATCACCCCTGAGCCTCCTCTTCTGCAGGCTGCACACCCCCAGCTCCCTCAGCCTCTCCTCATAGGGTTTGTGTTCCAGGCCACCACCAGAGGGACTACTGGATAAAAGGAGACATGCATGGAAGAAACACCTCCCGTTCTTAGACCTGACAAGGAAAACCCAACTTTTTGTTAGAATTAGCAATGAATATGGAATAGAGTAGGATATAAAATAGAACACTGAAAACAAAAGGTGTGCGTTAGGGTAGAGCAGAGTCTCCCCACACACCCAGGCTTGTACATTGCTTGATTCCTGCAACTCTATTAAAAGCCTTCACTTGCATGAACACAAGTTTATGCCTGTTCTTTACGACACTTAAGACATAGTCACTCTATCTTCAATACAGAACAGAAAGAAGATTAACATGAGTAACATGTAAAAGCTGCATCCAGAGTCTTCTCCCAGCAGGATCTGAAACAATACATGCCAAAGATCCCATCCTACCTTCGTATTCAGCGAGGCACAGGCAGTCGTAGCCGTTGACCCGGTCTCTGCAGGTGGCCCTGTTCTGGCAGGGGGCAGAAAGGCATTCGTTATATTCCTCTTCACAGTAAAGGCCGTGGTAACCTACATCACACAACGAGGAAACAGAGCAAGCTAGGAGACGCTTCCCAGGAAAAGCGATAGTCAGGCGACTGTAGCCTATGGGCAGATGCTTGCTAATTGGAGTACACCGTGCAGAAAGAGAATGTACTAACAGGCTGATTTTGAAGTGAAAACTACCCAAAACGTCTTGGAAACGACACATCCTGAGAGGAGACCCAGTGCTAAACCACAAGGAGGCTGTAAGCAGAAGGCTGGTGATCAGAGCCACGGGAAACAACGTGAATACATGCAAAAGCACCAAGATGAAGCTGTGCTGCTGTAACCATCTGTTAAGCTGCATGAGCTAAAAAATCAACTGCAGAGGAAATAGGCTGCATGGTATTACACTGCAGAGGAAATAGGCTCCATGGTATTACTTCTGAAGTCTCAAGCACTTTTCATATTCTGTGGAGTTTTTTCTGACACCCCTCAGTTGTTTTTCTTTCTCCCCTCAAATATGCTCTATGTGCTGTCTATTTAGAAAGTAGAGGGCAGGTGTTAATGTCTGCACATCTGCTTTCAGTTTCAAGCTCCATATCCCTATGCCTTTAAGGAAGCCTAATGTAAAACTTAGCTGCAACATCAAATTTCTAGACAGATTTCTTCACTTTAAGAGGAGAAAAATATACAAGATGAAGGGATAAATATGAAACTCTTTAAGTTTTCAGTTCTAAAAATGAGTTTAGGAAAACAGCACCTAGCAATTTCAACTGCCTGCAATTAAGGTATTTTGTCAGACCCAGAACTAATTGATAAGACTCATGGAATGGTTTGGGTTAGAAGAAACCTTAAAGATCATCTAGTTCAAACCCCACACACACCATGAGCAGGACACCTTCCACTCAATCAGATTGCTCAAGGTCCCACCCAACGTGGCCTTGAACATTTTCAGGGAGGGGACATCCACAGCTTCCCTGGGCAACCTGTTCCAGTGTCTCACCACCCTTGCTGTAAAGAATTTCTTCCTAATTATCAACTGATGGGAGTTCTAGTGTCTGCTCCTGCAAAGACAGGATATGCCAGCTCTATTTAAACAGGATTACACCTGTTGCTCTTCAGCTCAACACCCAGTCCCCCTCTGTGAGGATTCCTCCGTTATGCAAACAAATAGCAAATCAATCAAAACACTTCCAAAAAGGAAGACTGAAAATTTGCAATGAATCAATTATCATCTTCACATCCTCAAGCATACAAAGCAAACCATGTGTGAGGAAACACTCTTTGGCATTGCACAATGACATTATTCAGATGAAAATTGCCCACACCGTTCACAGAAATGGATGAGCTGAAAACATTTTGAGGTCACTGAAACATCTGGAAGCAGAAAATTTTGGAACTAAGTTTTTTCCAACAAGCTTTATAAAACTTAAGTCACATAATCACATAATGCCAGGTTGGAAGGTCTGGTCCAAGCTTTCTAGGTAAATCAAGTTGAAATGAGATGGCCCAGCACCCTTTCAAGCTGAGTTTTCAAACTGTCCACTGTAGGGGAACCCACTGCTTCCCCTGGGGCTTGATTCCAACTTCCAGATATTCTCCTGGGGAAACATTTTCTTCTGGTGTCCAGTGAGAATCTCCCCAGGAATAACTTGTACGCATTGCCCCTTGTCTTTTCCATGTGACTTCTCATAAGAAGGGAGTCTCCATCCTCTTGGTAGCCACTCTTTATACACTGGTACACAGAAATAAGGTCCACCACTCTCCCAGTCTTCCTTCATATGGCAGTCCCCCTCGACCTGGTTGCCATGCTATTCTTGATGCACCCCACAGGCCTTCCTGGCCACAAGGGCACATTGCTGGCTCATAGTCATCCTGTTGTCTACCAGGACTCCCAGGTCCTTTTTCTAAGGGCTGCTGTCCCACAGATCATCATCATCATCTGCAAGAACCCTGCTATACAACATAAAGGCTCACGAGGAAGCATTTGGAACGCTGAACCCCATTCTTTTCTTCCCACATTTATTGATTTAATGACCAAAGGCTTACTTTCAAAAGACAATTCATGGGATGGAATGTGTTGAATGTTGTCATCCTTGAGCAGTTCTGTTTTCAGTCTCAACATCTGGAATTTCTTTGAAGATCACATGTACCTCTTACAGAAAGCAATGCTTTAAAGTGCGCACTTGATATACTGTCCAAAACAAGACCTTAGCTGGTAATTCTTCTATCTTCAGAGAGCAGGTTTGTAGGCTACAGGATCTTAGATAAAAGCTCACTCCTTTCAAGGATAGTGAGAGAGTTGTCTGCATTGCAGCATGCTCTAAAGCTGTGAGAAGCCGGGGGCAGAAAGCAGTGCCATCTTTCTTCCTCAGAATGCCAGTAACAGACTCACCACCTCTAGGACTAATTCCCTACTTCAGGCAAAACTTTTGCCATGGGTAGGATATTCACATGTCCTGTTAACTGCGAAGGGAAAGAAAAGAGCTGGAGAATTTGGACTGGTTCCCCACAAGGCAAGGAAAAGCAAAGCAATAGGGAGCAGGTAAAAGGACACACAAGGCACAGTATTGTGTATATGTAGCACAGAATTGTTTTGGTTAGAAAAGACCTTTGAGATCATTGAGTCCAACCGTCAACCTAATACCACCGTGGCCATTAAACCATGTCCCAAAGTGCCATGTCTGCACATTTCTTTAACATCTCCAGGGAGGATGACCCCACCACCTCCCTGGGCAGCCTCTTCCATTGGCTGACCACTCTTTTTACTAATATCCAAGCTAAACCTCCCCTGTCACAATTTCAGGCCATTTCCTCTTGTTCTATCACCTAGGGAAAAGAGACCAACCCCGACCTCACTACAGCCTTCTTTCAGGTAGTTGCAGAGAGAACCACTTTCTCAAGCACCTTTCCCCAAAAGCAGCTTGAACGTTTAGGTGCAGAAGGAGGAGCAGGGCCACAGTGCTATGGGGAGCTGCCCCAGCCCAGCTGAAGCTGCAGCAAGCAGCATGGTGTTCATCTTTGCATCACAACAAAGCTTTAGCTCCTCCGTCTCCCTGCCCTGTGCAAGGCCTGGGCTGCAGCAGCACCCAAAATGCCACCGTTTCCATCCCCTAATCCTGTGGCACCCTTGGTCTTCCTTGTCTCTCTTTTTGAAACTGGGGGTTATGTTCCCTGTGAGTTGCAGGCAGTGGGAGCTCTTCACCAGAGCACAATGACTTCTCAAATATGATAGAATGTGGCATTGCAACTTCATCTGTTAGTTCTTCAGGATGCATGGATGGATCTCATCAGGTGTCACGGATGTGTACAGCTTCAGGTTCATTAGGTGGTCTTGAATCTGTTCTCTTACAGTGAGAGGATCTTGATTCTCCTGGTCCCTGTACTTGACTTCTGCAACCTGGATGATGTGGTTAGATTCCTTACCATTGAAGATGGAGGCAAAGTCATTGAGTACCTCAGCCTTCCCCACATCTTGTGTGACCAGGTCTCCCATTTCCTTCCAGAGAGGGTCTACATTTTCCCTGGTCTTCTTTTTGTCGCTGACACAAAAAGTTTTTCTTGTTATTCTTGATGTTCCTGGCCAGATTTAATTCTGTCCTGGGCCTTAGCTTTCCTGGCCTGATCCCTGGCTGCTTGGACAGCTTCTTTGTTGTCATTCCAGTGACACTGCTACCTCACCTTAAAATGATTTCTCCTGTAAGGCTATGATTTTGTAATGCAGCTGTAGGTATCAGCCAAGCCATAGAGAAATCTGTGGCTATTTTCAGTGCTCACCCTGCAGTTCTGAATTTGCTGTATGGAATGTGTAGAAGGAATATGTATTATTCTAAACAGGCAGAATATCTGCTTAGTACACTGAACTGAAACAATGGGAGTACTTTTCAACTACAAATGGATCTAGATATAACAATATTAGAAGATCTACACAGCAAATCACTGCTTGGTACAAACCAGGGGTACAGAGGCATCTGTAGCTGGTTCCAACACTGCGACAAGTGCCATGTGCACAAGGATTGAGAGCACAGAAGTCAATCAGCTGAGCACACGTGGGTCCTGTAAATCCAGGACTACAACTGCAGGAGAAGGCATGTCTGTCTGCGTAACAGGTTCCATTGTTCTGGCAGGGAGATGATGCACAAGGGTCTATTTTGTCTTCACAAGAGGTTCCTAAAAACCCTGAAAGAAATCAATGGTTTTGATAAGCATTCTGCTGTGCATACAATTTTAATAACTAAAGCAAGCTAGAAGTAAGCCATTGATATATCACAGAATCATAGAATCAGGAAGGTTGGAAAAGATTTCTAGGATCAAGTCCAACTTTCTAATCAACAGCTCCATGACCACTAGACCATGTGCCAAAGTACCTTGTCTGCACGTTTCTTTAACACCTCCAGAGATGGTGACTCCACTGCCTCCCTGGGCAGTCTGTCCCAATGCCTGACCACTCTTACAGGAAAGAAATCCTTCCTAAAATGCAACCAAAACTTCCACTTCCACAGCTTGAGGCCATTACCTCTTGTCCTGTCAGTACATGGGAGAAGACATTGGCCAACGCTGGCCTGACTCCAGCCTCCTTTCAGGTAGCTGTAGAGAGCATTGAGGTCTCTCCTCAGCCTCTTCTTCCCCAAGACTAAACAACTCCATTTCCCTCAGTCTCTCCTCACCAGAACTGTCCTCCATATCCTACACCAGCTTCATTGCCCTTCTCTATAGCCACTGCAACACTTCAATGCCTTTCTTATACTGCGGTGCCCCACACTGGACACAGTACTTCTATTCCCATTCATAGAATCATAGAATCAACCAGGTTGGAAGAGACCTCCAAGATTATCCAGTCCAATTCTTTAGTTCTACAAAATGAGAAAAACTTCCTGTATATATTAAATCCTAATTTTACCCTTTAAGGTGATGTGATAAAAGACATTTTAGCTAAAATCATACTACCATGAATTGCCAAAATATCTGTGGAAGCTGACAGTGCTTATCCACTTTCTGAATATTCCTGCTGAGAAAAGCAGAAGTACAATATGAAAATAAGAAAAGCAAAAATGGACCCTTTTCCACTAGGGTTTATCTCTGTGTTAAGAGCAACAACTGCTAAAGCAGCACCTGAGTTTACTTGAGCTTCAATCATTAAGAAGAGTATGTTTTACAAGAACATACTTCTCATTAGCAGGAGAGAGCACAGAATGGTTGAGGTTAGAGGGGACCTTAAAAAGCATCTAGCTCCATCCCCTCTGCCATAAAATAAACTGCCTAGAGACTGATTTTTTTACAAATTAGTCAAACATAACCCAGCAAGAGAACAGGCAAGAGCCTTCTGCCCCCTTCATTGTGTTATCCTACAGCTCAGATTGCTTCATGGGCTGTGTCAGGACCCCCTGCACATGTGGAAGAAGGAGAGCTTACAAACAGGTGCTGTGGAATCCTGTATTAGAGGTTCAGATTGCTTCATGGGCTGTGTCAGGACCCCCTGCACATGTGGAAGGAGAAGAGCATACAAACAGATGCTGTGGAATCCTGTATTAGAGGTTCAGATTGCTTCATGGGCTGTGTCAGGACCCCCTGCACATGTGGAAGAAGGAGAGCATACAAACAGATGCTGTGGAATCCTGTATTAGAGGTTCAGATTGCTTCATGGGCTGTGTCAAGATCCCCTGCACATGTGGAATAAGGAGAGCTTACAAACAGGTGCTGTGGAATCCTGTATTAGAGGTCTCTCCTGTAGATGATAATTGCATAACCATCAGAAACTGAAAGTAACAGAAACCCTAAAATAAAGAATCTAATTCTAGCAATGGTCTGTTGACTAATTTAAAAAGATCCTCTACTGTCACTAGAAAATTCTGGGCAGATTTAAAAGAATCTACAAGGACTTTTAACTGCTTTCAGGGGGAGATCAGCCACTGAGTCCAGCAAAATCTCTACACTAGCTCTGAAAGCAGATTAAAAAGGATCAAAGAGATCTGAGGTCACAGGATGACACTAATGCTGCTTTACTACAACCTTTGCAATAGACTTCCCTACAAAGAGGAGCTTCCTGGCAGATGGCTGATGTTTCAAGTGACAAAGCACTTTAAGAACATATGCAGGTTTAAAATACACTAAAACATGTTGTCCTTGTGCTATCTTTGACTGCACTGTGAAATGTGTTTAGCTGATTCTGGAAACTTAAATCTTCTCTATGGGTTAGATATCTGAAAATACTCCAAGTATCATCAGCTACACAGGATCACAGGACATAAGGGGTTGGGAGGGACCCAAGGAGACCACTGAGTCCAACCCCCCCTGCCAGAGCAGGACAATCCTATCTAACACAGATCACAGAGGAGCACATCCAGACAGGGCTTGAAAGGCTCCAGAGAAGGAGACTCCACAACCTCTCTGGGGAGCCTGTTCCAGTGCTCTGTGACCCTCCCAGTAAAGAAGCTCCCTCTTGTGTTGAGGCAGAACCTCTTGTGCTGCAACTCACACCCATATGAATTACAGATGTGAACTGAAAGTCTATTATTTTAGCAGTCTTGAATGTACATTTAGGTCCTTATCAATAAAACTGTTGAAAACAAATACTGCAAACAACTAATTTAAAAATCAAATTCAAAGGACTACTGATTGAAAACAGAATCAAATGCTGGAGGTAAAAATAATTAAAAAGCCAAGATCATTCAGCTGTGGATAAATATCTCCTGAACTCTTCTTCAGCCAGCTAACATGAACCCAACCCTGCATCTAGGTCATTATTGGTGTAATAGAGAGAGCAGTGAAATGTAAAGACCACTGGTGATTTGAAAGATCTGAATGCATAACTTAGCAAGAGAATAATATAGAAGGAGAAAGGCAGAAAATGTTTATACTGCTAAACCCCACAATAGAGCATGTGTGCTTAAATGGGTCAGACCTTTTGGCTGAAAAGAAAAACAGAAATATTGGAATCATAGAATCAGTCAGGGTTGGAAGAGACCACAAAGATCAGCCAGTTCCCACCCCCTGCCATGCCCAGGGACACCCTACCCTACATCAGGCTGCCCACACACTCATCAACCCTGTCCTTAAACACTTCAATGCATGGGGCCTCAACCACCTCTCTGGGCAACACATTCCAGGCTCTCACCACTCTCATGCTCAACAACTTCCTCCTCATGTCCAGCCTGAACCTACCCACCTCCAGCTTTGCTCCATTCCCCCCAGTCCTGTCAGTCCCTGATATCTTGAAAAGTCCCTCCCCAGCTTTTTTGTAGGCCCCTTTCAGAGACTGGAAGGCCACAAGAAGGTCAACTCAGAGCCTCCCCTTCTCCAGACTGCACAGCCCCAACTCTTTCAGTCTGTCCTCACAGCAGAGCTGCTGCAGCCCTCTGAGCGTCCTCCTGGCCCTTCTATGGACACACTCCAGCATCTCCACATCCCTCTTGGAATGGGGGCTCCAGAACTGGATGCAGTCCTCCAAGTAAGGTCTGACCAGAGCAGAGCAGAGCAGAGCAGAGGGGGAGAATCACCTCCCTGGCCCTGCTGGCCACACTTCTGCTGCAGCCCAGGCTCTGGTTGGCTTTCTGGGCTGCAAGTGCACACTGCTGGCTCATGTTGAGCTTCTCATCCACCAGCACCCCCAAGTCCCTTTCCTCAGGGCTGCTCTCCAGCCACTCACTGCCCAGCCTGGATTTGTGCTTAGGAATTGAATCAGGTGATACTCTTTATACAATGCTACAGACCTCCAGAGCAGTGATAGAAACTAGATCAGAAAATGTTTTCAGGTAGAAAAGCTCTGGATAAAAAGACCAATTTGTCACTGTGGTGGGATGTGAATTACTTGGCTACTCAAAGCAGGAGAGGAAGTCAAACATTCCCTAACCATACTGTACAACTACATTTTATACAGTCTGTAGAACAAGCAGCTTGCTTCCAAGTATTACACAAATACAGAAGAGAGGAGAAAAAAGGTCTGTGAATTACTGAGTCAGGATTACAAAACCTTTAGATCTGAAATACAGGAGTAAGTATTAAAAGAAAACACAGGAACTCTATGAGGTTTTTCCCCATAGAAAATGGTTCTGTGAGGACAGATAAGAAGTCTGATGGTCTGTCACCGGAGTTCAGTAGAGGGATAAAAAGATACTCATCATAGAGAAAGAAGAAATCATTAAAATGTAGCTGTAAGATTTTGACTGAAATTCACCCCAGCTAAGTCTTTATGGATGAAGATGAACAATCTTTTTTTAATCCTCACTCCTTAGCATTGCTTAAGCTTCCTCATTATAAATTTGAGTAGAAAATCCAAAGTCCTCTTTAGTACAGGCGAAGCAACAACTTCAGGTAGCAGTTTATTGTCTGACCCCTTCCTCTTGACATCTGCTCCTTAGATACTTACAAACATTAATAAGATCTCCTCTCAGTTTTCTCTTCTCATTGGAATGGGCTGCCCAGGGAGGTGGTGGAGGCACCATCCCTGGAGGTGTTCAAGAAAAGCCTGGATGAGGCACTTAGTGCCATGGTCTAGTTGACTGGTTAGGGCTGGGTGCTAGGTTGGACTGGATGATCTTGGAGGTCTCTTCCAACCTGGTTGATTCTATGATTCTATGATTCTCCAGACTAAACAGCCCCAGGTCTCTCAGCCTCTCCTCCTAAGATTCATATCTGATTTGGGTTTTTCAAGTGCCTCAGATTTTCCCTTCTGTGAGTTATCATATGAACCACAGATCTCATTTGAAACAGAAACTCACAATCTCAAGGTCATCCCTTGTTTTTTTTCCCCATCTCATTCCTTTTTTTGCCAACTTTTTCTTTCCCCTTCATGACACTTTCCATGTTCTTTTATCTTTTCTGTCTAACCACATTCTGTCTCCAGGCTTTCATTTGTTCCACATACATCAGCTCCCTGGCTACCTTCCCCCCCACTGTGCTGAATTAGCAGTACAGAAAGGGAGGCCTCTTCTCAACAAGCAATTAGCAGTAAGCGCAGCAGGAGAATAGCAGCAGAGCAAGAGACCCTACTTAAATTAGAAATCTCTATGATAGGTTTTTGTCATGGAAAATTTGAGGCCAGGCTAAAAATAGCAGATCTGCAAGTTATTGCATCTGCAGTTCTCAATTAACTACTTTTTGTTGTCTTTACAAAAATAACCAAATCTCTTCAAAACTCAAACTGCAGCTCTCAAAATATTCCTCTGTGAGAGGATAATACCTCAAAGGAAGGAAGAAGAGGCATTGGAAAGGCAGTCATTAATAAATTTAGACAATCTATTTTGTTAAATCAGCCTTTTCCTTCCATGAGATATCTGAATTATCAGAGAATCACAGACTGGCAGGGGTTGGATGGCATCTCTGGAGATCGTTGAGTCCAACCCCCTCTGCCAAGGCAGTTTCACCTAGAGAAGGTGACACAGGAACACATCCAGGCAGGTTTTGAGTGTCTCCAGAGATGGAGACTTTACCACCTCTCTGGGCAGCCTGTTCCAGCACCCTTAAATCAAAGAAGCTCCTTCTCATGTTTAGGTGGAACGTCTTAGACTTGAGTTTGTACCTGTTACCCCTTGTCCTGCCACTGGGTGCCACTGAAAAGAGACTAACACCCACCCTTGAAGCATTTATAAGCTCTCACATTTATGAGCTCTCTCCTCACTCTTCTCTTGTCCAGACTAAAAAGCCCAAATTCCTTCCTCATAAAGGACCTGTTCCAGTCCCTTAATCATCTTTGTGGCCCTCGAATTCCTCAGCTCATTGGCATTAGTCGATGAGGTGACAGAAATAATTCTTTTAGTTCTGAATTATTGCTCTTACACACATTTCAGTGAACTGACCCACATGCAGACATATGGAAACACAATAAAAGAGGCATGATTTTCTCACATCCTCACTAGAATCATGGAATCAACCAGTGGGACTGGCTGATCCTGGTGGTCCTTACCAACCATAGCGATTCATAGTGCTTAGATGTTGTGCTGAGGGATTTGGGTTAGTCAGGGACTTGTCAGTGTGAAACTAATGATTAGACTCAATGGTCTTGAAGGGCTTTTCCAGTCTAAGACATTCTGTGAGTCTGTAACCAGGTTGGAAGAGAACTAGACAAGAGAAAAATGAGACCACACCCTGTCTCCTCAGACACACTGGGACACTAAGCTCCTACTACACTTCACTCCTGATTATACAAAGATTTCTCATCTGGATTCTTAATTCTCTTCACAGATATGGCCTAAGGCAGAACTTTAGAAGTAGTTAAATATATAAATACATCTGGAAAATCACATTAAGTACACTTTGCAGTTTGTATGAGGTACTGGGCTAGGACTTTGCTGCTTACCTTCTGGGCACTGACAACTGAATCCATTGATGTTGGATGAGCAGGTGCCCCCATTTTGGCATGGCTGCTGGATACAATGATTGATCTCTGACTGGCACAGCTCTCCAGTGTAACCTACAACCAAGCACACAACACTCAGCAAACACAGTGAAAATGAGGGTTTGGCACAAAATGTATTACTAGGTCATTCAAACAGTACCCTTAGTTTTCTTGAGTAAAACTAACCAAATAAAGAAACAGATTCCAGAACACTCTTCTAATTTCTTACAAAATGAGGCTTTTAGTTGGAACTTATACTTCACTGGAGAAACATTAGTGGAAATGAAGAGAATGTAGCAATTGGATTTTAATAGCAGCACCATTCTGACAGCAACAGTACAATGGAGGTTGGAGCTGGGTCCTCATCAGCACCCACAAAGCCAAAACACAGAACTAATTTTCCAATGGTTTTCAAACACATCGAGTCAAATCTTTAGCAAGGCTTTAAACAAGACCTGAAGTGCATATGTTGAGTGGATGTCTTTTGCCACTTCTGGGCCACATCTACCTGGAAGCTGTGAAGAACTGCTCAGCACAGTTGCAAACTCTCCTAAACAAGCTCTTCTTGTTTAGAGAAGGGTGACAAAGCTGGTGAGAGGCCTGCAACACAAGCTCTGTGCAGAGAGGCTGAGGGAGCTGGGGGTGTGCAGCCTGCAGAAGAGGAGGCTCAGGGGGGACCTCATTGCTGAGGGAGGTTGTAGCCAGGTGGGGGTTGGTCTCTTCTCCCAGGCAGCCAGCACCAGAACAAGGGGACACAGTCTCATATTGTGCCAGGGGAGGTCTAGGCTGGATGTTAGGAGGAAGTTGTTGGCAGAGAGAGTGGTTGGCATTGGAGTGGGCTGCCCAGGGAGGTGGTGGAGTTGCCATCCCTGGAGGCATTCAAGAAAAGCCTGGATGAGGCACTTAGTGCCATGGTTTAGTTGGCTGGATAGGGCTGGGTGCTAGGTTGGTCTGGATGATCTTGGAGGTCTCTTCCAACCTGGTTGATTCTATGATTCTAATATGAAGTGTCCAAAACCAGCAAGACTACTACATCAACTGATTTCTTTCATCTAGAGGCTTCATATTTTTTCCAAGTTCTCCCATTCAGCTCACTATCTTTATGAATCATGACACAGCACTGAATATACTTAACTCATATAAACACCTCTCCATCTTCAAACTGTTACCAAGTTTGTGAAGGCTAAAAATTACTCTGGAATTCAATGTGTATTCAAGAGAATGTTGGCATAGAAAGGCAGAAATGATTGTGGTGCTCCAAAGGTTACTATGAGAATGTAATTTGCAACTGTCACTATAGCTTGTGGCAAAACTCAGAGACAATATTCTATGTCAGCTTTAGGAAAATAATTATCTCCTCTCTTCTTACTGGCTGCAGGGCATATTTGTCCACTTGAAAGAGAATATGATTCAGGGATTTTATAGCAAATATAGCACAAGTGCTACAAATTAAAAGGTGTTAAGCAAACACCCTGAGGGGGAGAAAAATACCAGCTTTCTGGTGGGATGCACATTAAGAATCATTATACCCATTCATTTTGTGCTGACATTTATGTTCATAACATTTTTACTATCAGGAGTCAGGAAATCTGATACTATTCACATACAGATGTTTCTGAGACTTCCATATGGATAGAATCACACAGAATGCATAAGGCTGGAAGGGACACTCAAAAGTCCACTTGTCCCACCCCCCTGCAGTCAGCAGGCACATCTCCAACCAGATCAGATTGCTCAGGACCTCATCCAGCCTGACCTTGAATGTCTCCAGGGATGGGGCCTCAATCACATGAGGAGAGGCTGGGGGACTGGGGGTGTGCAGTATGGAGAAAAAGAGGCTCAGGGGTGACCTTGTTGCTGTCTACAACTACCTGAAGGGAGGCTGTAGCCAGGTGGGGTTGGTCTCTTCTCCCAGGCAACCAGCAACAGAACAAGGGGACACAGTCTCATACTGTGCCAGGGGAGGTCTAGGCTGGATGTTAGGAGGAAGTTCTTCCCAAGGAGAGTGATTGGCATTGGAATGGGCTGCCCAGGGAGGTGGTGGAGTTGCCATCCCTGGAGGCATTCAAGAAAAGCCTGGATGAGGCACTTAGTGCCATGGTCTAGTTGGCTGGATAGAGCTGGGTGCTAGGTTGAACAGGATGAGCTTGGAGGTTTCTTCCAACCTGGTTGATTCTATGATGCTATCTCCAGGGAACCTCTTCCTAGTATTTCACCACTCTCATTGTGAAGAGCTTCCTCCTGATGTCCAGCCCAAATCTACCCCTGGCCCAGTTTAAAACCACTGCCCCTTGTCCTGTCACTGTAAGCCCTTGAAAACAGTTCTTCCCCAGCCGTTCTGCAGGTCCCCTTTGGATGTCAAATTGCTGCTATAAGGTCTTCTCGGAGCCTTCTTTTATCCAGGCATAACAGCCCCAATTCATTCAGCTTGTCTTTGTAGGAGAGGTGCTCCAGTCCACCCCTCCTCCAGATCCACTCTCCCAGGTCTATGTCCATCTCATACTGGGGGCCCTGGAGCTGGACACAGTAGTCCAGGTGGTGCCTCACCAGGGCAGAGTAGGATACATTTATGGTAGTTAAATTCTTATTTACCATTAAAAATAAATCCACAGGCAATGGAAATACAGATCTCCAAGTTATGAATAATTCACTCATTAAATGTTTCAGGTTCAGATGTGCCCTTTCAATGGCATTTTTCACAGATGAAGCATCTCCTACGTCCTTTTAAACACTGC
Organism: Pogoniulus pusillus; assembly: GCF_015220805.1. Taxonomy (NCBI): domain Eukaryota; kingdom Metazoa; phylum Chordata; class Aves; order Piciformes; family Lybiidae; genus Pogoniulus; species Pogoniulus pusillus. Next base: position 13,725,280 of record NC_087289.1, read on the forward strand.
CCTTATGTTGTTGTATTTTCTTCCTCTCCTAGTATCTGAAGTGGCACAGTTCATTTGCTCTGCAAAAGATATGCCCTGAATGCTAAACCAAACATGCATTATTCAAAGTGTAACACAAAACCTACCAGCGGAGCAGCTGCAGGTGAAACTGGTCCCGTTGTGTTTCTGCGCTACGTCGTTGCAGGTTGCGTTGTTGTGACAGGGCTGGCTATGACAAGCATCAAACTCTTCACACTGGGAACCTTCATACCCATCCTCACAGTCACAGAAAAAAGTAGCCTGGGAAAAAAAAAACACCACAAAATCAAACCAGGATATGTATCTTACAGTCATAGAATAGGTTAGGTTGGAAGGGACCTCAAGGATCATCCAGTTCCAACCCCCTGCCATAGGCAGGGACACCTCCCACTAGAACAGGTCACTCAAGACCTCACCCAACCTGGCCTTCAACACCTCCAGGGAGGGAGCAGCCACAGCCTCCCTGGGCAACCTGTGCCAGTGTCTCACCACCCTCACTGCAAAGAGCCCTTTCCTAACATCCAGTTGGAATCTCCCCTCTGCCACTTTAAATCCATTACCTCTTGTCCTGTCATTACAAGACTTTGTCAGTAGTCCCTCCCCAGCCTTCCTGTAGGCCTCCTTCAGATACTGCAAGGCCACTATAAGGTCTCCTCAAAGCCTTCACTTCTCCAGGCTGAAGACCCCCAACTCTTGTAGCCTGTCCTCATAGCAGAGCTGCTGCAGCCCTCTGAGCATCTTCATGGCCTCCTCTGGACTGGCTCCAACAGTTCCATGTCCTTCTTGTGCTGGGGGCTCCAGAACTGCACACAGTACTCCAGGTGGGGTCTGAGGAGAGCAGAGCCAAGGGGCAGAATCCCCTCCCTTGCCCTGTTGGCCACACTGCTCTTGCTGCAGCCCAGCACACAGTTGCTGTCTGGGCTGCACTCCCACTGCAGGCTCATGTTGAGCTTTTCATCACCCCATCATCATCACTTGGCACTGGTCTCCAGGTGGACATTGTGCCCTTGATCACCACTCTCTGTGTGCCACCATCCAGCCAATTCTTTATCCAGCAGTGCTCCACCCATCCAGTCTGTGTTTTTCCAGTTTGGTAACCAGGATGTCATGTGGGACTGAGTCAAATGCCTTAGGTTCAGGTAGATGATGTCAGTTGCCCTTCCCTTGTCCACTGCTGCTGTGACTTCATCATCATAAGCCACTCAATTTATCAGGCATGATTCGCCCTTGTTGAAGCCATTGCTGGGTACCACTAATCACCTCTGCTTTGTTTTCCATTTGCCTTAGCAGAGCCTTCAGGAGGATCTGCTCCATGATCTGCTCAATGTACTGCACAATACCATTCCAAAGATCAGGTTTTCATAGAATACCCTACTGAACAAAGATGGGTTTGCTGTTTTCTCAGTCATAACAACAGTGGCTGCCATAAGTACAACTGCACAAAGTTACTCTTTGAAATACTAAACCTGCATCCACTCTTCAGCTGAAATCTTTTATGATGTCAAATGATTTTACTCCATGAGGAGACTCAGATCACATCCATAAAATCCAAGTCACTGTGCATTTTTTAATCCCATTCCAGATATTATCTTTGTAGACTGGAGTAACTGCTACAGTAATTAATCTGCAGATTTACCCCAGTTTTTGGCCTCTCACTACAGGAAAGACATTGAGGTGCTGGAGCATGTCCAGAAAAGGGCAACAAAGCTGGTAAGGATCTGGAGAACAGGTCTTGTGAGGAGCAGCTGAGGGAACTGAACCTGTTTAGTCTGGAGAAGAGGAGGCTGAGAGGAGACCTCACTGCTCTCTACAACTCAATGACTTGGGGGTGTTGGTGGACAAGAGGATGGACATGAGCAGACTGTGTGCTCACAGCCCAGAGGGACAAACATCAAAAGAAGTAGCCAGCAGATCAAGGGAGGTGATTCTGCCACTCCACTCTGCTCTGGTGAGACCTCACCTGGAGTACTCTGTCCAGCTCTGGTGCCCTCAACATAAGAAGGATATGGGATCTGATGGAGCAGGTCCAGAGGAGAGCTACAAAAATGGCTGGATCACCACTCCTGCAAGGACAGCCTGAGAGAGTTGGGGTTGTTCAGCCTGGAGAAGAGAAGACTCCAGGGAGAACTAATAGCAGCCTTCCGATATCTGAAAGGGGCTACAAGAAGGCTGGAGAGGAACTGTTTACAAAGGCCTGCAGTGACAGGATGAGGGACAATGGTTTTAAGCTAGAGAAGAGTAGATTTAGGTTAGGCATTAGGATGAAGCTCTTTACTGTAAGGGTAATGGAACACTGGAACAGGTTGCCCAGGAAGGTAGTTAGGGCCACATCCTTGGGAGATAGTCAAGGTTGGACTTGACAAGGGTCTGGGCAACCTGATCTAATGAAGGATGTCCCTGTGCACTGCAGGGGAGTTGGACTAGATGATATTTGGAGGTCACTTCCAACCCAACTTCTGTGTGGGACTCTGGGCCATGGTCTAATGGTCCTGGAGATGTAGGGTAGAAGGTTGGACTTAGAAGGCTTTTCCAAGTTTAATGATTCTGTGATTCTCATCTGTGGTATACATTTAGACTGTCTCTCTTTGTCCATTAAACACTAGATGGCAACATCACTCATTTCCAAGGCACATCATTAGGGACTGGGAGGCATTCCAATGCACAAATACTGCAATATGTAACACAGAATGGGCATGGGACTTGAAGCAAAAAGATGGGGGTTGTATTGTAGCTTCTATTTTGACTCATGTTTGCTTCAGAAGATTAAAAATCTGTCTCCTAAGGAGAAAAAAAGTAATGTTCTTCATACAAATAAAAACCTTTATGCAGAGAAATCCAGGTTTCAATTTCCTCTCTGGATGGGGGTGTGTAGGGGGTGTATAACAGTAGGCTGTGTTAACCTAGGACAGTCAATATTTGGCATCCCAACTTGCACCACAAAAGCAGCTGTCTTAACCCTAGCTATTGTGGGCAGGAGACAGAAAACGTTTGAGATAACCAGAGGATTCAGTTAAGGCCTGAGGCTTGTTATGGTAGTTTTATATAGGTGTGTGTGAGGGGGGTTAACCCGTGGTGTATTTGGTTTCATGAGGCAGGCTGCCCGGGGAGGTGGTGGAGTCGCCATCCCTGGCGCCATTCAAGGCAGAATTGGATGTGGCACTTGGTGCCATGGTCTAGCCTTGAGCTCTGTGGTAAAAGGTTGGACTTGATGATCTATGAGGTCTCTTCCAACCTGGATGATACTGTGAAATATGCTGGGGTCCTGTGTGTGTTCGCTGTAGTGCTGAGCGTGTTAGAGGCTAAAGTGAGCCTAATCAGGCATGAATGGCACCAGCCTTGGAGGTGTTCAAGAAAAGACTGGATAGGGCACTTGGTGCCATGGTCTGGTTGCCTGGCTAGGGCTTGGTGCTAGGTTGGACTGGATGAGCTTGGAGGTATCTTCCAACCTGGTTGATTCTATGATTCTAGGATTCCTTCTAGACACATCTCACAATATCTGCTTCCACACATCACCTCCAGCATTTGAAAATGTCATTTTTGAGAAACAAACACAGATACCTAATCATTGCAGACATTAGGATTGATGTGCACATATAGATGACTGCAGCCATTTAATTATTGCTGTTACAATTCAAAATGTCATTTTTCTATCAAATGTGCTTAGGGAGAATTTAAAGCAGAAAATTGGAGTAGATGAACCAACAGTGAATTCCCTAAATAAGCCAAATTTTCTGTACTCACAGCTGCTAATATTTACTCAACAGTTACTATTGCTTTTCTCTCCCAAATGAATGTCAGTAAAACCAAAGATTTAATTGCATGTATTCGTGCTGTGACTTGTAACCCATGAAAGAAACCCAACACAAGTGGAAGGTAACAGAGAACACACGGTCTCCTTCACAGAATCATACATATTCTAGCCATGCCTTTCTGAAGTTAAACCCTGGAAGATGCATTATAACTATGAAGAAGAGGTCTAGCTAAACTACTGTAGTTCAAAAGAGCTTTGATAATCTTGCAGGACATATAACAACTGCCTAGAGACTGCTGCACAAAGAGGCTTGTAGAAAGAAGAGCAGAAAAAGCAGCAGTAGAAATGAAGAGCAGAAGCTGCATCAGCTAAACTAAGGTCTACTTAAGAGCACTTTCTACAGGCACCTGGCCTAGTTTTTCCAAATTGCCACAACACATGAGTTCAAGAGGAGAAATGGCCTAATGTGATCATCACCCAAGTTGTCTTACGGTGGTACCTGCCACCAGAATACACAGGCACAACTGTTTGCAGCAGAGTGATCACAGTATCATCAAAGTTGGAAGAGACCTCACAGATCATCAAGTCCGACCCTTTACCAGAGAGCTCAAGGCTGGACCATGGCACCAAGTGCCACGTCCAATCTTGCCTTGAACAGACTGCAGACTGAACATACTTGGTTCTTATTGTCTCATGTTAGCAGATGGCACAAAAAATTCAGAGTGGCCACTGGAATTGTTGTCACTGTTGTAGCTCTCAGTGTACAGGAGAAAGCTGTAGAGGAAGGTTCCCAAACGTCACCAGGTTATGATGTTCTGCTTCTTCTCATAATTATGCTCAGACAGTTCCATTGCACTGATCAGCAACTTGCAAATGAGCAGTTACTGAGGTGTGGAAAGAGAAGTACTAGATTAAAGCAGACCTTACAACAAAAAGTTGAAGACTTAAACTGTAATACACTGGTCTGGAGACTGGGGATTCCAAGTGCTCACTGCATGCTCCTTGTCTCCATGGAATACTTGAGTAGTGATGGTAAGATGCAATACACATTCCCTTAGACCTGATATGAGTAACTTTTTTTGTTGCAAGGGCAGAGTGTATATATATATATATATATATATATTTGTATAAATATATATATATATATATTTGCATTCCATATCAGTTATTTCCTTCAAGTGCTTGATTTTCACTAATAGTAACTAAATATATTGTCATCTGCTAGTAACATCTGTGAGCTTTAGAAGACTCCTACACAGAAGCAGTGTATGCACATGCCTTGGACCAAATGCAGTTCCAACTGCATTGATACTGTCATGGAATTTCCACACCACAGGGGGGGGTTCCACCTTACCTCATCTGGTTTGGTGATGCATTTTCCTCTCTCTGAACACGGGAGGCTGTCTGGATGGCTTCCCACAGGCGTGCAGGTGCTGAGCTTCACAACCACAGTCAAGCGCAGAGCCACAATGCACTTAGTAACAGAATCATTCAAAAAGCCTTGAAACAGAAACACAAAACCCAGTTCTTACCAGGTGAGAAAATGCACTGATACATGCCTGACGCTGCCCCACTAGACAAAGAAGTACAACTGAATTGGAAAGTAACTGTCAGTTAAGAACATCATTGCTCATATTTGATAGACAGCTCTCTAAATTTAATTAGAAGATAGATTGGAAACAAACACTATCTGGTGAGGCACTGGAACAGGCTGCTTGGGAGGTGGCACAGTCACCATCCCCAGAGGTGTTCAGAAAACTTGTGGACATGGCACTTCAGGACATGGTACTTCAGGACATGGTGTTAGGTAGAAGGTTGAACTTGATCTTAGAGGTTCTTCTCCAACCTTAATGATTCTATTTAGATTACCAAAAGGCAGACAGACTAGCAAAGCAGATGTACACCCAAAACTCAAATCTGCTCTCATTTTCTAGGTCTCAAATCGTAGAATCAGTCAGGGTTGGAAGGAACCACAAGGATCAGCTACTTCCAACCCTCCTGCCATGGGCAGGGACACCCTACCCTACAACAGACTGCCCACAGCCTCAGCCAGCCTGGCCTTAAACACCTCCAGGGATGGGGCCTCCACCACCTCCCTGGGCAACCCATTCTGTGCTGAACACCACTCTCATGCTCAACAACTTCCTCCTCACATCCATCCTGAACTTACCCACCTCCAGCTTTGCTCCATTCCCCCCAGTCCTGTCACTCCCTGATAGCCTAAAAAGTCCCTCCCCAGCTTTTTTGTAGCCCCCTTTCAGATGCTGGAAGGCCACAATAAATAAGCAAATGTTTTTGCCTGCTACCTTTTGATACACCAAGAATACATTTCCCTGCGTTATTTAATGACAACAAATACTGAAATAAAATTCAATGCAGAAATGGAGCTTATATGAATGTCTAAAAGTTATGTCAGAGTACAGAAGCACACAGATCATAAACTGTTCTGCTAGCAACAGGCAGACAATCCTTTTGGCTATATTTTTAATGAAGTTTTCAAGAACATATACCCACAATTTGACAGCATTTCTTTGTGTAGCACAGAATGGTAAGGGTTGGAAGAGACTTCTGGAGATCATCGAGTCCAACCCACCTGCCAAGGCAGAGTCACCTAAAGAAGGTTGTACAGGAACACATCCAGGAGGCTGTTGATTGTCTCCAGAGATGGAGACCTCACCACCTCTTTAGGCAATCTGTTCCAGTGCTCCATCACCCTTAAAGAAGTTCCCCCTTATGTTTAGATGGAACTTCTTATGTTCAAATTTGTGCCCAATGCCCCTTGTCCTGTCATTGGGCGCCACTGAAAAAAGACTGGTTCCATCTTCCCAACACCCACCCTTGAAGTATTTATAAGCATTTATGAGGCTCCCATCAGACCTTTCCTTTCCAGACTAAAAAGACCTGATTCTCTCTCTTTTCTCATAAGGGAGATGTTCCAGCCCCCTAATCATCCTTGTATTTGCAATTATTGTCTGATCTGATCACTCTGTAAGGTCATACACCAGATACAGATGAACAAAACATGACATTTGGAACACCTGACAAGGAAGAGGAAAATTAATGAATCTCTGGATAGCATCTGTAATTGCATGGAACTAAAATAGTTGGCTGGCAGCTATTAAAACACAGCGCAGCACAACGTCCCTGTTGGCCATATCTCTTAACAGACCTAGCTGGAAAATAAAACAGAAGACAGCAGAAAAGATAAAACAAGGCACAAACACAGCCCATGACATGTACAATTAAGTCAGAGTTTATGTAAAAATACATATACCCTGGTCCTTCCCTGGTGCCTGAACTGTGCTGTTCCACTACTGAGACTGAGAAGAGGACTTTGGCACCAGTGTTGTAGCTTTCCCCCAGCTTGTGAGACCTTGGCCCCTCAATTTAAGAAAGATGTTGAGGTGCTTTAACGTGTCCAGAGAAGGGAGTTGAGGGAGCTGGGGCACAGCCCTGTGAGGAGAGGTTGAGGGAGATGGAGGTGTGCAGCCTGGAGGAGGCTCAGGGCAGACCTCGTTGCTCTCTACAACAACCTGAAAGGAGACTGTGGCCAGGTGGGACTGGCCTCTTCTGCCAGGCACCCAGGGACAGACCAAGAAGACACAGCCTCAAGCTGTGCCAGAGCAGGTTTAGGCTGGATGTTAGGAAGAAGTTCTTCACAGCAAGTGTGATTGGCATTGGAATGGGCTATCCAGGGAGGTGGTGGAGTCATCACCCCTGGAGGTGTTTAAGAGGAGGCTGCATCAGGCACTTGGTGCTATGGTTTAGTTAATTAGAAGGATTAGGTGATAGATTGGACTCAATGATCCTAGAGGTCTTTTCCAACCTGGTTAATTCTGTGATCATCCCCTATGACCACAGTGATTAGACTGCTGGGTTACAGCCATCCATGTGTGTCATCAATTAGTTGTTTTCTTCTGGGACCTTGTGGCAGAATGAATGTGCAGTGACATAAAAAGTGTGAGTTTGGTCCGCTGTGTATACTGTACAGAGAGTGTATGCAAAAGAAAAACCTGCCACAGATCCTTCCAGAAATTGTCAAACTTAAATTTGACTTCACTGTCCTTAAAGTAAGCAAGCTTCTAAGATACAGATACAGAACTTTTGCAGGCCTATGCTTTAAAGCAGTAACAGTGAAGAGATGCAGGAGGTGTATGCATCTTTCTTCTCGTACTTCCCGCTTCATTAAATTCTGAAATCCATTTATAACCTAAAACTTCAAAGATGCAGCCTGAGCTTCTTGCATTATAGAAGAGAGATAGGATAACAGTCATATCATAGTATCATAGTATCATCAGGGTTGGAAGAGACAACCAGGAAAAAAAAAATGTCCAAGATAGTATTTGTACTAAACAGTTATAAAGCAAAGTTTCATGAAACACTCTGAATCGTAGAATTTGGTCATTTGGAAAAGACCTCAAAGATCATCAAGTCCAAGAGCCAACCTAAGACCAACCATGGCCATTAAACCATGGCCAAAATTGTTACATCCACATGGTTCTTGAATGCCTCCAGGAATGGTGACTCCAGCACCTCCCTGGGCAGCCTGTTCCAATGCCTGACCACTCATCCAGGAAAGATGTTTTGTACTTAAATGTGTCCAGAGAAGGGCAACAAAGCTGGTGAGGGGCCTGGAGAACAGCCCTGTCAGGAGAGGCTGGGAGAGTGTAGCCTGCAGAAGAGGAGGCTCAGGGCAGACCTCATTGCTCTCTGCAGCTACCTGAAGGGAGGTTGTAGCCAGGTGGGGGTTGGTCTCTTCTCCCAGGCACCCAGGGACAGAACAAGAGGGCATAGCCTCAAGCTGTGCCAGAGCAGGTTCAGGCTGGATGTTAGGAAGAAATTCTTCATGGAAAGAGTGATTGGCATGGGAATGGGCTGCCCAGGACAGGTGGTGGAGTCCCCATCCCTGGAGGTGTTGAAGAAAAGACTGGATGAGGCACTTAGTGCCATGACTAGTTAATTAGAAAGGTTAGGTGATAGGTTAGGCTCGATGATCCTAGAGGTCTCTTCCAACCTGCTTCGTTCTGTGATTCTAAACCTCCCCAGCACAATTTCAGGTAATTTCCTCTCATTATATCACCTGGTACTAGAGAGAAGAGACTGACTCCCACCTCACTGCAACCTCCTTTCAGGCTTCACAGCCTACTCTTGTTCAGACTTAAACAACCCCAGTTCCTTCAGCCACTCCTGACAGGACCCTGTTCTCTAGGCCCTTCACCAGTTTTGCTGACCTTCTCTGGACCTGCTCCAGCACCTCAATCTCTTTCCTGTGTGATCTCTTCACTGCAGGTAAATTCCTCTTCCAGAGCAGACACTGAACATCACTTGCATTCAGCATATGAAAGTGGCAAGCATGACCTATTCTACAAACTCCACAGAAAAATGATCTGAAGGCTCCCATTCTTTGTTCTTCATTTATAGATTTCACTTCATAGAATGCCAAGTCACTTGAACAATTAGCTGTCTATGCTACAAACTGTGATCCCTAAACCATATCTTCAAAGGAGGAAAATCTAATGGTCAATGTAGATCGAGAGGCAATGCTTAAGGTGAGGACACATTGGCTTAAATAGTCTAAAATATCAGATTTTGAAAACAATGCAATGAAATGAAAAAATCTTACTGAGTATGGTTCCAAATGTCTAGCAGCCTGTTCTGGCTAGCAAAGAATATTGTAATCTGTTGAATTGTAGAATCATAGAGTAAGTCAAGGTTGGAAGGGACCACACGGATCAGCCAGTTCCAACCCCCCTGCCATGGGCAGGGACACCCTACCCTAGAGCAGGCTGCTCACAGCCTCAGCAAGACTGGCTTTAAATGCCTCCAGCCATGGGGCCTCAACCATCTCCCTGGGCAACCCATTCCAGCCTCTCACCACTCTCATGCTCAACAACTTCCTCCCCACCTCCAGCTTTGCTCCATTCCCCCCAGTCCTGTCACTCTCTGAGACCCTAAAAAGTTCCTTCCCAGCTTTTTTGTAGCCCCCTTCAGATCCTGGAAGGCCACAAGAAGGTCACCTGGGAGCCTCCTCTTCTGCAGACTGCACAGCCCCAACTCCTTCAGTCTGTGCTCACAGCAGAGCTGCTGCAGCCCTCTGAGCATCCTCATGGCCCTACTCTGGACACACTCCAGCATGACCACATCCATCTTGTGAAGGGGCTCCAGAACTGGATGCAGCATTGACCTCTTCAAAGCAAGCCAATTTATTCTGGCCTCACTACACACTCCATTTCTAGCCATCTGTTCAAAGATGCAGCCAGATTTCCTTTAACAATTGAACGTGATTGTCACTGGCAGTCATGCAATTAGAAGTGAATGCTTGTAAGAATGTGATCTTTAGAAAATGTCTTTGGGTTCACTTTTGCTTTTCTGAAACAGATTGTTACATATTCTTCAGGACAGTTCCCTAAAGGAACATTAAATCAACCTTCTTTGTACTTTACATCTTGTTACTATTTTGGTATCAAAAGCCTTCTGGCAAATCAGAGGGGAAAAAAAATCATTATTCTCTCTGGAATGCCATATTTTTTCCTGTAATTCCTACCTACCTCATCTAATTTCTAAAGACTAGGAAAATAAAAGCATGGCTATTTATTTTCACTCTATAGAAGTTGCAGACAACTTTCTGAGATCTCTGGGTTTAAAGGCTGGAAGTAGCTTGTCTAATCATCTGACTCCCAGTTAAACTCAGGTCATAGCACTGCTATTAATTCCTTCCCCAATTCCCATAACAGCAACTGAGCTAGAGTGAGATTCAGATTCCACTTTTAACTTCTAGGTAAGAGGATAATTTCAGAACCATGTTTACAGCTCCCTTCGTGTAAGGTCTGGAAAAAACATTACAGTTCATAGAATCAACCAGGTTGGAAGAGACCTCCAATATCATCCAGTCCAACCTAGCACCCAGCCCTGCCCAATCAACCAGACCATGGCACTAAGTGCCTCAGCCAGGCTTTTCTTCAGCACCTCCAGTGGCAGTGACTCCACCACCTGCCTGGGCAGCCCATTCCAATGCCAATCACTCTCTCTGCCAACAACTTCCTCCTAACATCCAGCCTAGACCTCCCCTGGCACAACTTGAGACTGTGTCCCCTTGTTCTGTTGCTGGTTGCCTGGCAGAAGAGACCAACCCCACCTGGCTACAGCCTCCCTTCAGGTAGTTGTAGACAGCAATGAGCTCTGCCCTGAGCCTCCTCTGCTGCAGGCTGCACACCCCCAGCTCCCTCAGCCTCTCCTCACAGGGCTGTGCTCCAGGCCCCTCACCAGCCTTGCTGCCCTTCTCTGAACATGTTCCAGTATCTCAACATCTCTTGTGAAATGAGGAGCCCAGAACTGGACACAGCACTCAAGGTGTGGCCTGACCAGTGTTGTGTACAGAGGCAGAAGAATCTCCCTTGTCCTGCTGGCCACACTGTTCTTCACACAGGCCAGGATGCCTTAGGCTCTCTTGGCCACCTCCTGGGCACACTGCTAGCTCATCTTCAGCTACTATCTACCAGCACCCCCACGTCCCTTTCTTCCTGGCTGCTCTCCACCCACTCTGTCCCCAGCCTGTTAGAGTTGCCTACCTTAAAGTTCCAGTTCACAAATGTACCAGTGTTTGAGTCCACCTAAAGGTTCCTGAATGAAGAAGAATGACTGTCAAAGCAGCTGGACACACCATCACAATGAAGTGATTGTGCTCCTGTGCACTGGTGAGGCTGCACCTCAAATACTAGGTTCAGTTTTGGGTTCCTCACTGCAATAAGACATTGAGGATCTGGACAGTGTTTGGGGAAAACCAACAAAGCTGCTGAAGGGTGTGGAGAACAGGTCTTATAAGGAGCAGCTGAGGGAACTGGGATTGTTCAGCCTGGAGAAGAGAAGGATGAAGGGGGACCTCACGGAAGGAGGTTATAGTGAGGTGAGGGTTGGTCTCTTCTCCCTAGTGTCAGGTGATAGAACAAGAGGAAATGGCTTGAAATTGCACTAGTTGCACCAGGGAAGGTTTAGGTTCGAGATTATGATTTTTCCTGCAAGAGTGGCCAGGCATTGGAACAGGCTCCCCAGGGAGGCAGTGGAGTCATCATTCTTGGAGGCATTCAAGAACCACGTGAACGTGGCACTTTTGGACATGGTTGAATGGCTGTGGTGGTATTAGGCTGACTCTTGGACTCTATGATCTTTGGGGTCTTTTCCAACCAAGACAATTCTATGATTAGTTCCCAAGTTTTCAACTTATTTTTAATCTACTTTCCCAAGGAAATCAGACAGCAGTGGGATGTCTATCACTTTCCATCTGTTCTCTTTTTCTCTCTCAACACTTTCCCACACCAGAAGCTTTTGGGGTCAGCAGACAACTTCAGCACTTTGCAAAGCAGCAGAATTCTCAAAGACAAAATGTGCTTACAGCTTCCCTGCACAGTATGCAGTCCTGGTGCTAAGGGCATTGGTAAATCAAAACGGGCAGGAAAACAAAAAAGGGCCCCAGAATATGATGATGTCAATCCTCCACCCCAGTGGGCACTACTGTCAGTTAATCATTGCTTGGAAAATGGCAAACTGGGATATATACAAAGAGTAGAAAACCAGGCAGTATCAGTCCTTCAGAAGCAAAGCTGTGGTACCTAGACAGGTTGGAGAAGTGGGCTACGGAGAATGGTTCAATAAGGCAAAGTGCAAGGTCCTGCACCTGGCTCTGGGCCATCCTTGATACCAGCACAGGCTGGGGGATGATGAAATTGAGACCAGCTGTGTGGAAAAGGACTGGTGGATGAGAAGCTGGACACGAGCCAGCAATGTGAACTTGCAACCCAGAACCACAGAACTTTAGAGACTGGAAGGGACCTCCAGAGATCATTGAGTCCAACCTCCCCGCTGAGGAAGGATCAGGTAGGGTAGTCTGCAGAGGAACACATCCAGGCAGGTTTTGAAAGTCTCCAGAGAAGGAGACTCCACAGTCTCTCTGGGCAGCTTCATTATCATCCTAGGCTGCATCAAAAGAAGCGTGGCCAACAGGTCAAGAGTGGTTATTCTGCCACTTTGTTCTGGTGAGACCTCACCTGGTGTACTGTGTCCAGCTCTGGGGCCCACAAAACTGGGGGAGCTGGTGCAGGAGCAGGTCCAGAGGAGAGCCACAACAATGACCAGTAGGCTGGAGAACCTCTCCTAAGAAGATAGGCTGAGAGAGTTTGGGCTGTTCAGCCTGGAGAAGACAAAGCTCCAAGCAGACCCTATATGCAGCATTTCAATATCTGATGGTGACCTACAGGAAGGCTGAGGAAGGACTATTTACAAGGGCTTGTAGAGGTAGGACAAGGTGCAATGGGTTTAAAGTGGAGAAGTGTAGATTTAGGCAGGACATTAGGAGGAAGTTCTTTACAGTGAGAGTGGTGAAATACTAGAACAGATTTGCCTGGAGATGTGGTTGAGGCCTCATCTGTGGAGACATTGAAGGTCAGGCTTGATGAGGCCTTGAGCAATCTGATCTAGTTGGAGATGTCCCTGCTGACTGCAGGAGGGTTGGACAAGATGACCTTTGATTGTCCCTTCCAACCTGATGCATTCTGAGATTCTGCACTGGGTATACCCATCTTCAGTTTCAGCTTCCTGAAACAATGAGGCTTCTATCAGACCCCATTGACCCATTGCTTATCAGCCTTAGTGGTCCAGGGTGGAAGCAACAGAAATGTATCTGCTAGCTTGCTCACAGATCATGCTAAGTTCTACAACTGAAGTGTAAAAGATCCAAGAAAATGCTAGCCAGCAAGCTGAAGAGGAGTGCTCAATATGCTCAGCCTTTTCATTTGTAGCCACTGAACTTGGCAGACATAAGAATAATTTAAAGAAAGGAAGCTAGGAAAAATACATTTTTCTTGCAGCACTCACCAGGAAAAAAAAGACAAAGGGAGACTTAAGTTTAGCCTTCTAACATTTTTCATGTCAATATTTTATCCAAATATTTTTTCATGTCCACAACACTCTCCCTGTCCAGGTATCATATCATATAGCTGACATTCAAGACTAAGAGGAGCACCACAGGAATCTTTACCAACTGCCACCATGTTTAAGTGTCTTTTTAGATCTAAGCAGTAAATTGAGTTTAACTGTACAAACCATTTCCCCTCTCTTAAAGCTCTGTGCATCACAATCTCAAATAGTAATCAAATATCTAGGAAATGGAAGAATGCTCAATCCTTCCACTCATGACTGAGAGGTCTCCTACCAAATGAAAAAGCATAAGATTGCATTCTCATGGCACACATCGTTGTGAAAAGTTACCTTTATGTGGTGAAATGCTTTTGATTTATAATTAAAGAATCATTGATTGCTTTTTCCATGACCCTAATGGTCAGGGTATTAAGGCCAATCAATACCCTCAGGGTCTCTTTCAACTCAAGCCATCTGTGATTCTATATTCCATTTCCTCATTTCTCTGTTGCTTAACAATTACCCAACTTAATAACCTGGCTAGACCAAAACCTACTTTAAAGACTACAAGACAGTTAGCAAGAGTACACTTAAGAAACCTCTAGCATACAGCTTATTAAGGAGATGTGACAGTAACTTAGTGTGACCTTCTGTCACAGCCTCAAGGACCCTGCTTACTGTCCAAAAGAGTGTTGAAATCCCAGTGAAGGGTGACAAGACTAATCTTCTAATAGACTTCCTGTGTCACTGTTTCCACATTATGTGCTTATTTAGCAGCATCTCAAGAACACTGCCAAACTGGCAGCAAACTATTTTGGGCACAAATGCAGACCGCTGGGATCTCTGATACAACACTTCACAAAAGCAGTTAAGTGCAGTGGAATATACATGACGTTGCTGGGCCTGTGATAAGGGGTCCTGTGCTAGGTGGTAGACTGCAGGCTGTACAGTACTAGCTCAAGAACTCAAAGCATCTTACAGGAGTTATTAAAATGTGCCTCACATTTGCTTTTAAATCAGGTTAAACAGTTTCAGTTAAAGGGTTTCAGTTCAAACAAGCATGTGATCTGCTGATTGGAAATACCTTGACTGTGAATTTGGCAGTATTTGAAGGCAGAGAAATCCTAATAATAAACAAAGAAACAGGTATCCCACCAAGCATCACAGATTTGAGCAGGTGAACCTTCAAAGACAGACCAGAAGAAAAAAATTCCTACTGTTACTTGCTAAAGCAGCAGTGACTACAAATTAGTTTTGAATGATTCACTGATTAAATAATGACTCTAAAGAATAAAGATTAGATGCTAGCTTAAAACATAATGCATTGTATGTAAAAGTAAACAGTCTAATGTTTACATCTACTGACAGCTGAAACAAGACACACATAACTTGATCATGAAGTGTATGGCAGGATATTGACCCTTATCATCTTTATAAAGATATCACAGCATCACAGAGTGATAGGGATTGGAAGAGATCTTTGGAGATCATCTAGTCCAACCCCTGCCCCACCAGAACAGGCTGCACAGGAACACATCCAGGCAGGCCTTGAATGACTCCAGAGACAGCAACTCCACCACTGCTCTGGGCAGCCTGTTCCAGTGCTCCACCACTCTTAAAGTCAAGAGCTTCCTCCTCATGTTAAGATGGAATTTTCTGTGTTCAAGTTTGTGCCTATTGCATTTTGTCCTCTCGCTGGGCACCACAAAAAAATTACTGACCCCATCCTCCTCTCACTCACCCTTGAAGTATTTGTAAGCATTGAAAAGATCTCCCCTCAGTCTTCTCTTCTCCAGGCTAAAAAGCCCCAGGACCCTCAGCCTTTCTTCATAAGATCCTTTTTATATAGCCTAGGTGCATTCTTCAGTAGGGTTTGGATTTCAGCTGAATGCCTAAGTTTTTGCCTTGTAAGACCCTCTTAACCGAACTTAACACTTCATTGAACTTCTGAAGCTGTTTGCACTTCTGCTGCTGCTGTAGCATTTCAAAAGGCCATTTTCTGCCAGCTCAGCTCTTGGCTCAGAACTCCAGGGAAATGTTCACAGCTGAGCACAAGACCTCAATACTGCCTAGGGCCCTTCCAGGCAGATTGCACACATTAATGTGAAAACCCCACTAAGTGTAGAAGTTGTCACCAAGTTCCTCCATTAGCAAGGTTGACTTGCACAAGAGTAACTGGATAGTAACCTATAGGTTAATGCAACTCTGCTGAGCAGCAGAACCGCATGAGGACTCCAACTGCAGCATGTGCAAGGCAATGTGATTTAATTTAGCCCAGAGTCAAAGGGGGTTAAGTCAAACAACTGCACATATGCCATGGGCTAGGAGCTCACACAGATGCTCAGCTGACATATGGTAACTTGCTAAAGCAGGAGTAACTTGATTACGTGGCTCACAGTGGATGCAAGTCACACATCCCCTTATAAAGAAAATTCACAGAATCACAGAACACATTGGTCTAGTACAGACCCCCAGAGATCATCTTGTCTAACCCCTCTGCAGTCAGCAAGGACATCCTCAACTAGATCAGGTTGCTCAGGGCTTCATGCAGCCTGAACTTGAATGTCTCTACAGATGTCTCAGCCACATCTCTGGGCAGCCTGTTCCAGTATTTCACCTCTCTCCCTTGATCATGGAAGCTGATCACAGAAGCACAGGAAGTTAGGGGTTGGAAAGGACCCAAGGAGATCATCTAGTCCACCCCCCACCCACCCCCTGCCAGAGCAGCACAATCCTATCTAACACAGATCACAGAGGAACACATCCAGACAGGCCTTGAAAGTCTCCAGAAAAGGAGACTCCACAACCTCTCTGGGGAGCCTGTGCCAGTGCTCTGGGACCCTTACAGTAAAGAAGTTCCCCCTTGTGTTGAGGTGGAACCTCTTGTGCTGCAACTTACACCCATTGCTCCTTGTCCTGTCACAGGGAGCAAGTGAGAAGTAGATTTTGTCAACAGTTCTAATATCCTAATAACCATGTTAAAGACTTAGTAGAGCTAGAGAACAGTTGGACCCAATGACCTTGAAGTGAAACAAATGTATGATTTATGAGACTTGCCTTTTTATTTTAGGTAGTTGGGAGAAAGGAAGGAAATAGGATGCACAGAGTTCTCAACTCCATGCAGTGGTAATCATACGATATGATTACCCAATTTCCAGATGCATGCAGCAAAAAAAATTATATCAATTTTGATCACTAGCAGAACTGGACTGTTAATTTGCTACCTGTACACCAGTGTAGGAATACTTACACTAGTTTATCAGGCAGACTGGGAACTGTGAAATTACAACTAAGTCGCAGGTGTATCTTTTGGGTCATGAAGCATGGAATTGCTGTCTCAGTGAACAGGTATTTTAATTTAGCACCAGAGTAAATTAGCTGACTCATGAAGAAGCAGATGGTGTAAGTCACTGCAAAGCTTATGAAGTGTGAGAATTTTTGTTGTGTTGGGGTTTGGGGTTTTCTTTTAATGCTTTTACTATGTGTTGCCTTTGTCGTTTTCACTATTTTGATGGCAGGCTGCATTTTCAGAATAAACATTCCAATTATCAACCAGAGTGTGATTGCATTATTACAGGCTCACAGGATGTTAGGGGGTGGAAGGGACCCAAGGAGATCATCGAGATCCTGCCGGAGCAGGACAATCCTATCTAACACAGATCATGGAGAATCATAGAATCATAGAATCACAGAATCAACCAGGTTGGAAGAGACCTCCAAGATCATCCAGTCCAACCTTGCACCCAGCCCTAAACAGTCAACTAGACCATGGCACTAAGTGCCTCATCCAGGCTTTTCTTGAAGACCTCCAGGGACAGTGCCTCCACCACCTCCCCGGGCAGCCCATTCCAATGGGAAATCACTCTAGACAGGTCTTGAAAGGCTCCAGAGAAGGAGACTCCACAACCTCTCTGGGGAGCCTGTGCCAGTGCTCTGTGACCCTTACAGTAGTGAAGTTCCCCCTTGTGTTGAGGCAGAACCTCTTGTGCTGCAACTTACACTCATGCCAGGGAGCAGTGAGCAGAGCCTGTCCCCCCCCATGCTCCTGGCCAGCCCTCAGATACTTATAAACATTTATCAAATCCCCTCTAAGTCTTCTCTTCTCCAGACTAAACAGCCCCAGGTCCCTCAGCCTCTCCTCATCAGGCAGTGCCCTCCAGTCCCCAAATCATCCTCGTAGCCCTCTGCTGGACCCTCTCCAGCAGATCCCTGTCCCTCTTCAACTGGGGACCCCAAAACTGAACACAGTATTCAATATGAGAGCTCCCCAGGGCAGAGTAGAGGGGGAGGAGAACCTCCCATGATCTGCTGGACACACTCTTCCTAATACACTCCAGGATCCCATTGGCCTTCTTGGCCCCAAGGGCACATTGCTGTGCCATGGGTAACTTGTTCTCCACCAGCACCCCCAGGTCCCTCTCCACAGGGCTGCCTTCCAGCAGATCACCTCCCAGCCTGTACTGGTGGAGTTGATTGAGAGAGCTGCCACACAATCTGAAATGTCCTTCAAAGTCCATCAGCAAAGTTTTTTTCTTTTCTAAAAGGAAAATGCTAATGCATTATTTTCCCAGGGGAGATATTATTTAATCAATTTAGTAAATCTCATGCACTTGCAGCCCACTTGTATAGAAAAAGATTGTTCCTGCACATGTTTTCAAATCCAATATATTATTCCCTGCAAGACAGTAATGTTTGGTGTCGGGTGAGTTAGACTCCCCCCAGCACACTTCCCCATCAGCATTTTCAACTCACCAGAGACCCTTAACTGCAACCTATTAAGATTCATGAGAACCTCAGCCTGAAAGACTCCTGCACATATTGGCAGTGCATCAGGGGACTTTTATCTCAGCTTTTCAGCCTTGTAAAATGCATCTAATCTGATCTGAATGTTTTGAGATACATTGCAACAAAGAATAGGTATGTGATTGCAACAAAGCACAGGTATGTGATTGCAACAAAGCACAGGCATGTGATTGCAACAAAGCACAGGTATGTGATTGCAACAAAGCACAGGCATGTGATTGCAACAAAGCACAGGTATGTGATTGCAACAAAGCACAGGTATGTGATTACAACAAGGTTAAGTTTTGCAGCTACTCATTTGCAGAGATTCCAGTACCATTATTGCCAGCAGGAAGCTAGGAAGATGTTGAATTAAAACAAACACTGATGACACATTTAATGAACAACAGCTGATAGGAGAATCACTCATGCACTGCAAAGAACACTGAGAAAATAGTATCAAGCTGTACATCTATTGAAGCAAACAAGCAGACTTCCTATGAATTACTAGGTTTAAAATATTGATCCCTTAATTGTCATCTCTTATTTTAAAGTATGGTTATTTCCCTCCTTTTTCACTGCCCAACTATCTCCATGGCAAATCTTGATATCCACCTACAGCACTCTACAAAACAGTTATTTTTCTGTGTAAATATTACAAATGTTTCCCTGAATAACCTATTTTCCCCCTTTCTTTTTTAAATCCTTCATTTGAGCACAAAACTTTTGAAATTTCCTTGGCACCAAAAGAGATGTTTTTGCATCAAATGAGATGTTTTTGCATCAAATGAGATGTTTTTGCTGGAAACAGTGAGCAGAGATCAACAGTTCACCTGGCTTGCAGTACTACTACCTTGGTCTAGTAGCAACTTTGCAGTAACATCACACAATCATCAAATGGTAGGGATTGGATAGGATCTCTGGAGATGACTGACTCCCACTCCCCTGCCAAGGCAGGATTACCTAGAGAGGGTCACATAGGAACACATCCAGGCAGGTTTTGAATGTCTCTAGATATGGAGGCTCCACCACCTCTTCGGGCATCTTGTTATAGTGCTCCAGTAACCTTACAGTAAAGAAATTCCTCCTCATGTTTGGATGGAACTTCTTATGTCCAAGCCCATTACACCTTGCCCTGTCACTGGGTGCCACTGAAAACAGACAGGCCTGACACCTACCCTTTCAGTATCACTAAGCATTTATGAGACCCAAATCAGTCTTCTCTTTTCCAGTCTAAAAAGGCCCAATTCTCTCAGTCTTTCCTCATAAGCTGTTCCAGTCCTCTAATCATAAGTATGATTTAGTATCATAGGTAACATAAACATTACACTTAATATTTATGTTCATAAGTAACCAAAATAAATTCTTCTAGAAGAGCTGCACATGTCTAGTATCAAACCTTACAAACTCATTAAAAGCACTCTATGCCAAGCAGTCATGGTAGGAATGGGCTATGCAAAGTACAAGCCAGTCTTCAATTCAGTGCTCTTTCTCATCTACTGGGGCTTATTTTAATGGGGTAAATGATGTAATTGAACAGCATCACCATGCTGCATAATCACAGCAGCATAAGTCATAAGTCATCTCACGCACTGCAAAAGACTGTTTTAAGACTCAGCTTGACAGGGTGCTGGACCATCTCATTTCAACTAGACAATTACCTAGAAAAGTTGGACCAAATCATCCTTGGGTCCATTCCAAGCAGGCATTCAATGTGTCTATGATTCTATGAATTACAGTACCTCACTAACAAAAATAAACCCCAAAAAACCCAAAAGACACCAAACCAGCAACTCAAGATGTAAATCAAAGACAAAAACACACACAACCCAAAAGCACTCATGTCATCATTTTCCTTTGCACTTCCAATGAGAAAGGTTTCAACAGGTAAAAAAAAAATTAATTCTATTTGATTCACTAATTAAGAGAAGAATCCCTTAAAAAAAAAACTATCTGAATAAGCAGAAAAAGAGGGAGGTTGAGGGGGAAATTATATATAAATGTATCTATATAAAAATATATATACAGATAATTAAATAACATCAATTGGCATGGTCCACAACATTACTGTCTGACACCATGCTTGTGCCACCCTACAATTTATTGTGTTATCTTGCACAGGGTTAACAACTGCAAGGAAAAATCCCAGTAACAGAAAGAAGCTACAGAGGAACAAGCACAATAAGACAAACAATAAAGAATGAAGCAATATGAGTTTGAGTTGTCTAAATTAATAGCTCGTGCTGATTGGGATGTACAGTCAAATGGAGCCTTCACAGAGCAACTTGGGCCCTGTATTTGGGAGCTTATAAACAAAGCTAGCACTTAGGTACTTTTGTGAGTGTAAAAAGAATTAATAGAAGAAAACACTTGATATCAATTACAGTATTTTACTAACAACCTTCAAGGAGTGTCCTTGCTAATCATAGAATCATAGAATCACAGAATCAGTCAGGGTTGGAAGGGACCACAAGGATCAGCCAGTTCCAACGCCCTTGCCATGGGCAGGGACACCCTACCCTAGAGCAGGCTGCCCACAGCCTCAGCCAGCCTGGCCTTAAACACCTCCAGGCACGGCGACTCCACCACCTCCCTGGGCAGCCCATTCCAATGCCAATCACTCTCTCTGGCAACAACTTCCTCCTAACATCCAGCCTAGACCTCCCCTGGCACAGCTGGAGACTGTGTCCCCTTCTTCTGTTGCTGGTTGTCTGGCAGAAGAGACCAACCCCACCTGGCTACAGCCTCCCTTCAGGTAGTTGTAGACAGCAATGAGGTCACCCCTGAGCCTCCTCTTCTGCAGGCTGCACAACCCCAGCTCCCTCAGCCTCTCCTCACAGGGCTGTGCTCCAGGCCCCTCACCAGCTTCATTGCCCTTCTCTGGACACTTTCCAGCACCTCAACATCTCTCTTGAATTGAGGAGCCCAGAACTGGACACAGTACTCAAGGTGCCAGGGAGAACATGGCACTAGTGTATTTTTGTGGGTTTTTTTTTCCTGTACTAGCTACACACTTAGAATTTGGTCCAATCTTTCTGCATCAGAATACTTTTAATTTTACAGTTATTAGTATGGTAACTGGCCAAATAACAATGTGTGGCAGCTTATACTTCATTGTAAGATACACAGCATTTCCAGCAGATTACAACAAATGCTGTTATTACAATGACTTTGGTTTCATCTGCCCAGAAAGTTCAATTTAATCAAGTGTGTTCTGTCTATGCATAAATACCTCATTAAATGAGTTTAAGTCATTTCCCATACACTTAAAAATAGCATATCAGCCTATTTGCATTGTAACCCTTCCACAAAGATGCTTAACATTTAATTGCCCAGTGAAACACAGAGCTTACTTCTAAAAGTTTCATATTCACAGAGGCAAAGCAAGAAGAGAAAAAGGAGTGCAAGTAAACACTGTGGATAGATCAGACTTCCTGTTCTATTTTAATACATTTTTTCAAGCTTACTGTGTGCATGCCTAAGATTCTTTAGAAATTTCACCATGATACAATACCCAACAAAGAAACACCTCACAAAATCAGTTATTTGCTGTAGCATTAACCAAAAGCTGTACAGTTGATTATAATTGAACCAGATATCATGCTAAGGGACATGGTTTAGCTGTGGACTTGGCAGTGGTAAGTAAATGGTTAGATACTGAAGGTCTTTCCCACTCTAAACAATGCTATGACTCTACATAAAATACCTGAATCACCTAAAAGGATTGGGCAGAAATCACCACCTCCATTTTAAACCAAATGGTGCCATCTGTATAAGAGCTTAGTGTCCTTCATCTGCTTTGAATGAATCAAAGTCTAAAACACGGTCTCCATGTCACATCTGGATCTTTCTGCAGCACTTAAATTAAGGGAATGACCTCTTTGTTTCTCTAAACATTAGGTAAACTCTCAGCTGTTGCCTAGATGTGATAAAGTTAGGATGTTACTCACCAATGAAATAGTTGTTTCCTAAAGCAAGCATTTCTTCAGAAAGAACAAGTCCACCCATTGCCTGCAGAAGAGTGACACTTCGGCCATCTATAAGTGAACACTGCTTAAATCCAGTGGTTGTGACTTTCCACAGCAGGATAAGGGAAGCAGTAGCATCTTGCCTTATTCTAAGAAAAGATAAGACTATTTACACTGAGGGAAACTGGGATCCGAGGAAGAACATCACTGCAGGAGAAAAGCTCAGCAACAAAGAAGGAAATCTTAAATGGAGCAAGTATGGGATCCTGAGGCCTGAAGGGGTTTTTAGCATGTCCACCACAAAAAAAAAAAAAAAAAGAATTATTCAATGATAAGGTTTGCATCTGTAACAGCAAACTGAATCATACAGGGTCTGCATTTCTGATACTTAGTGCCCAAGAAGAGCTTTACATGATCATTGTGTAACAGCAAAGCATCCTTATTCAGGCTTTGCATTTCTGCCTTTATGGCTCTGTTCTACACACCACCATTTCCTGTAGCCATCTTCTTTACCTCAGAACATTTAATGTTCATTCAATATGGGGAGAAGAATGCTGGTAGAAGTTTTCATTTGTTATTTAGCACAGCTCATTGGTGTAAATCAAGTGAGTCAAGTGATGCACCCAAGGTCACCGAGCCCACAGTGTCCTCCTGAATAGTGACTGGATAAAGTATTATCTACAACTTACACACACAGTGTTGGCTCCACCAGAGAGCACTGTATCTACATGAGTGTTTTTTCTTCTTTCCCCTACTCACTGCCACAAAGGGAAAAAAGGACTCTCATTTTTCTGGCAAGTTCCCAAATATTTGCATTGAGCTTCTTTGAAGAAGTCCCAAATGACTTTGAACAATCCTCCGAACATTCAAAACACAGCTGCGTCCAAGTGCTGAAAACGACTAAGTCTCTGCTGATCAAAAAAGGGCCTCCAAACAGCCACAGATGATATTCTGTGCCAGAGGTTTCTGTACTGAAATTCTGCTTTTCAGTCCTGCTAAAAACACAGGTATAGAATCATAGAATCAGTCAGGGTTGGAAGGGACCACAAGGATCAGCTAGTTCCAACCCCACTGCCATGAGCAGGGACACCCTATTATTTGTCCCTTCTCACTTTGATTTGAGCTCAAAACAAGAAATCCAAGGCTTTGTAATCATGTTTGACTCAGGCTGAAAAAAATATTTCAACTAGACATCATAAAAAGCCAATTTTTGTCATTGCTACCCTCAAAGCTAACCATGTCCCTTTTAGAACAGGGTAGCAGCTAGTTTCACAATTTAGGTCAGACCTGCTAATAAGAATGAAATTAAATTATTACATTATTTTCCTTTCATAGACAGCCAATGAACCAAAGATGTCACTTGGGCTTTTAACACAGAAGAGACTATGAAATAAAGGCAGATATTGACCTGCATTAATCTAACCCAGATATAAAATGCTACTAAAGATACATAGGTGCTAAAAAAATGACCCAAAGTTAGTTTATATTCTGCAACCTCCTTTAAGTTAGTTTATATTCTGCAACCTCCTTTAAAGTGAGGTCCCTCCATCAAGGGTCTTAAACAGAATTCACAAGCATCAACTTATTCCTGATTTCAATAAATGACAGCCAGAGCATCCACACGCAGAGATCTGCTCCTGACTTCAGTTTAAGGCTGGTGAATGAGCAGGATTCAAAAGTCCTGCGGGGAGAGTAGGACAGCTCAAGCATTTAACAATTCCTACTCCAAACTGGCTGTGGCTTGTGTGCTTGCATCAGTTTGTGGGGTTTCTTTTGTGCAAGGGTGGCCTTTTTTAACTGAAAGCTGGGGTTTCTGAAAGATAAGATGACAATATGAGAAAGTAGGCTATTCTGGGAAAACCTAAGCCTAAAATTGCAGTAAAGCTGTGAGCTAGTGAACTATGCTGGCAGATTTTCATTTGAAATAAAGTTTCCAATGAAAAGAAGGTCTCATCCCAGCTGACAGAATCAGATCTTTCTGGGTAGTCAGGTTCTGGTTAGTTACAAAGCAAGGATTTGATTGAAAAAGCAGGACTTGGAAAAGTGAATTAAAGAGAATAAATTCCTTTTCTTTTTTTGAGAGATATGGTTTGTAGGACATACACAAAGATTTCACAACAGATGACACCCAAAGCAACAACCCAGCAATCAAATACAAAGTCACAAACTACATACATTTATGTCGCCAATGATAACACTTTCTACCAACAACAGCATCTCGAGATTAAGTGGGGGGAAAAGGCATTCACTGCATGCAAGAGAAAGGGAATATTGTGTCTTCTCCAAACTGACATCTCCCACATGTCTGCCCTGATTTCTAATGTGTTCTGATAGCCCAGAAAGAGCTTACATACTTACACCTTCGGGAAGTCTTAGATACACAGGAAAAATTACAGCAAGCAAAGAGCTGCTGTGGCACTGCTAGGTGCCTGCTCTTCCTGGATTGCTTTCATGTGCTTTTAGCCATTTGACAAATCCAAAGCCAGGCAAATTTATATGAAAGCACTGTTGTATTTCATCACAGGTGACAAATATTCTTACTTTATTGATGTATTCTGTGGAACTTCAAAGGAAACGAGCCGACCGCCAGCGGAGGTATTGGAACTGGCATTGCCACAAGCCACGTCGGGGGTTATCTGAAAACAAAAAGAGGGAGCTTGGAACATTGAGCTACAAAACCTGACCAGAGAAAACATGAAAGAAGATTTTAAACAATAGCACTTAGAGTCCAGTAGACAACTTTTAAAAATCATCAGGATAGGCTAAGCTATTCATGATAACAACAGTTCTGAAAATTCAGAGAGAATCATCCTTTGGGATTTTTGTTTTATCAAATACTTCCTCCACAGAAGTGTGGACTTCTAGAAGGCATCTTAGAACCCTCAGCAGGGCAACAGAGGGGATTCTCCCCTTCTACTCTGCTCTTGTCAGACCTCACCTAGGGTACTGGGTGCAGTTCTGGAATGTCCAACACAAGAAGGACATGGAACTGTTGGAGCCAGTCCAGAGAAGGACCACAAAGATGCTCAGAGGGTTGCAGCAGCTCTGCTATGAGGACAGGCTACAAGAGTTGGGGCTCTGCAGCCTGGAGAAGAGAAGGCTTTGAGAAGACCTTACAGTGGCCTTCCAGTATCTGAAGGGGACCTACATGAAGCCTGGGGAGGGACTATTGACAAGGTCTTGTAATGGACAGGACAAAGGGTAATGGGTTTAAACTGGCAGAGGGGAGATTCCAACTGGATGTTAGGAAAGGGCTCTTTGCAGTGAGGGTGGTGAGACACTGGCACAGGTTGCCCAGAGAGGTTGTGGCTGCTCCCTCCCTGGAGGTGTTCAAGGCCAGGCTGGATGAGGCCTTGAGTGACCTGTTCTAGTGGGAGGTGTCCCTGCCTGTGGCAGGGGGTTGGAACTGGATGATCCTTGAGGTCCCTTCCAACCTAAACCATTCTGTGATCTTTCTTTAGAAGTGACCATGTGTAGAAACGATTAATAGGCTTTTGGCCTTTTAACCTATAATTAAAGCTCTAATATTTGCCACATCTATGAAACATTGCCTCATTCATTTAGGTGGTGTTGGGGGATTTATAACAGCAAATACTGATACTGTCTTTATCCTGTACTGAAATGTATTTTTTCCCAAACATAGCTTGCTTTTAAAAGATGTTCTCCCACTTATCCATTGCTATTCTTTCCAAGTAAAAGTTGCTTGGAACAACTGTGCTTACAGATATTAGGAGCACACTTGGGCATGAAAGGATATCTGTACCAAATCTTAGTGCCTACACTAAGCATAGAAATCAGTTACTATATTAACTAGATCAAGAGGCCATACAGGATGCAATACAACATTATGGAATCACAATTATTTGTATCTTGTAAAGGCAGTCTGAAATCCTTTAGAATTTCCAATGATTCCTTGATTTCAGATCAGTAGTATTTTGTGTGGCATAACTGAGTTTTTCTATCAATTTAATATCAGCAGATCTCATTAAGTAGTTTTCAGGTATCTTCATCAGCTTGCCTATGAAGTATCACATTGTGAACAGCAAAACTGCTGTCTATGACTACCTGAAGGGAGGTTGTAGCCAGGTGGGGTTGGGCTCTTCTGCCAGGCAACCAGCAACAGAACAAGGGGACACAGTCTCAAGGTGTGCCAGGGGAAGTATAGGCTGGATGTTAGGAGGAAGAAGTTGCCAGAGAGAGTGATTGGCATTGGAATGGGCTGCCCAGGGAAGTGGAAGAGTTGGTGTCCCTGGAGGTGTTCAAGAAAAGCCTGGCTGAGGCACTTAGTGCCATGGTCTGGTTGACTGGCTAGGGCTGGGTGCTAGGTTGGACTGGATGATCCTGGAGGTCTCCTCTAACCTGGCTGATTCTATTCTATTCTAAAATTAAAGCAGTTTCCTTTGCAAATGGCTATGCTCATTTTGCCACCTTGTCTTTGCAGCCATCTAGAATGTGTGTGCAAGGTTTTACGTCAGCCTCAGTGGGAAAAGTTCAGTTGTAACCTGACACACTTTTTTGTGAATTAATCATCCAAAGACAGAGTCAGAATAGAATTTGTAAATTTAAGTGCATAGTACCTCACTATGCAATCTTAGACATTTTTCAAGTGAAGGATATTGAGATGTCATGGTTTGGGAGTTACCTGCCCCCCACACTCATGAAATCACCCAGACTAGACTCAGCCAGCTGGAAATGAAGGAATGAAGCTTCATACTCAGATCTTAGCACAACATACAAGCAGATATTGACAGTATACAACAAATATTTACAGCTATATACAGAAACATACAAGTTAAAAGTAATACAGAAACACAACAGCCCTCCCAGAAACCAGAGTCCCCAGGGGGGGCTCCCAACCACACTCACACCTTCTTTCCATCCCTCTACCTTATCCCAGACTATGCCTTGCATGCAACGTGAGACTGGAAGATTGAAGGGGGGTCAGAAGCAGATTAGTTACAAAGACCCAAGCAGAAACACACACTCCAACAGACACACTCTGCCTTGTCTATGTTTGTGTCCTTGCCTTTATACATCTCAGCAAGCCTCTGAGTGAAGCAGACATCACCACTGTTTCCTCTTCACAGCCTACACTCTAATTTCTCTCATTAAAATGTTCCAATTTGCCTCAAACCAGCACATGAGCTCTTTAAAATTAGAATTTATGTAGATAAATAAAAAAGGAAACATATTAAAGAAGCAAGAGCTGAACAAAATGGCTAAGACTTAACCTTTTGAAAATGGGACAAAAAGACTTTGGTTTGCAGACACATCAGGATTAAGCAGCACTAAGCACAAAAAGCAAACATTGCAAAAGTAAACAGAAAAGTGAAATGCAAATGGGAGACTTTGACTCTTCTGTTAAAATATCTGTGATGTTTTATATCTTCATCTATTAACTCTGTTTGCAACTGGCCCTGCTTCATGCTCGAAGAACCTGATAAAATAGTCTTCTAAACCATTAGACACTAACCAGGCAGGTGGTTGAGGCCCCATGCCTGGAGGTGTCTGCAGAAATTAAGTTAACTTCTAAATATCATAGAATCAACCAGGTTGGAAGAGACCTCCAAGATCAGCCAGTCCAACCTAGCACCCAGCCCTAGCCAGTCAACCAGACCATGGCACTAAGTGCCTCATCCAGGCTTTGCTTCAACACCTCCAGGGACAGTGACTCCAGCACCTCCCTGGGCAGCCCATTCCAATGCCAATCACTCTCTCTGCCAACAACTTCCTCCTAACATCCAGCCTAGACCTCCCCTGGCACAACTTGAGACTGTGTCCCTTTCTTCTATTGCAGGCTGCCTGGCAGAAGAGATCAACCCCAAACTGGCTACAATCTCCCTTCAGGTAGTTTTCTTTTTCAGCATCTGAATCCTCTTAAAAAACCCAACCTGGCAGCTTCTTTCTTGCTTTAATTGCATTGCAGTGGCATTGTGAGGTTTTTCATTTGACTACTGACTGGTCTTTGGGAATAAATAGAAGGGTGCTTGGTTTGAATGCTCTGTTGCTCAGCTAGGTGAATTCACAAAATGTGTTAGCATAGAATTTGCCTTTCTCCCCCCACAGCCTGCCTGTGTTGAAGGTTCAAATCAATGCCTTAAGGATGCTGCATAGTGTCCCAAACATCTTTTTCACTCTTATGGGTATGAATGATGAATGTTTCTGTTCCTATGATGTGTTCTGTACCATTGTCCAAGTGGATCCTTACAGTGCCCCTTATGGATTCCTAACTTTTGCTTTCTGTTAAAATTGCATCCAGCTCTGGAGCCTCTATGACAAGAGGGATGTGAAAATGCTGGAGCATGTCCAGAGAAGGGCCAGGAGGATGCTCAGAGGGCTGCAGCAGCTCTGCTGTGAGCACAGACTGAAAGAGTTGGGGCTGTGCAGTCTGCAGAAGAGGAGGCTCCCAGGTGACCTTCTTGTGGCCTTCCAGTCTCTGAAGGGGGCTACAAAAAAGCTGGGGGAGGACTTTTTAGGCTCTCAGGGAGTGACAGGACTGGGGGGAATGGAGCAAAGCTGGAGGTGGGGAGATTCAGCCTGGAGGTGAGGAGGAAGTTGTTGAGCATGAGAGTGGTGAGAGGCTGGAATGGGTTGCCCAGGGAGGTGGTTGAGGCCCCATGGCTGGAGGTGTTTAAGGCCAGGCTGGCTGAGGCTGTGGGCAGCCTGCTCTAGGGTAGGGTGTCCCTGGGCATGGCAGGGGGGGTTGGAACTGGCTGATCCTTGTGGTCCTTTCCAACCCTGACTGATTCTACAATTTTAATCACAGGATTTTTGAATTATTTTCACTGTAAAGAAAATGGTACTTGGATCAGACAAAAAACATGGTAAGAAGCAGCAGCTCTCACAATGGAAAAGAAAATATATGGTTCCAGTAGTGTCCTATTTCAGACAAATACTATGCAGACAAAAATGGCACCTGAATTAGGAAATAAATTACACAGTTCTTCCACAGCTGTGGCAAATTTGCTTAGAGATTTTTAAATGTATCTCTCTCTGTCTTACAGCTCTCTGCAAAACTGAAAGATTGGAGAATGAGAACAGAGAAGATCAATACAGTAAGAAAGGACACTCAGAAGGTTAAAATAATCTGTACATCTGAAAAATAAAACCAAACCAAACCAAATCCAAACCAAACTGCAGAATTCCTGCTAGAACTGGTAGGAGATATTTAAAACCTAATTCATTGAAAAATATATTTAAAATATTTTTAGAAGGTAAATTCCCAATTCCTCTCTATTCTTTTTTAATTGGCATAGTTAATTTAAAAAATACAAACAGAGCATTTAAGAATCATAGAATCAACTAGGTGGGAAGAGACCTCTAAGATCATCCAGTCCAACCTAGCACCCAGGCCTGTCCAATCAACTACATCATGATACTAAGTGCCTCATCCAGGCTTTTCTCATGCACCTCCAGGGACAGTGACTCCACCACCTCCCTGGGCAGCCCATTCCAATGCCAATCACTCTCTCTGCCAACAACTTCCTCCTAACATCCAGCCTAGACCTCCCCTGGCACAACTGCAGACTGTGTCCCCTTGTTCTGTTGCTGGGTGCCTGGCAGAAGAGACCAACCCCACCTGGCTACAGCCTCCCTTCAGGTAGTTGTAGACAACAATGAGGTCTGCCCTGAGCCTCCTCTTCTGCAGTCTAAACAACCCCCAGCTCCCTCAGTTTGTCCTCACAGGGCTGTGCTCCAGGCCCCTCACCAGCTTTGTTGCCCTTCTCTGGACACATTCCAGCACTTCAACCTCTCTCTTGAATTGAGGAGCCCAGAACTGGACACAGCACTCAAGGTGTGGCCTGACCAGTGCTGGGCACAGGGGCAGAATAACCTCCCTTGTCCTGCTGGCCACACTGCTCCTGAGCCAGGTCAGGATGCCACTGCCTCTCTTGGCCATAACTGCAATAACATGAAACCCTTCCACACTTCCCCTCAGGCACTCAGTAGTACTAAAGCTTGGGGAAGAAACTTACAGGTACAAGATAAATGATGCAGCTGCTTTGAAATTAGTCACCAAGAAAACTAAAATATTTATGCACCTGCAAGAGCCTGAACTGTGCTTAGGAAGTGCTTACAAAGATAAACTCCTAAGGCAGCACAGAATATACTGAAGAGCTTAAATTGTTGCTAGGAAATACAGCATTCTTCCTGTGCATCTGGAACTCCTACATACCTTGTATACATACTAAGGAACACACACATGACAGAAGTTTGCACCTAAACAGAGTTGGTTTAGGCTGGAAGGGACCTTAAATGCAGCTCCAACCCCCTTTGTCATGGGCAGGAGCATCTTCTAATACACCAAGTTGCTCAGTGCCTTCTCCAATCTGATCTTGAACATCCTCCAGGGAGGGGGCTTCAACAACCTCCCTGGACAACCTGTTCCACTGTCTCAACACCCTCGCCATAAAGGATTTATTTTCAATACCCAGTAGGGTTTGTAGCTACTACTGAAAGTAGTTCTCTGAAGATACTTATGGAATATGAAGATTCACAATATAGAGAATCATGGAACAGTTCCAACCCCTGCCATAGGCAGGGACATCTCCCACTAGAACAGGTCACTCAAGGCCTCATCCAGCCTGGCCTTAAACACCTCCAGGGAGGGAGCAGCCACAACCTCCCTGAGCAACCTGTGCCAGTGTCTCACCACCCTCACTGCAAAGAACCCTTTCCCAACACCCAGTTGGAATCTCCCCTCTGCCACTTTAAACCCATTACCCCTTGTCCTGTCATTACAAGACCTTATCAGTAGTCCCTCCCCAGCCTTCCTGTAGGCCCCCTTCAGGTACTGGAAGGCCACTCTAAGGTCTCTTCAAAGCCTTCTCTTCTCCAGGCTGAAGACCCCCAACTCTTGTAGCCTGTCCTCATAGCAGAGCTGCTGCAGCCCTCTGAGCATCTTCATGGCCCTTTTCTGGACTCTCTCCAACAGTTCCATGTCCTTCTTGTGCTGGGGGCTCCAGAACTGCACACAAGAATCCAGGTGGGGTCTGACAAGAGCAGAGTAAAGGGGCAGAATCCCCTCCCTTGCCCTGCTGGCCACACTGCTCTTGCTGCAGCCCAGCACAGGGTTGCTGTCTGGGCTGCACTCCCACTGCAGGCTCATGTTGAGCTTTTCATCATCCCAGACACCCCGGTCCTTTACCTCAGGGCTGCTTTCAGCCATTATCCACCCAGCCTGGAGCTGTGCTTGGGATTGTGCTGACTCAGGTGCAGAACCTTACACTTGGCCTTGTTGAATGTCATGAGGTTGGCCTGGGCTCACCTCTCCAGCCTATCCAGGTCTCTCTGGATGGATCTCTGCCCTCCAGCAAGTTGACTGTGCCACACAGCTTGGTGTCATCTGCAGACTTGCTGAGGGTGTACTGATTCCTCTGTCCTTATCACTGACAAAGATGTTAAACAGCACTGGTGCCAGCTCTGACCCCTGAGGGATGCCACTTGGCACTGGTCTCCAGGTGGACATTGCGCCCTTGATCACCACTCTCTGTGTGCCACCATCCAGCCAATTCCTTATCCAGCAGTGCTCCACCCATCCAGTCTGTGTTTTTCCAGTCTGGTGACCAGGATGTCATGTGGGACTGAGTCAAATGCTTTATTCAGGTCCAGGGAGATGATGTCAGTTGCCCTTCCCTTGTCCACTGCTGCTGTGACTTCATCCTAAAAAGCCACTCAATTTATCAGGCATGATTTGCTCTTGGTGAGGCCATTGCTGGGTACCACCAATCACCTCTGCTTTGTTTTTCATTGGCCTTAGCAGAGCCTTCAGGAGGACCTACTCCATGATCTTGCCAGGCACAGGGTTGAGTCTGACTGGTCTGTAGTTCCCGGGGTCATCCTTTTTTCCCTTCTTGAAGATGGGTGTTATGTTTGCCCTTGTCCAGTCAGCAGGAACTTCACCAGTCTGCCAGGATCTTTCAGATATGATGGACAGTGGCTTAGCAATATGTTTCTTGGAATGCTACCAGACATTTGTATTTCTACAAGGCCTTACCAACATCAGTAGACTAACTCTGCACCAGCAGTCCTGGCTAACTGGGCATGCCTCTGGACTGAAGGGTAGCAAGTATATAAATATGTCAGATGATTATGTTAAGAGTATTTGCTTTGAGGAAAAACTTCTTGAGTGAGAGAGTGGTGAGGAATTGGAACAGGCTGCCCAGGCTGGTGGTGGAGTTGCCTTCCATGGAGTTATTCAAGAAGCTGTAGATGTGGTGCTTCAGGTGATGGGTTAGTGGTCATGGTAGTTGGGTTCCGGTTGGACTTGATGATCTTAGAGGTCTTTTCCAGCCTTCATAATTTTATGATTCTATAAAGTGGGACACCCATCAGGACAAAAGAGAGGACAAAAGGAGGATCCAGAGAACTAGAGACCTGTCAGTCTGACCTCAGTGCTGGGGAAAGTCACAGAGCAGGTAATTTTGAGTACAGGCCAAGGAGGTGATCAGACCCAGTCAGCATGGGTTTATGAAAGGCAAATCCTGATTGACAAACCCAATCTCCTATAACAAAACGACCTGCCTAGTGAATGAGGGAAGAACTGTGGATGTTATCTACCTGGACTTCTAATAGTCCATACCCTGGATGGGTAAACATGGGCTGGACAGCTGTGCCCAGAGTGGTGGTGAATTGCTGCCCTTAAAATGCCTACCCATGAACTCCATGTTTGGCTGGAACGGTTAATGACTCCATCTAAAATGCTAACCACACAGAAATGTGACTTACACAACACCAGACTGAAGAAGGCACACAAGGGAAATCTGGTACAGAGAAGGGCATGCCCTTAATTGATAACGACATGAAGCACCCATGCAGAGATCACGCTGCATTTAGACTAAGTAATGAAAGCAGATCAATGTTTGCTTCTGCTTCAGTGCTCTCTCCAGATTCTGTACTTTAGTTAGTGCCTGACCTATGTTCTGTTGTAAAATAACACATATGGGAGACAGAACTCCAATGAATAAAGCTCTGTTCTCCAGACACTGCCCAGCAGAACTCCAACTGAAATGGGATGCAGCCCTATAACTACTTAGATCTCATCCGAGTCATGACATGCCAAACATGCACTGCACACAGGTTGATTTTTACTTTCAAAAACTGATTTAAATAAATGTTACAGAAAGGTGAAAAATGACCAAATTTGGTTGGGCTAGCAAAGAATGATGGAAAATAGACTTTTTCCAGGAAGGAACTCGTCCCTGTTCACTTTCTCAATGTGTAACATGTGAAAACATCTCTAAGGAAC
The DNA here is from genome assembly GCF_015220805.1 of Pogoniulus pusillus. Classification (NCBI taxonomy): domain Eukaryota; kingdom Metazoa; phylum Chordata; class Aves; order Piciformes; family Lybiidae; genus Pogoniulus; species Pogoniulus pusillus. The sequence continues at coordinate 13,758,956 of NC_087289.1, forward strand.
CGCACTCCTTGAAACACTTCAAAAGCAGATACAGCTGACATTCTACCTATTTATTCCTCACTAAACTCAAGAGAAATTACTTCACAAGCATTTTTCATGAAGAAAAATAATTTAATTATTTGCCTAACTGTAATTTTTGGCATTTCCTCAGCAATGAGCTTCATTAGAATCATAGAATCAACCAGGTTAGAAGAGACCTCCAAGATCATCCAGTCCAACCTAGCACCCAGCCCTAGACAGTCAACTAGACCATGGCACCAAGTTCCTCATCCAGGCTTTTCCTGAACACCTCCAGGGACAGCAACTCCACCACCTCCCTGGGCAGCCCATTCCAATGCCAATCACTCTCTCTGCCAACAACTTCCTCCTAACATCCAGCCTATACTTCCCCTGGCACACCTTGAGACTGTGTCCCCTTGTTCTGTTGCTGGTTGCCTGGGAGAAGAGACCAACCCCCACATGGCTACAACCTCCCTTCAAGTAGTTGTAGACAGCAATTATTCCTAGGTGCTTGGTATTAAGTTTATCCAAGTAAAACAACAGGGAAAAGGTACTACCACTAGCCCCAAAACAGATGCTCACTTCTGTGCAGACTGGTTTTTGATAGGCTTTTTGCACATATGTAGTATTATTATAGGTAGGTGATCTCTGGACCAAGTTGGAGACTTCCATTACCAACTGTTGTAGAAATAGCATATGCAGAAGTCTTGAACCTCCAAGTAAGAGACCAACAGTGAGAAGAACTACAAATCACCCTTGCAGTGATGGACTTCAGTGAAGGAAGGAGGATGGTCATGTGATAGAATGATCTTAATACATTAAAAAGTCATTAAGAGATAAATAATCCTTTCTTGTGAGCAAGAACACTTTCTGTCTATACTTGGTCTTCACACACCCAGATTAATATTTAAAGATAATTAGGTTTGATGGGTTTCTGTTCTTCTTACAGCTATTTGTGTCTACATGAGGCATCTAGGAATTACCAAGAAGCATCGACAATAGAAAGCAAAGATTACATTTCTTAAAGGTTGATAAGCTGCCTGCTTTTCAACTGTAGTTTTGCCCAGATGTTAAGTTTGTTGTTTTGCTTGGAGATAACACAAATGCTCAACAATTTCCTTTGTTTTACTTAGAGATAACACAAATGGTCAATAATTTCCTTTGTTTTACTTAGAGATAACACAAATGGTCAATAATTTCCTTTGTTTTACTTAGAGATAACACAAATGGTCAATAATTTCCTCTGTTTTACTTAGAGATAACACAAATGGTCAATAATTTCCTCTGTTTTACTTAGAGATAACACAAATGGTCAACAATTTCCTCTGTTTTACTTAGAGATAACACAAATGGTCAACAATTTCCTTTGTTTTACTTAGAGATAACAGAAATGGTCAACAATTTCCTCTGTTTTACTTAGAGATAACACAAATGCTCAAGAGTTTCCTCCACCACAATTGCATCTTTAGCAGTGTGTGCTGTATTGACCACCACTTTTAGCCGTCAAAAAGCTGTTTTCTTAACACAGCAGGGACACACTTTTCAGAACAAGATATCAGTAGAGTTGAAAATTAGAGGTATAGTGTTAACCTTGAGATTTTCATAAATGTAATTGTTGCTCAGAGATAGTGTCATATAAAGGACTGGAAGTAAGAACAGGCAATAGCTTTTGCACCAGGTGAATAAACTTCCTTGGGCATCTGATGGACCAATGACTTTTTACAAGGGCCGGTAGTGATAGGATGAGAGAGAGCGGCTTTGAGATGGAAGAGGGAAGAGTTAGGCTGGAGATTAGGGAGAAATTCTTAAATGTAAGGGTGGTGAGGCACTGCAACAGGTTGTCCAGGGAGATTGTGCATTTCCCCTCCATGGAGGCATTCAAGGTCAGCTTGGGCAAGACCTTGAGCAACCTGGTCTAGTGGGAAGTGTCTCTGTCTCTGGTTAGAACTAAACAATCTTTAAGGTCCCTTCCAAGCCAAAACATTCTATGATTCTATTTAAGTGCAGACTTCAGGAATGTGTGCGTTCCAAAATGTGTGTGTCCAATACAACATGTTGGCCAAAGCAAGCCCACTACTTTCAACAGTTATGAAGCTGCTCTGCACTGAATTTTACTGGCACATTAACTCAGGGCAGAGTCTTCTCACGTAGACGTGCATGAAATCACGCACGAATGACAACACAACAGTGCAAGCTCTATTGCTGTGCATTTTCATGGAAACACAATATGCTCACCTCTGTTTCATCCCATTTCAGATCTACAACTTTCTGTCCTGCTTTTGGCTGCCATGTAGGTAACGTCACGGTTGCTCTTGAACGTGGAAGAACGATGTCAGGTTCCAGGGTGGATGAGACTGGTCTGCTTTGCTGTGGCAATGTTGGCTCTGTCTGTTCAGGGCCTGGCAGGCTTTGAAATGAGTGTTCGCAGTGTGTTCCCTCATAGCCTTCACTACAGACACAGAGGTAGCCATCCCCACTAGCACTGCAGTTACCATGGAGACAGGGGTTGCTGGCACAAGGATCTGAAACAAACTGGGAGAAACAAATCGTTTGGTCAGTTACTGCGTATAAAGGATTTCTCTCTGAGCCTTACAAAGACCATAAAACAAGATTCTTTTCCCCTCCTGTATTTATCTCCCATACATATTTATGATTGTTTAAATGGATTTTACATAGCAAAGGCCAACAAAGCCAAGCTCTGATATTTCACATGTGTTCAGAATCACTTGCAACCCCCAAAGCACTCCTCAGATATTAAAAGCTGACATAGTCCAAAACCTTATAACTCTTTAATGGATCCCTTATAACTCTTTAATGGACCCCTTATAACTCTTTAATGGATCCCTTATAACTCTTTAATGGACCCCTGAGACAATTTTTCCAGTGAAATGTTGTGGGTTTCAAAGATGTAAAGTGTCAATAGCTGGGTGGTATTTAGACACCTTGCTCCTTCGTGTGTTCTGATAAAAACAGATCTTAGGGAAAAGATAAATCAATAAAGCTGGTTTTGCATCTACATAGCAGAAGAAATTCCCCACTACAACAGCAGACAAATGCTCTCCAGGAAGAGACCATGGGAATATCCACCATGTATCACCAGTAGAGGAAAGGTATCAGACACAGCGATTTCGAGTTAGGCTCAACGCCCATTAAAATCTCATCCTTTGAATACTTCAGAAAGAAATGATTACAATCTGCAGTTCAAGCTGTTGTCAGTTTGCTTTTAACACAGTAAATAGAAAAAAAAAGGGTTTTTTATCAGCTATAACATACAAATGCATAACTGTATATATATGCCTGTACATTGTTCTAAGCTGTAAATATAGCTTCATTCCTTTATTTCCAGTTTGTCTGAGTCTAGTCTGGGTGATCTCCTAAGAGTGGGGGGCAGGTAATACCCAATCACAGGGGTTCTGGGCCACCTCATTTCAGCCAGACTATTGCCTCAAAAACTTGGCCCAGATAATCCTTGGCTTCCCTTCCGCCCTGGCATTCTATGATCCTGTGATACCAATACTATGATTCTTTCTAGATGCAAATATTTACTCTTTTCCTTTAGTAACTCCATTCAATGCCCCAACTCATCAGCAAAGAGGTCAAGAAATCTAATAAAGCAGTGCAACCTTTATCAGCTCATTTAAAGCATGATTCTTTGAAACACTGTTAACCATGAGCATTTTGGATTGCTTCCAAGCCACCAGTCTCATTCTGTGAGTTCTGAATATTCAGAGTAATGAAACTCCCAGTGAATGTAATGAGTGGATATAAAACATTTTCTTTACTTCAGTGAAGCAGAAAAAAAAAATGCCTGAAGAAATTGTTTAACTGAGAACCAAAGAACAGCTGCCCAAAGCTATCTAAAAAACCAGCAAACATAAAAAGGCAAATTTTAAACAGCATGAGAGATTTTAAAATCAGAGCTCCAGCAAATGGCTAACTTAGCCTTGCATAAAAAGTTACCATACATCAAATGCTTCACTCTACCTATCCTCAGGCACATCCTTACTTCAAGGCATACTGAAATGACTACAAAATAAATTGAGATCACTGTCCTTCAACAGAAGGAAAAGATCTACTTCACACTAACCACAGAGTACTGCTAGAGGTAAGCATGTACATAAATAATTACTAATGTCTTGGTTTGAGCTGGAAACAGCTCTGGACTGAGGACAGGAAGAATTTACCCCAAAGGAGTAAATAGCACTTGCACAGAACTGGAGGTTAAATGGAAATACTACTTACAAACACAAACAAAATGCAAAAGGTACCAAGGTAGAAGCATATCTGTACATTCAGAAGCAATCCTGCCCTAGTATTTCCTCTCATTCTGCCACCTGACACTAGGAAAAAGAGATTCACCCTCAGCTCACTCCAGGCTCCTTTCAGGGAGCTGTAGAGAGCAATGAGGTCTTCCCTTAGCCTGCTCTTCTCCAAGCTAAACAACTCTGGTTCCCTCAGCCACTCCTCACAAGACCTCTTCTACAGATGCTTTGCCATCTTTGTTGTCCTTCTCTGGACATGCTCCAACACCTCAATGTCCTTGGAGTGAGGGGCCCAAAACTGAAGCCAGTACTCAAGGTATGATTTCATCAGTGACAAGCAAAGAGGGACAATCACATCCCTACACCTGCTGGCCACATGGCTCCTGGTCTGGGTTAGGAGGCTGTAGGCTGTTGGCCTTTCTTGGCCATATAAGAACACCTCTGGCTCCTGTACAGATGGCAGTCAATGAGCACCCCTAGGTCATTTTCTGCTGGGTTACTTTTCAGCCATTCTGCCCCAAGCCTGGAGCATTGCACAGGGTTGTTGTGATCCAAGTTCAAGACCTGGCACTTGACTTTGTTAAATCTCAGCCCATCAAGTGACCTCAATGGCCACTCTCATTATTAGTGGCAAAACTAGGGGGAAATTCAGAAGACAAAGCATTATATTTGTTACAGTAGCACAGCACATTTGTTTCTTTAGATCTTTTGCCTTTGTTTTATCATGAAAACCTCCCACAGTGAAAGAATTATCAATAGTGTCTTTATTCTTACTATTGTTTTCCTTTGCTTGGAATATTTATTCTCAAGCAATAGCAGGGTGCACAAATTATTGTTATGGTAAGACATTAAGACACACAATGATATGAAAATTCATAATATGCTTACTTCTAGAATGAACTCTGTTAGTTTGAAATACATTATTCACTTATGAGAAGCTGAATTAAATATACTCCATTATATTACTCTAGAACTCATTAATTAACCTAAAAATGACATGCAGTATTCTATGAGCAGTCCCTTCCTTTTGACACCCACCCTTCAGATAGTTATAAAGACTAACAAGATATCCTCTCAGTCTTCTCCAGACTGCTGAACAGCCCCAGGTCTCTCAGCCTTTCCTCATCAGAAAGGCATTCCAGTCCCTTAATCATCCTCACAGTCTCCATTGGACACTCTAGTATCTCCCTGTCCCTCTTGAACTGGGGAGCCCAGAGTTCTTGAAAGAACAAGAAAAAAAATTACTAACATTGAGTGGTGAAGAAAAATTATGCAGTTGAACCACATGAAATGCTGAAAAACTCAATGGCTGTGACAACTGACTACCCTCATAGCTTCTTGCCCACGAGAAGCTGCGAAACCAAGATAATGAACACATCCATGAAGTATCTAAGAGATGTGATCTAATCAGCAGTCCACTGATGCCTCATTTTCCAAAATCAAATGTGTTTATAAGAAAAGTTAAAATTTGAGGTGTTTGAAAATAAGTAGTTGCTACAATCTGAAGTGTGAATACATCAGAAAGGGAACATTTTGCCAGCTGAGCCATTTGGCAAACAATAAACCAGAAAATGCTTCTGCACCTAGTCAGAGAGATGAGCATTATGTATATGAGCAGGATGAGGGAGGGGATTCTACTCCTCTACTCTGTTTTCATGAGACCTCCTCTGGGGCACTATATCCAGTTCTGGTGCCCCCCCAAAAAAAGAAAGGACATCAAATCATTGGAGAGGGTCCAGAAGAAGGCCAAGAAGAGTGCTAGAACAGCTCCCCTGTGGCAATAGGATGTCAGACTTGGGGCTGTTCAACATGGAGAAGGCTGAAGGAAGACCTTAGAGTAGCCTTCCACTACCTGAAGGGGGGCTACAGGAAAGTTGATGAGGAACTTTGTACAAGGGCTTGCAGTGACAAAATAAGAGGGAATGGCTTTGAGCTTGAGGAGGGCAGATTCAGGATGGAGATTAGGAGGAATTCTTTACAGTGAGAGTAGTGAGACACTGGAACACATTGCCCAAATGAGGTTGCAGATGTCCCCTCCCTGGATGTATTCTAGGCCAGATTGGCTAGGACCTTGGGCAACCTGGTTTCCTGGAAGGTGTCTCTGCTGACTGCAGGGGTGTTAGAACTGGATGATCTTTGAGGTTCTTTCCAACACAAATCATTCTATGATTGTTTATAGGTCACGTTGTGCTTTTAAACAGCCAGCACACATTCCTGCATGCCACTGGTACTAGTGAGAACACAGAAATCACAGGTATGGGGTCTCCTGGGGTTTTTTTTGGTCCTCAAAAACCTGCCAGGGGAAATGTTTAAATAGTCTAATTGGATGTGCTAGTTTGAGGCTATCTGGAATATTTTAATGAGAAAAATTAGGTCATAGGCTGTGAAAAGGAAACAGTGGTGATGGCTACTGCACTCAGAGGCTTGCTGAGATGTATGAAAACAAGGACACAAACACAGACAAGACACTGTGTGTATCTGTGTTTCTCCCTGGACTGCTTCTGGGTAACTAATCCTTCTGCTTCTAAGTCCCCTTGACAATCCTCCAAACTCACCTTGCACGTAAGGCAGACTCTGGGATAAGGTAGAAGGATGAAGAGAAGGTGGAAGGGTGGTTGGGAGCCCCTCCTGGGGACTCTGTTTTGTGGGAGAGCTGTTGTGTTTCTGTATCACTTTTAACTTGTGTATTTCTGTATATAGCTGTAAATACTGTCAATATCTGCTTGTATATTGTGCTAAGCTGTGAGTATGAAGCTCCATTCCTTCGTTCCCAACCGTCTGAGTCTAGTCTGGGTGATTTCACAAGAGTGGAGGGGCAGGTAACTCCCAAACCATTATATTGGACAAATGCTGCAAGATGAATAAAAACCTGCAGACACACAAACACATTCTTTTAGGAGGCATTCTGTGTATTGGTGAGTTGGATTAACTGACTCCCCATAACTGCTACTTTAAAAACCTCTTTCCTCTGTAGTAAATAATAATATTTACTTGTCTCAGCTCAAGATTAAAATTCCAGGATCCAGCTACATTTTTCAATACAGCTGCTGGAATTTACACATCAAGTACAGGCAACATAACTGGTGAGGGGCCTGGAGAACAAGTCTTTTGGGGAGTGGCTGAAGGAACTGGGATTGTTTAGCCTAGAGAAGACTGAGGGGAGACCTCATTGCTCTCTACAGCTCCCTGAAAGGAGGTTGGAGTGAGTGGGTGTAGGTCTCTTCTGCCTAGTATCAGGTGATAGAACAAGAGGAAATACCCTGAAATTGTGCCAGGGGAGGTTTCAATTGGATATTGCGGGGATAGGGAGGGAAATAATCTTCCCTGCAAGAGTGATCAGGCATTGGAAGAGGCTGTCCAGGCAAGTGGTAGAGTCACCATTCCTGAAGGTGTTCAAGAATCATGTGGTTATGGCATTTTGAGACACGGTTTAATGGTCATGGTGACATGAGGTCGGACTCAATGATCCTAGAGGTCTTTTCCAACTGAAACAATTCTATGATTCTGCTTAAAATAACACACTGAGCAGAGCTGATATCTGAAAAGAATCATTGAGAGGGGATACAACTGTGGAGCAGTTACCTCCAGTTCTCTGGTCGTCACAGCCTTGCCTCTTACATTAGGAATCTAAACCATTTTCTGGCCATAAGTGATTTTTTCTTTTAAGACAGGCTTGGACAGAAAGTTAGCATCTTTATCTCATAACGAAGCACCTGTCTGAAGAGCTTCACATCAACATCCAGCTCCTCATCCCCAAGGAACTTCTTTTAGTGCAAAAAGTAATTGGATTAAATATTTGAACGATGTTTGGACCAGAGATAAAAGCCCCAAATTCCTCTGCTGCTCCTTGCTTAAACACCATCACTCCCTCGTGTTGACACACATTCCCATCATCAGGCTCTCTGCCCTTGCTTTGTGAAAGCAGTTTAAACTACAACGTTTTATCTCACACTTTATGACAGGCTAAGAGTGAACTCGGTTACTTTGTGGCAGCTAACACACAGTAGCTTGTTAAGGTATGACAACAGCAGCATATGCCTGAACCTTGAGATTCAGCCAGAAAATAGATCTTTATATTCACTGTTTAAAGGCAGTGCTTGTTCTAGCCTCATCTGAAAGAGCTGTTTTGTGCAGTCAACGGAATAAACCTTTTGGGGACTATATTTTAAAGCCAAATTTATCTAGGTGGCCCAAAAGACTTGCTAAAATTTGGATTAATATAAAGTGGATTCTATTTTTTGCCACAGTAACAACCGTTGAGGCTTTTCTCTTCCCAGCCTACACCAATGCAATTTCCCTCATGTCAGGATTTCATTGTTTTCTTCTAATTTCAGCTTCTCAGTCACTCTACCAACTTCTCATTATATCCACAGACTTTTAATTCTTTATTGGGGAGGACAGTAAAGGCATCCTGGCCTGCATCAGGAATGGTGTGGTCAGCAGGAGCAGGGAGGTCATTCTGCCCCTGTACTCTGCACTGGTTAGACCTCACCTTGAGTGCTGTGTTCAGTTCTGGGCCCCCCAGTTTAGGAGGGACATTGAGATGCTTGAGTGTGTCCAGAGAAGGGCGACGAGGCTGGGGAGAGGCCTTGAGCACAGCCCTACGAGGAGAGGCTGAGGGAGCTGGGATTGGTTAGCCTGGAGAAGAGGAGGCTCAGGGGAGACCTTATTGCTGTCTACAACTACCTGAGGGGTGGCTGTGGCCAGGAGGAGGTTGCTCTCTTCTCTCAGGTGGCCAGCACCAGAACGAGAGGACACAGCCTCAGGCTGCACCAGGGGAGATTTAGGCTGGAGGTGAGGAGAAAGTTCTTCACTGAGAGAGTCATTGGACACTGGAATGGGCTGCCCGGGGAGGTGGTGGAGTCGCCGTCCCTGGGGCTGTTCAAGGCAGGATTGGACGTGGCACTTGGTGCCATGGTCTGGCCTTGAGCTCTGTGGTAAAGGGTTGGACTTGATGATCTGTGAGGTCTTTTCCAACCTTGTTGATACTGTGATACTATGCCTTTCTGCTAGGAAAATTCAAACAGAAAACCACCTCTAATATATCTAGCTCTAGAGGAATAGAAAATGTGGTGTTTGTCCCACCTCTCTGGGACAGTGTGTCACTTGCACACTCAAAAATATGCCTTTATTGTAACCAAAATTACTCAGAACTCTGACACAATCAAATTATAAACTGAGAGGCCAGTTGGGAACATACTACTGCACAACCAATTAAAGCTTTGACCTCAAGATTTAAGGAGCAGCACTTCTAGAAAGATTTTTCTTGTTTCAGCTGCAAATGTTTCAGCTGGAAAAGACCTCCTCAAGATCATCAAGTCCAACAGTCAACCCAACACCACCATGCCCACTAAACTGTGTCCCAAAGTACCCCACCTACATGTCTCTCAAATGTCCTCAGAGACAGTGACTCCACCACCTCGCTGGGCAGTCTGTTGCAATGCCTGAGCATTCTTGCTGGAAATAAATTCTTCCTAATATCCATCCTAAACCTCCGCTGGTGCAACTTGAGGTATTTTCCTCTTGTCCTGTCACTCGTTAGTTGGAAGAAGAGACCAGCCCCCACCTCACTCCAACCTCCTTTCAGGTAGTTGTTTCACTCACAATTTTGGAGACTTCTGTCAAGACTATGCTTGGAAAAGAGATGAAATGAAATTCAGAACTTGTTTCATATACCTCATCCACTGTCTTTCTGCGAGGTGGGGAGAGAGTACCAGAGCTGTGGGTATACCATGGATTTACATACTGGCACAGTAACAGGAATTGCTTTTTTTCTCTAGTTCTTTCATCTTAGTACTGAAAATATTGAAGCAAACTATTCCAATGACCCTCATTTGTTTGCCACTCTATGTTTTTTCCTGTTACAGAACTCTTTTCTTTGTTGAAAGACTACATGGATTGCCTTCAATGGCTGTTGTGGAAGATATATGTCCTGGCATAGACCACACACCTACACATTAGCATAATAGAGGCAAGTGCAGCCCAGTCTTTTACATACATCACACCTTGTTTTTCACCTTAGCCAGATGTCCCACTATCTTCCCTCCCCCGTGGGAGGCATCCTGAAGTTGTGGGAAGGAAGGTCAAAATACTTGTTCTTATTCCCTCTCACGTTGCATTCCCACATTTTGGTTGTTTACCTGTTGGTTGGTTGGTTTTTTAATTTGGTTTTGGTTTGATTTTGGGGTTTGTTTGTTTGTTTTTCCCAAGATTCCCTTAATTTTTATAATAAAATTTTTTTTATAATAAATGGCCTAAAATGGAGGTTTAGAAAGGCACTGTGCCATACTGATTTATTGCACAAGAGTTTATGTACTCCACATGTGTATTTTCTCCTCTAGATTATCGGGTTTGAGGAACTGAAGCCCTTAATCTCCTTTTGAAATAGCTGCAAGAATTCAAAGAGATTATTTCCTGCTACTATAAAAAGAATTCTAAGTTATTTCTGGGGTTATCATATTGCCTCCATGTCACAGGCACTGATGAGGCACTTGCATATCCTTGCTCCTGTTAGGGTATTTGCTATAAGGGTTAGCTATGGTATCGAAAATGCTACTTTTCCTACTCTAGGTGTATTGAAAGGTGGTGTCTTAGAAATAATTTGAACAAACAGCCAAACACTGAGTATTCAGATAGCAAAATGAATGCAGCACGTTCTGTAAAGCAGTATTGCTCTAGGGGCACATCCAATTCAACATCAATTTCCATGTGTACATGCAATAGGGATGAGACAGCATCTTCTGGCAAATAATTTCTTCTCTAATTATTAAGAACTACACACATACACCTTACATCAATATTCCTGTCCTTGATCTTCACCAAATATTTATGCTAAAACTTTAAAAAAAATTAAAATGGGAAAAGTAGGAAAGGAAATGTAACAATTTGAAACCACTGCTATGGGCATGACTTGCAGGAAGCTCCTGGTGATAAAAAAATGAATCAAGGCTGTGCTCTATATCCTGCATATTTTACTAGGTCAGGTTGCATGATATTTTAAGGCACTACACAACTGCCATTCCCTCTCGGGAGAGAATGTGCAGTGGAGTAGGACTAGATCCTTAATGCTGTGTTTGCAAAATGATGAAACACAACATAAGCCCATTGTGGTATAAATTTGGTCATCAGTCTCTGTTCCATCATTGTTAGCTGGTTTTAAATTGTTTTAATTGAGTATAGTTAAAAGGATCATAAGAATATAGACAAGAAAAATATGAAGTCACAAAAAGAATTCTCTCTTCATTTGTATTGCTTCTGCTTTGCTTCCTTATGCCCAGACAACTGTTCTTAGTGTTCCATCAAGATTCCACTGAAAGCCAGAAAACAACCCAAAACATTGGTTAACCAATAATCCTGTCAAACTTCTTCCCATTAATATACTTGCCTTTTGCCTTACAGAAATTCTTCTTGTACTAACTGAAGAGTTAAGAGTTAGAATACTTCTCTGAGAAACAGATTGATTTTTTTTTTAAATCACAGAATTCATGGGGTTGGAAGGGAACCTCAAAGGTCCTATTGTCCAAACCCCCCAACTTCTCCAACTAGATCAGGTTGCTGCAGGGCATCATCAAGCCTGACCTTCAATGTCACCAGGGATAAAGCTTAAACCACACCTCTGTGCAACCTGTACCAGTATTTCACTTCCCTCATTGTAAAGAACATCCACCTACATCTATCCTGCTCTGGTTTCAAACCATTGCCCCTTGTCCTGTCTCTAGAAGCCCTTCTAAATAGTCCTTCCCCAGCCTTCCTGTAGGCTCCCTTCTGTCACTATTAGCTTTACTTACATGATAAATATATAGGAAGAATACAAAAGTCCATCTACTGCAGAACACACGGGACAAAGTGTATTGTTGTGGCCAGCAGGACAGGGGAGGTTATTCTGCCCCTGGACTCAGCACTGCTCAGGCCACACCTTGAGTGCTGTGTCCAGTTCTGGGCTCCTCAATTCAAGAGAGATGTTGAGGTGCTGGAATGTGTCCAGAGAATGGCGACGAAGGTGGTGAGGGGCCTGGAGCACAGCCCTGTAAGGAGAGGCTGAGGGAGCTGGAGCTTGCAAGTTAGCCATGAAGCTTTCTTTTATATTTAGGCTTTAAAATCCACTCTTGGCTCCAAAAGTGGCTGAAGATGAAAAGGCATCCTTCCTTTACAGCCTTACAGTCTGCTTTGATAGTTTCCTCTACAATTTCCTCTCCCTGTTCAAATGATCTGCTGCTTAATTACAAGCTCATCTGGAAGGATCAATATCTCTTGCCAGTAACCAATTCGTTATCCTAATGTTCCTACATTTGATTAGAAGAAACTCCAGTCAATTTTTTTTGTTAATTGTTCCTCACATGCATCCTCAACCAATATCTTCTGAAATTCTAGGACCAAAAAACAGGTTAACAAAAAACAAACCAAACTGAAGCAAAATACCATTTCTGGTCTTAAAATCAAAAGAAAAAGACTACTACAACCAGACGATCTCCATGGTCTCATCCTTAAAAGAAATAGGTCTGGATTTGTGAAATGGTACTGAAATCTAAAGCCTCAGGGATGAAGAGATACAGGAGCACATAAAAAGTACTTATGGTCTCCTCTGTTGAAGAACTGACTTCCTAAGACAGCAGCAACAATAAGAGGGAACGAAACGAATTCCCATTTAAATCAAACGTTTCTGCTTGTTACTGCTTTCAGCAAGATTGAGTTGTGCTTCACAATCTGCTTTTGCTATATCAAATGAAACAAAGGAACAGTTCACAGGAAACTGCAGAGATGCCTGCAATAAAATGTACTCTTTCAAATCCAACTGTCAACAGCAGCATAAAGAATTAGTCAGAACAAACAGGCATACACCAAACGTAATAGTTATACCCAAAGTTGTCACTTCTCCCACACCTCCATTAATAGAAGGCTAGAACCTCTCTCTTATAAAGAAAGACTAAGAGAATTGTGTCGTTTTAGCCTGGGAAAAGAGAAGACTGGAGGGGAGACCTCATAAATGCTTACAAACACTTCAACAGTGGGCGTCAGGAAGATGGGACGAGTCTGTTCTCAGTGGCACCAAGTGACAGGACAAGGGATAATGGGAGCAAAATTGAGCATGAGAAGTTCCATCTAAACGTGAGGAGCAACTTCCTTAGGGGTGAGGGAGTACTGGAACAGGCTGCCCAGAGAGGTGTGGAGTCTCCATCCTTTGAATGGAAACATTCAAAACCAGTTTGCATCAGTGTGTGACCTTCTCCAGGCGAATATGCCTTGGCATGGGGGTTGGACTCAATGATCTCCAGAGGTCACTTCCAACCCCTTTCATTCCATGATTCACTTTGAGTTGATTATTTTCATTCCAAACAGCTCACCAGTAATGAACTAGTCACTTCACTATTAGTAAGTAACATCCAAGACAGCTTTACTGGAATTTAGTGACTATGTCTACAATCAGACTAAATGTCATTTAAGCTCTGGCTACTCACACTGGCCCTTGATAGATTTGGAGAGCAAAGAAAAGCTGGCAAGACAGACACATTTCAAACAATCTTTGTCTTCTTGGGCTTGTATATTAAATGTGGGGGGGAAAAAGAGAGACTAAAAAGCAAGTTAAAAGCAGGGGGCTCTTGCACCAGCTTTGTCACACCAATTCACCAAAGTATTGCTGGCTTCATGCATCACACTTCTGTTACTTTTGTGTTAGCCTTTGCTGGAGTTGACTGTGTTTTATGAGGACATTCAAGACTTATTTCTTGGGGAAAAAAAGTCAAGTAAGGACAAAATAATTATCAATTTCATTTTAATTTATGACCCCAAACAGGATTTGAATCTTGAGAAGTATGGTATTTTGCTCCTGAAAATATCAAAAGGAAAAGGGTAACCTGTTGACTGCCTGAACTATGACTTCCCTGCAATGTGAGTAGTAGAAAAAGAGCCCCCAAGTGATGACATTGGCTCAGAGGCTGGTGCAATCAGGACAATGTTTGGGGGGTTTTAGTCACAGGAAGATTTACATGACACCAAGTTGGATGGGACTGTTGACCTACTTGAGATTAGGAAGGCTCTGCAGAGGGATCTGGACAGGTCCAAGGTCAGTTGTACAAAGTTTAATAAAGCCTCATGCTGGGTCCTGAGTTTGGGTCACAATGATCCCATGAATGCTACAGGCTTGGGGTACTATGTCTGAAAAGCTGCTGGGCAGAAAAGGACTGGGGGCTGCTGGCTGGCAGCTGGCTGAACATGAGCTAGATGGCCAAAAGGCCATCAGGACTGGGGCAGGGGTTTTCCCCCTGTACTCAGCTCTGGTGAGGTCACACCTTGAATAGTGGGTTCAGTTTATGCCCCTCGCAACAAGAAGGATATGCAGGTACTTGAGCATGCAAAGCTGAGTAAGGGTCTAGAAGGTCTTGCATGAGGCTGTTGAGAGAACAGAGATTGTTTAGTCTGGAGAAGAGGAGGCTTAGAGGAGATCTCATTGCAGTCTACAACTCCCTGACAGGAGGTTGGAATGAGGTGGAGGTGATTGGTTTGTTCTCCAAAGAGACAAGAGGAAATGGCCTGAAACTGTGCCAGGGGAGGTTTAGAGTGGATATGGAGAAAAATGTCTCTCCTGAATGAGTGGTCAGGCATTGGAACAGGCTGCCCAGGGAGGTGATAGAGTCACCATCCCTAGATGTGTTCAGGAAATGTGTAGACATGGCACTCTGGGACATGGTTTAGCGGGCATGGTGATGCTGGGCTGACTGTTGGACTTGATGATCTTAGAGGTGTTTGCTAACTTTAATAATTCCCTAAAGTGAAATATTTACATGTTTTCTAACTCCACAAAAACACATCATGCAAAATAACTAATCTTAAGCAAAAATATAGTCACAGAATCAACTAGGTTGGAACAGACCTCCAAGGGGACACAGTCTCAAGTTGTGCCAGGGGAGGTCTAGGCTGGATGTTAGGAGGAAGTTCTTCACAGAGAGAATGATTGGCATTGGAATGGGTTGCCCAGGGAGGTGGTGGAGTTGCCATCCCTGGAGGTATTCAAAAGAAGACTGGATGAGGCACTTAGTGCCATGGTCTACTTGACTGGATAGGGCTGGGTGCTAGGTTGGCCTGGATGATCTTGGAGGTCTCTTCCAACCTGGTTGATTCTATGATCATCCAGTCCAACCGATCACCGAGCCCTTAGTCAATGTTATCAATGCCTGGAATGCTGCCAAGAGAAAATATTTGGCTATCTTTACTAACTACAGAAACCTCCTCCCTCATGAGCCAGCAGAATTACACCAAGTCGTGCTGTAGGTATGCCTATAAATCCCTGCTGTGGTATAAAGCCACATTCCACCACAAACATGCATATGGAGCTGCCACATAAATATTTGGAAACTGGGACTATTACAAGCAGATTGAAGCACCACACTAACCAATCCTAAATTTCTTTAGGATACTTCCCTTCTGTGCACACTTCAATCGCAAAGCCAGTAAAATGAAAGCAAAGCAAAGCAGTTTTTAGATGACAAACCATCTGGTAAATGCCTAAAATAATTACTGTTTCCTTTAGAATGACTTTCCCATATGTTGGTAACTACCCATATTTTCTTGTCCCCGTTGATACAAGCAGCTTGCAACTGAAAACGTGATGAAGTTAGAATTAGAGTCACAATTAAGGATACACCCAACTGCAACTGGACTTGTGCTGTTATTCAGTGGAGAAGATTCCACCTGCTAATTGATCATTGCTCTTCATCATCAATTCTTATTATGCTTCATATTTCAATGAGCTTGCAAAACAAAGCACTGTCATATTGTGGTGAGACCTTCTTATTGTTCTTTTTCTTGTTATTAAAGCTCTTCACATCTGTTCCACCCATTTAGCCTGTGCCTCTGATTTCAGATTTCTTTCCAAAGATAGAAATAGCTTTTTATCTCCATCCCAGTGGACACATTCTGTATCTTCATCAGTCATTCTATGGCCAAGTTATGCTACCCCAGATCAGCAAACCCAGAGCGCTGTACACCTTTTTCTAAACACTAATCTTACAATTCTCTGTTCTGCTCATAAAGAAGACTGCAACTTTTTCTACTTGTAGTTTTATTTATCATAAAGAGATCTTGCAAAGGCTTCTGTAACTCAGGAATCTTCATTTCACACAGCTTCCACTGCAGCTGGCTACAGATTTTTGGCCAAAGACTCCCCCTACTCTCTTCCTCCACTACCAACCAAAGCTAAATTATGAAAACATTCCTTAGCAGAAATGCAAACCTTTCTACACACTTGCTATAAATCCACAGGTAAATATAGACAAATCTTGACTGTGTTTTAGACCTTCTAGGCATAGTTCTATTTCATCATATTAGTCTTTGAAATTTAGAGGAAAACTTCACTCAGAGCACTGAAACAAGTTTCCCAGAGAGGTTGTAAAGTCTCCTTCTCTGAAGAGATTCCAAATGCACATGCACATGCTGGATGAGGCACTTAGTGCCATGGTCTAGTTGATTGGACAGGGCTGGGTGCTAGGTTGGACTGGATGATCTTGGAGGTCTCTTCCAACCTGGTTGATTCTATGACTCTATGAGTAAGGCTGTCTCTACCAAGAAAAAGAGAAAAGTTATTGTGGGTGGTGATTCCCTTCTGAGAGGGTGTGATGGTTTGGGAGCTGCCCACTCCCAGCTCTTATGAAATCACTCAGACTAGACTCAGTCAGCTGGAAGTTAAGGAATGAAGCTCCACATTCACATCTTAGCACAATAAACAATGAGATAGTTACAATATTTATAGCTATATACAGTAATAGACAAGTTGAAAAGTAATACAGAAACACAGCAGCCCTCCCAGAAACCTGAGTCCCCAGAAGGGACCCCCAACCACCCTTCCACCTTCTTTCCACCCCTCTACCTTATCCCAGAGTTTGCCTTATGGTCAAGGTGAGCTGTGAGGATCAGCAAGGGGGGTTAGAAGCAGAATTAGTTGGGTTACACAGCAAAGGCCCAGGGAGAAAGTGGAGGCACTGACAGAGACACCCACACACAGTCTTATCTATATTTGTGTTCTTGTTCTTACACATCTCAGCAAGCCTAGGAGTGAAGCAGACATCACCACTGTTTCCTTTTCACAGCCTATAATCTATTTTTTCTCACTAAAACATTCCAGTTAGCCTCAAACTAGCACAGAGGGACAGAGGTTCCTCTTTGCCAACCTGACCCATCCCGCAGAGAAGTCTGCTGCCTCCCTGGAGTCTGGGTTAGTGACAGGTATGAAGCTTTATAAGTGCAGCCAGTCAATGGGGAGGATGAATCAACTACTTCAGAAGCATTCTCAGGGTTAAAGCAGCCCAACCCTAGCATCAAAATGGCTTCCACCAAGAAAAGGAGAAGAGTCACCATTATAGGTGACTCCCTTCTAAAGGGAATGGAAGGCCCAATACGTAGACATGACCCACTACTAATGGTAGTGTTCTACCTTCCTGAATTCAGAGTTAAGGATGTGACAAGAAAGCTTCCTACCCTGCTGCAGCCCAGGTTATTATCTGCTATTGACCTTCCAGATAGGCAGTGATGAACTAGAAAAAAGCTGAGAGATGTCAAGTGATAGTTCAAGGCCCTGGGCCAACTGGTCAAGGGAGCGAGAGCACAGGTAGTGCTCCCCTCTATCCTCCCTCTAGCAGGGACCAACCCAGACAGATTGAGGAAGACTCACCAGATGAATTCTTGGCTTTGAGCCTGGTGCCAGCAGCAGAACTTTGTGGTTGTTGATCATGGGTCACTTTTTGTGGTGCTCTTCACCCCCCTCATTGCCCTTCTTTGGACACACTCCAGCACCTCAGTGTCCTTCCTCTAGTCAAGGCCACAAAACTGAACACACTATTCAAGTTGTGGCCTCACCAGTGCTGAGTAGAGGGGGAAAAAACCAGTTAACCTACTCCTGCTAGCCACACCATTCCTGATTCAGGCCAGGATGCTGTTGGCCGCCTTGTCCACCTGAGCATACTGCTGGCTCATGCTCCCCACCCTGAGCTCCTTTTCTGCCAGGCCCATTTCCAGCCACTCTGCCCCAAGCCTGGAGTGCTCATGGGGTTACTGTGATCCAAGTACAGGACTCAGAACTTCATACAACTGACCTCAGCCCACTGATCCTACTTGTCCAGACCCATCTGCAGAACCTTCCTACCCTCCAGCAGATCGACATTCCTACCCAATTTAGTGTAATCTATTTATTGCTGCATCATCTTTCATCCCTGCAAAAATGCTAAATATTCCCTAACCTTAATTTTCACCAGGGTAATACCAGAAAAATGGGAATATACATTGAAGGTCTGCATTTTAAAGGACTTGTATCCCTCTGGTGAAAGTGCTTGAATCTATGAACCTCACAAAACATCTTTCTTTCACCCAGAAATGGAAGGCCATAGACTGTGATGTCTTACAGTTGAGGCTTTGAGTCAAATTTCTGGAGTAGAAGTTTTATCCAATTAGCCTCCTGTTAAAAGATATAGATCCTGGGTTTTCACATTTTTCTTCCATCTGCCTTCTGTTACCTGATTTCTGTTCTTGGGTCCTTGTGGTGACCTATATAAAATGGCAAAGTGTCATTACCAGAATCCTGCAGCACCCAGAACGAGCTGTAACTGATGAAATGAAACCACAGCTGCAGCAAGGGCTTGTAGTTTCAAAGCCAAGCAAAACAGTGATCCTTTGAAATCAGACAGGAATGAGCTACCCTCATCAGGGCTCTGAAAACACAGGTTGGTAAAAACCTGGAATTCTCCTATGTGGAAAGATGGAGAACTTAGGAATTAGACCTCAAGTTGACACTTGTATTTTCCTAACCTCTTCTGTTCATCTGAGTGTGGGAAAGTCACTTCAAGTCCAGGCAGACAATCAGAAGCACCATTC
Source organism: Pogoniulus pusillus (assembly GCF_015220805.1). Taxonomy (NCBI): domain Eukaryota; kingdom Metazoa; phylum Chordata; class Aves; order Piciformes; family Lybiidae; genus Pogoniulus; species Pogoniulus pusillus. Next base: position 13,778,074 of record NC_087289.1, read on the forward strand.
TTCACAACCCCCATGTGTCTACAAAGGACAGGCAGGGAAGAACATTCACAGAGTCAGCATAAGTTAAGAGGGGAACCTTTTCAACCATATTTAGTAAAATTAACAAGTCTACTCACAGAAAATCAATGGAATTCCTAGAACTCTAGGCAGGACATACACAGACAACATTCAATAAATAGCTAGTGAATGACCTTAGCTTACATTTCACATACCCTCTAACAAGATGTTATATTCTAGAGGCCCAGAACTGTTGAGCAGAACAAGCAAAGCACAACACAATTTTCATTCTGAGAGCACAGAAAATGTAAACAGCATTGAAAAATAAGGAGGTTGAGGAGAGGCCTCACTGCTCTCTACAACTCCCTGACATGAGGTTGGAGTGAGATGGAGGTCAGCCTCCTCTCCCTGGTATCAGGTCATAGAATGAGAGAAAACAGTGTCAGGGGAGGCTTAGCTTGGAGATTAGAGTGGGGGGGGGGGGGGGGGGAGTTCCTGCAAGAGTAGTCAGACATTGGAACAGGCTGCCCAGGGAGGTGGTTGATTCACCATAGAATCAACCAGGTTGAAAGAGACCTCCAAGATCATACAGTCCAACCCAGCACCCAGCCCTATCCAGTCAACTAGACCATGGCATCAGTCTTCTCTTGAACACCTCCAGGGACAGTGACTCCACCACCTCCCTGGGCAGCCCAATCCGAGGCCAATCACTCTCTCTGGAGAGAACTCTCTCCTAACATCCAGTCTAGACCTCCCCTGGGACAACTTGAGATTGTGTCCCCTTGTTCTGTTCCAAGTTGCCTGGCAGAAGAGACCAACCCCACCTGGCTACAGCCTCCCTTCAGGTAGTTGTAGACAACAATGAGATCACCTCTGAGCTTCCTCTTCTAACCTCCTCTTCTAAACACCCCCAGCTCCCTCAGCCTCTCCTCACAGGGCTGTGTTCCAGGCCCCTCACCAGCTTTGTTGCCCTTCTCTGGACACCTTCCAGTACCTCAACATCTCTCTTGAATTGAGGGGCCCAGAACTGGACACAGTACTCAAGGTGTGGCCTGACCAGTGCTGAATATTCAAGAAACATATGGATATAGTACTCTGGGACATAGTTGGGTGGCCATGGTGGTGCTGAGTTGCCTGTTGGACTTGGTGATCTTGGAGATCATTTCCACCTGCACTGGGGAATGTGCCATTCCCACCATTTTGTTTTTTCTTTCTTTCTTTTTTGGGAGATTACTGAAGTAACCTAAATTTGACAGGCTATACAAATACCACCCCTTCACAAGACAAGTGAGCTTGAAGAGCTCTCAAGAGTTTTAGAGCATATTTTATATACTGCCTGTCTAAAACTATCCTGCCCAAGAATATACTTCATTGGCGATTGTTATCTGGGAAGGATTCTACATCAAAGGGGAAACAGTTTAATAACTCAAAAGTTCATTCTGAAGGTAGCTTGGGAAAAGCTACATTTTGCTTTGCAGCTACTATACCTGAGAATATCTGCCATAATAAAGCCCAAATGGAAGAGCTTTGCATATTCTATTACATGCTGAAAGACTACTAAAAATTTAACTAGCTGGAATCCAAAACATGTGACCTTAAATTGAGAAGCTGTTAAATTAAACATGTAGGAACACACTCAAGCCTTCATTTCAAATTCTTTTGTGGCCATTCTATATTTGGATCTTAAATGTCTCAAGAATTACCTCGTGTAACCTATGAAAAAGGCTGTAGGGGAAGGAAAAAGAGTCAGTGGCTTTAGGAGGGAAAATAAAAATCAATCCTGTTTTGAAACCAAATATTCCTGCACCCTAGAAGAAATGCAGGAGTAAACAAGCAGATATAAGTTAGCTTTGTTATTGTCAATACCCAATTAAATGTATTTATATATTCATATGTCACTGCTTAAGTCTTAAATGGATATCCACAGTGAACAGTCAGCTCACAGAAACAGTGCTTGGAAAAACACTGTCCAAAGCTTTGGCTGTTACATTTGGTTCTCATACATAGAATCTCACAGGCTCCCCACTTTTGGGGGATGAAGGAACATAAAACATCTCCTTACTGCTGTTGAATTAATACAGAATCATAGAATAGAACCATAGAATCAGTCAGGGTTGGAAGGGACCACAAGGATCAGCCAGTTCCAACCCCCCTGCCATAGGCAGGGACACCCTACCCTAGAGCAGGCTGCCCACAGACTCAGCCAGCCTGGCCCTAAACACCTCCAGCCATGGGGCCTCAACCACCTCCCTGGGCAACCCATTCCAGGCACTCACCACTCTCATGCTCAACAACTTCCTCCTCACATCCACTCTGAATCTCCCCACCTCCAGCTTTGCTTCATTGCCCCTAGTCCTGTCACTCCCTGAGACCCTAAAAAGTTCCTTCCTGGCTTTTTTGTAAACCCCTTTCAGACACTGGAAGGCCACAAGAAGGTCACCTGGGAGCCTCCTCTTCTCCAGACTCAACAGCCCCAACTCTTTCAGTCTGTCCTGATGGGAGAGGTGCTCCAGCCCTCTGAGCATCCCAGTGGCCCTTCTCTGGACATGCTCCAGCGTCTCCACATCCTTCTTGTAATGGGGGCTCCAGAACTGGATGCAGTACTCCAGGCGGGGTCTGACCAGAGCACAGTAGAGGAGGAGAATCACCTTCCTGGCCCTGCTGGCCACACTTCTCCTGATGCAGGCCAGGCTCTGGTTTGCCCTCGGGCTGCAAGTGCACACTGTAGTATGTGGATATGTGGTAATACTCTAGGCAACAATAGCCAAAGTTGCTCAATATTTCTTTGAGGGTTTGGTTTTCCATTATCAGCCCATTCAGTTAATTAGTTGATCCAGATATATGAACCATGCACGCAGGAGAAATCAAATCCTGATAGTGTGATAGAAGGGGTAACTGAAGACACACTTTTCCTAATAGAATGTGCATGCTCTATGAGCAAGAACAAGACAACTGCATTTAACAGCCTCCAGTCATGAGCTTACCAGCTTCTGAAACTCCTCATTAACTTTTCCTGTCCGATAGAACTTATTGGTTCTTTTAAATATGCTACCTTACAAAATGCTACTTCTTTAACTGAAAACCAATACTGATAATTTGTACCTACACCTCCTGAAGCAATGGAAATTAATCTGTTATCACAGCATATAACAAGACTTTGGAAAACAACTTCTTCTGAAGATTTGTCTTACACATCATTTCTGGCAGTATCTCCAGTCCTGTCCCACATTACTTTCTGCACTATCAATACTATATTGGACTCCTATCCAAATATCCAACATGGATAACCACCACACAACAGTGATTAGTTTTCTACATTCAAATGTCAGCAGCCCAATATTAGTATCTTATTTGTAAGCTTTTCAGCATTTTACAGTGTTTATCCATTCAACTCAAAAATGCTTTTCAGTGCCACCCATTTCAGTTGGGATCAGGACATTATTTGATGTTGCTACCCCCCCCCCCCAAAAAAAAAAGAGTTGCAAAAAACAACATTACCAAAGGTGGTTAACTTTTAAAGGTGTTTTAGCAGTTGTGGAACTACGTTCAGAAATGAAATGACAGCAACATAGAAATCAGTGGGTGAAAGGGGGGGGTATTTTTGTCTTGAGAATCATAGAACGCGTTAGGTTGGAAGGGACCTCAAGGATCATCCAGTTCCAACCTCTGCCATAGGCAGGGACACCTCCCACTAGAACAGGTTACTCAAGGCCTCACCCAACCTGGCCTTGAACACCCTCAGGGAGGGAGCAGCCACAACCTCCCTGGGCAACCTGTGCCAGTGTCTCACCACCCTCACTGCAAAGAACCCTTTCCCAACACCCAGATGGAATCTCCCCTCTGCCAGTTTAAACCCATTCTTCCTCATCCTGTCATTACAAGACCTTATCAGTAGTCCCTCCACAGCCTTCCTGTAGGTCCCCTTCAGATACTGGAAGGCTACTACAAGGTCTCCTTGAAGCCTTCACTTCTCAAGGCTGAAAGGCCCCAACTCTTGTAGCCTGTCCTCATAGCAGAGCTGCTGCAGCCCTCTGAGCATCTTCATGGCCCTTCTCTGGACTCTCTCCAACAGTTCCATGTCCTTCTTGTGTTGGAGGCTCCAGAGCTGCACACAATACTCTAGGTGGGGTCTGAGGAGAGCAGAGTAAAGGGGCAGAATCCCCTCCCTTGCTCTGCTGGCCACACTGCTCTTGCTGCAGCCCAGCACACAGTTGCTGTCTGGGCTGCACTCACACTGCAGGCTCATGTTGAGCTTTTCATCACCTCGGACCCCCAGATCCTGTTCCTCAGGGCTGCTCTCAGCCATTCCCCACCCAGCCTTGAGCTGTGCTTGGGACTGCACTCACCCAGTTGTAGAACCTTACACTTGGCCTTGTTGAATGCCATGAGATTGGCCTGGGCTCACCTCTCCAGCCTGTCCAGCTCCCTCTGGATGGATCCCTGCCCTCTAGCAAGTCGACTGTGCCACACAGCTTGGTGTCATCTGCGGACTTGCTGAGGGTGCACTGATTCCTCTGTCCTTACCACTGACAAAGATGTTAACCAGCACTGGTGCCAGCTCTGACCCCTGAGGGATGCCACTTGGCACTGGGCCTTCTTCAGATACTGGAAGGCCTCAATGAGGTCTCCTCAGAACCTCCTCCAGACCAAACAGTCCCAACTCTCTGTCTGTCTTCATAGGAGAGGAGCTCAAATTCATGTCCTCTGTATGACAATGGGCAAAACCAAGCAACAAAAAAAATGAACCCACTTTTTTTCATTTGCATCCTGACAAAACTGTTTCCCTTTTCACTACAGCATGCAACTTTGCTTAAAATAGCAGCAGTTGAATGGGCAAAGTAAATGCTCATTAGTTTAAGAGTATGGAAAAAACAGAAGTGCCATTGAACTCATCCAAGTTTCTATGTGAAATGATGGTAGCTGGTACTAAAGAAACAAGTAGGAAGGAAAAACAAAGAATCATCTAAAAGGCAGCATTTTGGTCAGCACAAAGTTCCTTTTCAACAATGACTATGCTGGAAATAGTCATTATTGCCTGTTCATCCTCTTTTGTGCCAGTGCCATGGCACAGTGCAGTGGCACTCCTGGCATCTCTTACCTTCAATGACTTCTGAGATTTTGTTTGTTACAGATCTCAGATGGTGTTTGTTGGCCATTGCTCACCAGCCCCAGTGTATTACTGAAAATGCTGCTCCATTTTAGTAACACTGGCCAATCTTGCTCTGCATGGCTAGTAAAGAGTGATATGCAAGGCAATAACCAGTTTGGATTTCAGCTATAGAGGGCAGTAGTACATACACTTTGGGCAGCAGTTAAAAAGTGAGCTATCATTTGCCAACTAAGCAAGGCTGAAATCCTTAATTAGACATCAAGATACAAGAATCATAGAATCAACCAGGTTGGAAGAGACCTCCAAGATCAGCCAGGCCAACCTAGCACCCAGCCCTGGCCAGTCAACCAGACCATGGCACTAAGTGCCTCATCCAGTCTTTTCTTGAACACCTCCAGGGATGGTGCCTCCACCACCTCCCTGGGCAGCCCATCCCAATGCCAATCACTCTCTCTGCCAACAACTTCCTCCTAACATCCAGCCTATACTTTACCCACAGTACAACTTGAGACTGTGTCCCCTTGTTCTGTTGCTGGTTGCCTGGCAGAAGAAACCAACCCCACCTGGCTACAATGTCCCTTCCAGTAGCTGTAGACAGCAATGAGATCACCCCTGAGCCTCCTCTTCTGCAGGCTGCACACCCCCAGCTCCCTCAGCCTCTCCTCACAGGGCTGTGCTCCAGGCCCCTCACCAGCTTTGTTGCCTTTCTCTGGACACATTCCAACACCTCAACATCTCTCTTGAATTGAGGGGCCCAGAACTGGACACAGTACTCAAGGTGTGGCCTGAGCAGTGCTGAGTACAGGGTAAGAATAACCTCCCTTGTCCTGCTGGCCACACTGCTCCTGATCCAGGCCAGGATGCATTTCAAAAAAGCAATTCTGTTTCAGATAGATGCAAACTCTTTCAATTTAACAGCTTTACCTGTAAGCAATGGAATAGAGGTTGTGCCACTGTGTATGCTGCTGACAGTTTATTTTTCTTCTGCCAAACAGAAGTTTACACAATTTCAAAGCTGCAGTAAGCACTGCAGCTTTCAGTACAAAAGCAACTCTCCCAAGTGCAAGGTCCTGCATCTGGTTTGATCCCAAGCACAGTGGAGTGCTGGTGGAGAACAAGTTACCCATGGCACAGCAATGTGCCCTTGTGGCCAAGAAGGCCAATGGCATCCTGGGGTGTATTAGGAAGAGTGTGTCCAGCAGATCAAGGGAGGTTCTCCTCCACCTCTACTCTGCCCTGGTGAGACCTCATCTTGAATACTGTGTTCAGTTTTGGGCTCCCCAGTTTAAGAGGGACAGGGATCTGGTGGAGAGGGTCCAGTGGAGAGCTATGAGGATAAGGGGACTGGAGGGTATGGCTTAGGAGAGGCTGAGGGACCTGGGGCTGTTTAGTCTGAAGAAAGGAAGACTTAGAGGATTTAATAAATGTTTTTAAGTATCTCAGGGCTGGCCAGGAATGGGGGACAGGCTCTGCTCACTGCTCCCTGGGATAGGACAAGGAGCAATGGGTGTAAGTTGCAGCACAAGAGGTCCTGCCTCAACACAAGGGGAAACTTCTTTACTGTAAGGGTCACAGAGCACTGGCACAGGCTCCCCAGGGAGGCTGTGGAGTCTCCTTCTCTGGAGCCTTTCAAGGCCTGCCTGGATGTGTTGCTCTGTGATCTGTGTTAGATAGGATTGCCCTGCTCTGGCAGCGGGGTTGGACTCAGTGATCTCCTTGGGTCCCTTCCAACCCCTAACATCCTGTGAGCCTGTGAAGAGAAGTTATTTAATTCCTAAAAAGAAAATAATCAACTAAGCTTTCAATCATTCAGTTCAGATAGCACCAATGAATGATCTCCCCACAAAAATCTGGTGCAAGACAAGAATATAAAGAGACCATTATTTACTTGTCCAGTGCAGAAACCCTTCTTTGGAAAAATCCCATTGTATTTGTCACCTTTTTATCATCATATCACCTATTTCTAACAGTAAATGCAGTACAGTTTTCAGAGTTATATACACACAGAAACTGGAAAAATGGACAAAACTATTGCAGGAATGCAATGAATCTGAATTGCAAAGAAACAGAATTGAATTATGATTCCAGAGAAACTGGACAATGCTTCTTATTCAGTGCTGTGCTAGTTTGAGCCCAACTAGACTGTATTGGTGAGAAGAATTAGATTACAGGCTCTGAAAAGGAAACAATGGTGATGTCTACTGCACTCAGAGGCTTGCTGAGATGTATAAGAACAAGAACATAAATATAGATAATGGAGTCACTCTCTGGGCTTTGTGGGCTGCACTTCTCTCTCTAACCTAACCTGCCATCTGTGTGACTAATCCATCTGCTTCCTAACCCCCCTGGCTGACCCTCCAATCTACCTTGAGCTTAAGGCAAAGTCTTGGGTAAGGTAGAGGGGTGGGAGGAAGGTGGAAGGGTGGTTGTGAGCCCCTCCTGGGGACTCAGGTTTCTGGGAGGGCTGTTGTGTTTCTGTATTGCCTTTTAACTTGTCCATTTCTGTATATACTGTCAATATCTGCTTGTACACTGTGCTAAGCTGTAAATATAAAGCTTCATTCCATTTCCAGAGCCACTGAGTCTAGTCTGGGTGATTTTCCAAAGTGTGGGGGGGCAGCTAGCACCCAAACCATCACAAGTGCTTTTCACTCTAATGCAGCAGTAGTCTTAGTTAACACTACCATTTAAATTTTAGAAACCAGATAAACTTGCATATAATTAGCTATCCTCATTCAGAAAGAATCCTGAACTTGTCAGGTTAATATCAAGAAGATAAAGACCTTCCATGAGTAGGATATCAGTTAGCACTTGAAGCTAGTGGGAGTGTTCCAAAAAACATGTAGACATGGCACTTGGGGAAATGGCTTAATGGCCATGGCCAGCTGGACATGATGGTTGGACTCACTGACCTTAGAAGTCTTTTCCAACTGAAACAATTCTATCATTCTATGAAAGGTGAGGGTGGTTTGCCAGATAAGCTTTTAGGCATCTGTCAGAGCACCAGCCTCAAAACTGACATTAATGGACACTTTTACTGATCTTACATGTTGGACAAAGGACTGAACTGATATAGCTGAAGTAGGAGGGCCCACAGCCATAACAATAACTGATGAGTAAATCAGAAGACATCAGCTGAAAAACTCCGCAGTTATGAAACCACAACTGAAAAAGAAGCATCACAGTATCACCAAGGTTGGAAGAGACCTCACAGATCATCAAGTCCAACCCTTTACCACAGAGCTCAAGGCTAGACCATGGCACCAAGTGCCACGTCCAATCCTGCCTTGAACAGCCCCAGGGACGGTGACTCCACCACCTCCCCGGGCAGCCCATTCCAGTGTCCAATGACTCTCTCAGTGAAGAACTTTCTCCTCACCTCCAGCCTAAATCTCCCCTGGCACAGCCTGAGGCTGTGTCCTCTTGTTCTGGTGCTGGCCACCTGAGAGAAGAGAGCAACCTCCTCCTGGCCACAACCACCCTTCAGGTAGTTGTAGACAGCAATAAGGTCACCCCTGAGCCTCCTCTTCTCCAGGCTAACCAATCCCAGCTCCCTCAGCCTCTCCTCGTAGGGCTGTGCTCAAGGCCTCTCCCCAGCCTCGTCGCCCTTCTCTGGACATGCTCAAGCATCTCAATGTCCCTCCTAAACTGGGGGGCCCAGAACTGAACACAGTCCTCAAGGTGTGGTCTAACCAGTGCAGAGTGCAGGGGCAGAATGACCTCCCTGCTCCTGCTGACCACACCATTCCTGAATTGTACTTTTAACTTCTAGTTTTAATATCACAGAATCACAGGATCCTATGACAGCAAAATTACTTGGCTTGTTTGTTTTATTTTCCCATTTGTTTGGATTTTTATTAGCACAGCTACATCAAGATCAAAACCTTCTGTCATGGAGGCAGACCCATCATATCTATACAGAGTTGTCTAATGAGTTGTAACTTACACATGCATATTCCAGTCCCTACATTTTGCATGTTTTGTGCAGAAGTTGTGGCACGCCTAATTTGTTAATTAATAAACACATGCTAAGATACACTTTGTGAATCTACATGATAGCTTTTGTACCTCATTCAGTATTCTTGTTCCAAAATACTTCAATACAGACACCTGTATCTACAGGTACCTGTAGTAAGTTTAGTTGCAGAGGATGGGGAATTCAACAAAGTCTACCTTTTCCACAAACACTGTGTCACTGTGTCTCTGATCTATGAAGCTGGTGAGGGGCCTGGGACACAGCCCGGTGAGGAGAGGCTAAGGGAGTTGGAGGTGTGCAACCTGGAGAAGGCTCAGGGGTGATCTCATTGCTGTCTACAACTACTTGAAGTGCTGTAGCCAGGCAGGGGTCAGTCTCTTCTGCCAGGCAACCAGCAACAGAACAAGGGGACAGTCTCAAGTTGTGCCAGGGGAGGTCTAGGCTGGAGGTTAGAAGGAAGTTCTTGACAGAGAGAGTGATTGGCATTGGAATGGGCTGCCCAGGGAGGTGGTGGAGTCACCATCCCTGGAGATGTTGAAGCAAAGCCTGGATGAGGCACTTAGTGCCATGGTCTAGTCGATTGGATAGGTCTGGGTGCTAGGTTGGACTGGATGAGCTTGGAGGTCTCTTCCAACCAGGTCAATTCTATGATTCTATAGCACCAACGCTGACTCTATTAGAGCAGAAACATGCCAAGATGGACTTCTTCTCAGCTGACAAACCCATGATCTAAGGCTCATTCTGTGTAACAGACCAAGTTATGGAAGTCAATGATGGCAACAAGAAACAAACACTGACAGAATCGTAGAACCGCTTTGGTTGGAAAGAGACCTCTAAGATCGACTACAACCTGGATCCAACATGGCCTCTTGTTCTTCCAAAACTACTAGAAATTTCACAGTATCACAGTGTCATCAAGGTTGGAAGAGACCTCACAGATCATCAAGTCCAACCCTTTACCACAGAGCTCAAGAAAAATGTGTTTATTCTGGCCAACTCCAGAAAAGATTATTTGCTGACATTCACATACTGACTTCTGCAATTCATAGGCAATCAGCTGGGAGAAAACTGGATGTGTATCAGACTTCATAGTGAGCTGGCCTGGTACCCAGGGCACAAAAGCAGAAAAAGAGCTCTGCATCTGTAGATTGCTGGAATTACTAAAAAGCACTCTGTGAAATCTCCTAGAACACAAAAGTAGAACTGGTTCATGCTCCTACAAAATAAGTAGAATATTGTGTGAACAATTTGACGACTACATTTGACTTTCAGTTGCTTGCAGGTTTTTCAGGGTGTAAAGTAGGCAGACAGCAGATAGGAAAACTATTGGAGCTGGCTCAGCAGGATTAATTCTGGCATGATGCTGCATTACTAGTCAGCTGCAGTGCCTCAGCACCGCACTCCAGGGAGCACAGTAATTGTGCATGGAGCTGGCAAGGCATCAGAGCTTTGCTAGCTGGTGATCAGCATTAAAAATTCTAAATAAAGCTCAGCTCTACACAGACAAATGCAGATGATTCCACATGATCCTCATCAGCACCCTGGGTGATTTCTCCCATGTGGAGTATGCTGTTTCTCCAATAATAAAGATAATGGAGAGTGACTACTAGCAGAAGAATTATTTTGGACAAAGATGGAATGATAGGGGTTAGAAGGGACCTCTTCAGATCATCTAGTCTAACCCCCTGCTAATGCAGTCATGTCTAGTATCACACTCCTGCTTCAGCCCTTCTGTACACATTTCTCTGTCCCCAAAACACATAAGGAAAGGATGAGGTTAAACAAATTAACCTGTGGAAGAAAGCAGACCCGTTGTATTTTCACAGATGCAGAAATAAAAACCCTCAATAAAAAGTTAAATGTGCATTTGGTGTGTTTCTTACTATAGAGGAAACATGTTTTATTATAGTAAGAAGAGTTTTAACTATTACTGAGCATTCCAGAAGTTGATAGTCTACATCAGGGAACATTTCCAGGGACACAGAGCCACTCCATAGAAATTAAAACAAACTAGTTAAGCAATTCATTAGAATAACATCCTGTGGCAAGGTGAAGTGGGAAAAGTGGTACCAAATTAAGACCTTGCCACAGCTGAATACAGGATCGAAATCCATCAGTTGCTAGATCATACATATTAAAAAGCTTCTAGGATACTGAACTGAAATCAACTGTCATGAAAATAAATTAATTCTTATCAGCAGAGAAAAAAAATACAGTATTTATCACCTCTGAAGAGCAGTTCTGTGAGCTCTAAAAGGCCCCCTACTGTTACAATCATAGAGTGGTCTGGATTGGAAGGGACCTTAAAGATTACCTAGTTCCAATCCCTCTGCTACAGGCAGGGACATCTTCCCCTAGACCAACCTGCTCAAGACCTGTCCAGTTTGGCTGTGAACACCTCCAGGGAACAGGCATCTGCAACCTCAATTGGCAACTTACTCCAGAGTCTCATCACCCTCACTATAAAGAATTTCTTTCTAATCTCCAGTCTAAATCTTCCCTCTTCCATCTTAAAGCCACTGCCTCTCATCTTATCACTACAAAGTGACAGGGTGAACAAGAAAGTTTGTGGTATAAACTTGACACGAAAATTACAGAGCCCATTTTGTGGTCCAAAGATCTGTACTTCTCCCATAATATCAGAGGATGCTTTTCCTGGCATTATGGAGATACAGAGACTTTTGAGGCTGAAGAAAACTGCTAGGGGTAAATTATAAGCCAAGCCTTGCAATACAAAGCCTCCAAACCTTTAGCTTAACAGATCAGGCAGGAAGCAAGGAAGAAAAACAATGGCAGGGAGAAGGATTTTTTCCCCCACATCTATTAATTATTTGTAGCCAAAACTATTTTATATGGATTGACCAATGATGTCATATGGCAGATATTGATCACTATTGCAGATTACTGATCCTATTCACAACCAGTTGAAATCAATGGAGCCTTGAATTACTACTTTAAATATGCCTACAAGACAGATGTAGTTATTTCTTCCTTCATTCATCTCAAGCCATACCTAGCATTTTACCATCACACAGAATCAGGCAGAGGACTCACCCTATAGCAATGTACAGTGAAAGCAGAAAAGACGAGGGTAGAGAGGAAAACCTGTGCTTGCCACAACTCCAAAGCCCAGCACAGCAAACGATTAAGTCTTTCAGAGCCAGGGCTCAGAGCTGCACTGCTGAGATCAAGCCATTCCAGAGCACCTGGGCAACCTGGGCACAAAGGATTGTTAACAAGAAATAAGCTCCTTTAAGAATGTGAGCAGTGCCACTCCCCGCTGTGAAAAAATTAACCCACGGTTGGCTTACCATTTTAGTGCTGTTATGCACAGAACTGAGTGATGGGAGCCTAACAGAATTGTTCAGTTACAATCACAGAATTGTTCTGCTTGGAAAACAGACAACAGTCTGAGTCCCACAGACAACATAACACCACAGCGGCTGTTACCCTGAGTCCCAGAGTGTGTGGTTCGTGCATGTTCTGATTCATACCTTCATGTCAAAAATAAGCTCTTACTGTTCCTCTTCTTGTGAAATCCTGTGGCAGGTGTTTAACTGTCTGCTTCTGAATTGTAGAACAATGATCACAGAACCATAGAATCAGTCAGGGTTGGAAGGGACAACAAGGAGCAGCCAGTTCCAACCCCCCTGCCATGCCCAGGGACACCCTACCCTAGAGCAGGCAGCCCACAGCCTCAGCCAGCCTGGCCCTAAACATCTTCAGAGACGGGGCCTCAACCACCTCCCTGGGCAACCCATTCCAGCCTCTCACCACTCTCATGCTCAACAACTTCCTCCTCACATCCACTCTGAATCTCCCCACCTCCAGCTTTGCACCATTGTCTCCAGTCCTGTCACTCCCTGAGAGCCTAAAAAATCCCTCCCCAGCTTTTTTGTAGGCTCCCTTTCAGATCCTGGAAGGCCACAAGAAGGTCACCTGGGAGCCTCCTCTTCTCCAGACTGCACAGCCCCAACTCTTTCAGTCTGTGCTCACAGCAGAGCTGCTGCAGCCCTCTGAGCATCCTCGTGGCCTTTCTCTGCACATGCTCCAGCATCTCCACATCCCTCTTGTCATAGAGGCTCCAGAGCTGGATGCAATTTTAACAGAAAGCAAAAGTTAGGAATCCATAAGGGGCACTGTAAGAATCCACTTGGACAATGGTACAGAACACATCATAGGAACAGAAACATTCATCATTCATACCCATAAGAGTGAAAAAGATGTTTGGGACACTATGCAGCATCCTTAAGGCATTGATTTGAACCTTCAACACAGGCAGGCTGTGGGGGGAGAAAGGCAAATTCTCTGCTAACACAGTTTGTGAATTCACCTAGCTGAGCAACAGAGCATTCAAACCAAGCACCCTTCTATTTGTTCCCAAAGACCAGTCAGTAGTCAAATGAAAAACCTCACAATGCCAGTGCGATGCAATTAAAGCAAGAAAGAAGCTACCAGGTTGGGTTTTTTAAGAGGATTCAGATGCTGAAAAAGAAAGCAAAAAGGATTTTTAGAAGTTAACATCATTTATGCAGTCTGGAGTTAAAACATATTGTAAAAATTGCAGTTTTGCAACTACAGTGGAAAAAAAAGTCTTAGGCACTGAACAGATGCCTAAACGTTGCTTGAACTGGGAACTGAACAGATGCTATTCATATAAAGGTAGAACAAAGCCAGGAAAACATTCATAGAAATCAGTGTGGCCAGCAGGGTGAGGGAGACGATTCTCTGGAGCGTGTCCAGAGAAGGGCCACTGGGATGCTCAGAGGGCTGCAGCACCTCTGCCATCAGGACAGACTGAAAGAGTTGGGGCTGTGCAGTCTGGAGAAGAGGAGGCTCCCAGGTGACCTTCTTGTGGCCTTTCAGTATCTGAAGGGGGCCTACAAAAAAGCTGGGGAGGGACTTTTTAGGCCATCAGGGAGTGACAGGACTAAGGGGAATGGAGGTAAGCTGGAGGTGGAGAGATTGAGACTGGGCATGAGGAGGAAGTTGTTCAGCATGAGAGTGGTGAACAGCACAGAATGGGTTGCCCAGGGAGGTGGTTGAGGCCCCATCCCTAGAAGTGTTTAAGGCCAAGCTGGATGAGTCTGTGGGCAGCCTGCTCTAGGGTAGGGTGTCCCTGCCCATGGCAGGGGGGTTGGAACTGGCTGATCCTTGTGGTCCCTTCCAACCCTGACTGATTCTATTCTATGATTCTAAATCACTTCAAATAGACTGCCTTCTAATGGTTGCTTCTTATATCCATTTAGTCATTCAGCTAGTACCCTCAAAATGATGCAAAACACTGCCAAGGTGAAAGACAAGGACAGCTTGGTAGTTGAGAATCAGTAATGTTGCAGATGCAGAACACAGATTGAGAGGCCAGCCCAGTCTTTCCTTTCCAAAGTAGCAAACAAAGAGGTATGCACTTCCCTTGCTCAGAGTGTATTTTGTACATTAAATCAAAGCCTCTGGAGCTGCCAAATTCCAGAACACCATCACACGTTCTCTGTGACTAAGCCTGAATGGATTGGTTCCTTTATTCTGTCATGAATATCTAAAGTATTTTAGCTTATCTGTTACACAGGCTTAATATTCAACTCATAAATTTTAACTTTTCTACTTCTTTCCTCATGCTGTCTGTACTTCATGTCTTCAGTAAAGAAGTGCAAACACACAGCATCATATTCTATACTCTTCTTCCTCTCACCATAGAATCATACAAGAGACCTCCAACATCATCCAGTCCAATCTAGCACCCAGCCCTGGCCAATCAACCAGACCATGGCACTAAGTGCCTCAGACAGGCTTTTTTTTAAACACCTCCAGGGACAGCAACTCCACCACCTCCCTGGGCAGCCCATTCCAATGCCAAACACTCTCTCTGCCAACAACTCCCTCCTAATATCCAGCCTAGACCTCCCCTGGCACAACTGTGTCCTCTTGTTCTGTTGCTGGTTGTCTGGGAGAAGAGACCAACCCCATCTGGCTACAGCCTCCCTTCAGGTAGTTGTAGACAGCAATGAGGTCACCCCTGAGCCTCCTCTTCTGCAGGCTGCACACCCCCAGCTCCCTCAGCCTCTCCTCACAAAGCACTCAAGGTGTGGCCTGACCAGTGTTGAGTACAGGGGCAGAATAACCTCCCTCGTCCTGCTGGCCACACTGTTCTTCATACAGGCCAGGATGCCATTGGCTCTGCTGCCCACCTGGGCACACTGCTGGCTCATCGTCAGCTACTCTCTACCAATACCCCAGGTCTATTTCACACACACAGTATCACAGTATCATTAGGGTTGGAAGAGACCTTTCTTATCACATTAAGTTTCTTACTCACTTATTTTACTCATCCCACATTTCAGTAACTATAACCAAATCAGTTTCTGTGCTGAAATACCCCTATACCACCTTTTGCTTCCTCTGGGTTTGACACTATTTGCTTTAGAAAGAAACTTTCCTAGAACAAGGTATTCAGGCTCCATCAGTAACTTTCCCATGTGACATTACTTTTTAATATGCTAGGAAGACAAGGGGAAAAAAAGAGAGGAAAGAATAGTGAAGGTCAATAACTAAAAACCAGGTGGATTATTAAGGCAGCCTGAGATTCATACAATCATAGAGGTCAACCTTTCAGGTTACTAAGATTATTAAGTGCAAGCTTCTACCCAACACCTCCATGACCCCTAGACCGCATCTCAAAGAGCCACATCTGCTACTTCAACACCTTCAGTGATAGTGACTCCACCCTGAAAAAAGAATTAGGTGCCATGAGAAAGAAAGAGTATTGAAAAAATGGTAGCTAAACCCCAGATTATAACACAAGAAACATACAAAATCTACATCATCTCAGCTCTGCCAAAAAGACAATTTGTTGTTTATCCCACTTCCAACTGGCAGCATTTTTAGACCTTAGGAATTGGTTTCACTGATGTCTAATTCCATAAACAAACAGGCAAGTTACCACAGGATAAAAGAGGAGATGAGCTTGCAGTCTTGCTTTTAGGCATCCAAATATTGGTTTTCCAAAATCAATGTAAGTTCCCTTGAAAAATACAAGAGAACCTAATCTGTGTTACTTTACAAAGACAAAGAAACCAAGCAGATCAACAGCTAATACTATAAGGCTTTTTGATGATTTCCAATATTAGGTTAGATAATGGCATTGTTAACATCTAAATCAATATACAAATACTCTACTTTTCCCCACCAAACACCACTCTACCACACTTGTCACAGCTGGGAAGAACTCCTGATTGAACATACAGGTTATCAGAGAATGACAGTTCACTGAATAAAGGAGAGTTTTCTGCTGGCACCTCTGATGGGAGGAGACCACTTCATGGGTTTGTTTCTGATGGAAGTTTTCTGGTACATTTACACTCCTTGCTGCAGCACTAGTGCTCTGCTCAAAGATTTGGGAACACAGCATCCTTTCAAGTCACACAAGAGAATTGCAAAGCCACAAGACTGCCAGCATAACAAAGATTTCATGACTTCTCAGCTTCACAGAACTGCCCCTGCTTTGTGCCAAGGAGCTTGGAAGAGCTTCTACCAACCAGCAGCTATGAGGGATCAATAGCTGCTTACAGTCAATGCCCCACATTCAAGTGGGGTCTACTTTCACATCCTAGGTAAGCAGCTTAGAAAAATACAGGAATACACAATAACCTGGAGGCAAGTGTGTCTGGAGAAAGAAAAACGCCATCCTCAAAACCAGGTATCATGAGCTGGAAGCCCCTGCAGTACTGCAAAGCATATAGATCATGCACAAATCAACTAAGAGTCACAGACTCACAGAATGTTTGGGTTGGAAGAGACCTTAAAGATCATCTAGCTCCAAACCCTTTGCCATTGGCAGGGACACCTTCCACTAGACCAGGATGCTCATCCAGCCCAGTCTTGAACATCTCCAGGACATCATCCATGGCCTCCCTGTTCCAATGTCTTGCCACCCTCACTGTAAACCTAATCTCCAGTCTAAATCTACCCTCTTCAAGCTTAAATCCATTCCCTCTTACCCTATCACTACAAGCTTTTGTAAAATGTGCTTTCCCAGCTTTCTTGTAAACCCCCTTTGGGTACTGGAAGGCTGCTCTTTCTCTTCTCCAGGCTGAACATCCCCAATTCTCACAGCCTGTCCTCACAGGGGAGGCTCCCCAGCCCTCTGATCATCTTCATGGCACTCCTCTGGGCTGGCTACAGCAGTTCCACGCAACACTCGACTTGCTCTATGTCACTCACACAAGAAGGTTTGCTGGCACATCTGTCATTCCAGAGAATCCCTCAACTGATTATCTCTCACATGAACATAAAAGATGGTGAAGTCACTCACTAATATGCTATGTTAATAGAAAATCCTTCCTGTTGCCAAATCAAATATAGTGAGCTTTTGGCCCATACTCCAGTTTGCTACATGCTTCTACTAGGAAGAGTTAATAACCAGAGGGCACACCTGTAACTGGTAAAGCTATCATGCTATACTTAACAGGCCTGTGTGAAAAGCCAGAATCACTGTAACCATGAATCCATCCTTTCTTACACACCTGTATAGAGTTAAAATCTGGTGGGAAGTGATCCACCTTGAGGCTGCACCTAGTTTTGGGGCCCTCAGTGCAAAAGGGATGTTCAGGTGCTGGCATGTCCAGAGAAGGGCAACAAAGCTGGAGAAGGGTCCAGAAAACAGGTCTTGTGAGGAGCAGCTCAGGGACCTGGGGTTGTTGAGTCTGGAGAAGAGGAAGCTGAAACAAGTTTGGAGTGAGGTGGGGATTGGTCTCTTCTCCCTAGTATCAAGTGATAGTATGAGAGGAATTGGACTGAAATGGTGCCAGAGGAGGCTTCAATTAGACATTAGGAAAGAATTCCTTCCTGCAAGAGTAGTCAGGCATTGGAACAGGCTGCCCAGGGACAAAGTGAAGTCACCATCCCGGGAGGTGTTCAAGAAATGTGTGGACAGGGCACTGTGGGACATGGTTTAAGGACTGTGGTGGTTAAAGGTCTCTTCCCACCCGAGCAATTCTACAGTTCCATGGTGTTACAAGGGAAGCTGTTTAATCAGGAAGAAAGGCATTCTGGAAATAAGTGGCACAGCTGACCTTGCTTTTGCATGCATTCTCCTGAGAGACCTTTTCTGCTACATTTCAGGAGCACCAAGAAACTCAAGGTCAAATGATTACAGAAATAACTAGTTCTAAACTCACATTTGTCACTTTTAAAGTCAAAGAAATTGCTATGAACTTAGTTAACCTTTAAGAGATGTCTTATTGGAATCTCAATCAGCCCTTTAAAGAAAATGTCCCACATTTTTAGCATGGTCTGTACAAGCCAGATCCCCTTGCACCTTCAGAAAGATGACCAAGAATTTATATACCACCAACGCAGTACCTTTCCACTACTTTTAAGAGGCAACAGTCAGCCTTTATAGTGAAACATTACAGCTCTATCAGAGTTATGTAAATTAAGTCATTTTGTCCTTCCTTCAATTAAAGACGTTAATTTCCCAGGAGACTCAACACCGTTTTTGTCAGTTGCCACATATGCCATCATCACACAGCACTCTCCAGCCTTAAAAAGAATTAATCAAGCACCTGATCTTAAGGACCCTGCCTGTGTCAGTAAACCTGATGTAACTCAACTCTCTGAAATTCAGAGGCACTCTCAAATGAGAAATCTTCTCAGATCCCTGCACACAAGAACACAAACTTGGCGTTCCGTAGTGACAATAAATGCCAGGGAAAAACAAAACCTGTTGCAAGCTGACAGCAGAATTAGGACTCTCAACACAAAAGGCACTTTGCTCATAAATTATTACACTTCTACATGGTCACATGAAGACAGGCTGAGTGAGTTGGGGTTATTCAGTGTGAAGGAGAGCAGGCTCTGGGGAGACTTTATAGCAGCCTTCCAGTACCTGGAGGAGAGAAAACTGGGGAAGGAGTGCTTACAAAAAACATGTAGCAATAGGATTAGTGGCAATGATATTAAACTAGAGCAGGGTAAATTTAGATTGGCCATTAGGAATAAGTTCTTTACTATGAGGGTAATGGAACACTGGAACAAGTTGCCCAGGACAGTGGTGGAGGCTCCACCACTGGACACACTGAAGGTCAGGCTTGATGGGGTTCTGAGCAACCTGATCTAGTCGTGGAGGTCCCTTCTCATTGCAAGGGGGTTGGACTTAGATAACCTTTAAAGATTCCTACCAACCTAATGAATTCTATGATCCTTATTTCTTTCTGTTTAATAGTGCTCAGATATATTTGCTTAAAACTTCCATTACAATAGAAGTGCAGGTATATGGTCAATTAAAAAATTATTAATAGACTGTTAGATCCATATGTAACTTAAGTCTTGTATTGTGGTTTCCTACTACTGAGATTCATTCATCAATTTGATTTTCATGCAAAGTATTTAACAATTTGCCTAATTTCTTCAACAGAAGAAACCATGCATATAGTAAAAGCTTTAACACAAAAGTACAAATGAAGTTTATATGGATCTTTCACAGAGTTGATCAAAGCATAAATCATTAGGGCTGAATTAAAAAGAAAACCAACAACCCACAAACAAACCAACCTACCAAAAAAAAAACCCCAACAACACTAAACCAAACAACACCACCACCATAAAATCATAGAATCAACCAGGTTGGAAGAGACCTCCAAGATCATCCAGGCCAACCTATCCCACATTCCTATCCAGTCAACTAGACCATGGCACTAAGTGCCTCATCCAGGCTTTTCTTCAACTCCTCCAGAGATGGTGACTCCACCACCTTCCTGGGCAGCCCATTCCAATGCAAATCACTCTCTCTG
Source organism: Pogoniulus pusillus (assembly GCF_015220805.1). Taxonomy (NCBI): domain Eukaryota; kingdom Metazoa; phylum Chordata; class Aves; order Piciformes; family Lybiidae; genus Pogoniulus; species Pogoniulus pusillus. Next base: position 13,797,944 of record NC_087289.1, read on the forward strand.
GGAAGAACTTACTCCTAACATCCAGCCTAGACATCCCCTGCCACAACTTCAGACTATAGGAACTGCCATATAGCTCATGGTGATAGCTACTGTCATTATTGACAAACACCAGTACCAAATACTTCAAAGAAAGATCCCAGCAGTGTACCAAGTCTGGAAAACTACAGGAAACTGCCCTTGTATTCCCCTTAGTCACATTAGTTTATTAGTTGATGCCCAGACAAATAACTGTCTCATTCCTGATGTTTTTTATCAAGCCTCACCCTTGTCACAAGATTATCTTTTAACTCTGTCATAGGTTGAGCTTTAGTCAGCTGCTTTTCAGCCCATCCTGCCTCATGCCAGCTTCAAAATGAAAATTCTGGCTGAAGGAAAGCACTATGAGGCTATGGGGTGGGCGATGGGTTATGGGTGTGGGCTCTTCTGCTGAGATGGCACCAGCAGGAGGAGGGACGTAGAACTAGCTCTGGCTGGGGCTTTTGCCCAAGCTTCTGCCTGCTGCTGCTTTCTGCTGTGTCTTTTCCGCAAAAAGGCTAAGGTAATTGTGCATTCATATTATGGTTACCTGATCTGCTCAGTAAGCTATTCTTATCTCAATCCCTTTTCTCTCAGCCTGGAGTTTTTTGTGCTGTTTTTCCCTCCTTTCTGTGCTGGGGTAACAAACAAGTTAACCTGCTGCTTTTGCTTTAAACTATTGCAATTCAGACTCTTATCATCTCTTTATAGAAATGAATGAGATGTTCTTCCAGGTTATTCAAATCCTTCCACAGTTGCTAATTGCTCCTACTGCCCTTTTCCTGCATCTTATCTGTTTCTGCCCTCCCCATCTTGTAAGCAAAGTTACCTGAACTTGATTTCAGCGGATTAAGTGAATTCACAGAAGGGAACAGCAATCTAGAACAGCCTCTGTTCTCTGGTGACATTATCTGCACATCTTTAATTTATTTGCATTTTGAACACTTAGGCTCAGTGAGGAGTATTCAGCATACTAGAACCTTTCACCTGTTCACCAGCAGAACACATGGCTCTTGCTCACAAATAATTAGTTTATTTAGAACACCCATGTTTAGCAGACTCCATTCCTTCTCTTGTGCATTTGTTAGCAACTTTCAGCTTTGGTAGGTCTACTCCAAAGGACCACATAAGGGCAGTGAACTGAAAAAGGAGCCTTGTTATAAAGAAAGTGAATCATATCTTCTTACTCTTTTTACACCTACTGTTCCTGAAGATACTCAGAAGCCTTCTCAAACTGACAATACAGTTGCTGTTGTAACTAATACATGAAGTACAACACAGTTCCCCAAATCATTAACATTCAGTGACCTTATCTCTGTATAACAACCCTGCTTTCACAGTCAAATTGAATCCTGCTCTTACCTGATTCAAAAGCACCTTGTTCGCAAACACCTTTGCTACAAGTCTTTATAGTACTGATTATTCATCTGCCAGAGGCTATTGTGCAGCAAGAAAACTAAGACATCACAGAAACATGGTGGGATGACTTGCAAGACTGGAGTGCTACAATCAATGGCTGCCAACTTTTCAGAAGGGATAGGTGAGGAAGAAGAGGCAGACAGATGGCTTTCTATTAGGGAGAGGTCTGACTGTCTACAAGTCAGTGATGATTGTGTTGAGTCCTTATGGATATGAATTAGGGGGAAGGCCAACAAGGCTGGTATCATGGTGGAAATCTGTTATAGACCACCCAAACAGGATCAAGGAGAGCATAAAATATTCTATAAGCAGTTGAGAGTGGCTTCACAATTGCTACCACCCCCCAGTTCTCATGGGGGACTTCAACTTCCCAGATGTCTGCTGGAAATACAATAAAGAGGAGAGAGAACAGTTCCAGAGGTTCCCAAAGTGAATGGAAAAGAACTTCATGATGCAGTTGGTGAAGAAGCCAACTAGGGAAGAAGGCACCTGGTTAAATGGAGAGATCTGTTTGCTGCTTAGAGAGAAAAGGAGAGACTCTGGGCTTGGGAAGAGGGAGCAGTCCTCTCACATGGACTACAAAGTTTTACTGAAATTAGCCCTGCTCTGGCCAAATGTTGTGCTTTCAGTTGACATGGATGCATTTGGCTATCACTGCACCAATATCAGACACCTCTAGGTAGGTTGCTGAGATTAGCTCACCTGTATCAACCCAAACTTAAAACAAAGTCACATCAAAACACAATGAACTGTGGATATCATGGAGGTCTTCTCTCTAATACAGTTGTCAAAACAACAGGTAACATCTCAGCACACATTAAAAAATGGGATTTAGTTCTGCACAAACAGAGTATATTTAGCTCCACCAGCAACCAGCAGGAATATTGCTCAACCCATTCAGCTTGGAAAGGAGACTAAAAAAGAGAAAATTTCACTATATGCACAGGGAGGGAAGAGTGGAGTAGCAGAAGGAGACCCCAGAGAGGTTGTGGGGTCTCCTTCTATGGTGACTTTCAAGGCCTGTCTGGATGTGTTCCTCTGTGATCTGTGTTAGATAGTATTGTCCTGCTCTGGCAGGGGGGTTGGACTCAATGATCTCCTTGGGTCTCTTCCAACCCCTAACATCCTGTGATCCTGTGAACATGTTTTTAAAAGGGAAAAAAAAAACCCAACCACAACAGGGAAACTAATTTAAAATACAGAAAATAAAAACTAATCAAAGTATGTTTTCCATGGAATTATATTGGGATTAATTAGAGCACAAATGCCTCACAGACAAAAAAGAGTTCCTAGGGATAAACAAGGGACTTGGTATTTAGCAAAAACAAAGTGAGCAATCAGGGCAAGTACCAAGGAAAAAAAACTACCCCAAAACACCAAACAGCAAAACCAAGACAACAAACTCAGGCCAAAAAAGCCCATTAGGATTAAGTGGACACAAATATCTCACATCTACCTATTAAAATGTTATTTCTCACACCGCCTCCTACAATTTCTGATCTCATGATCCTTTGAGCAAGCTGAAATCAGCACTAGCATGTAACCAAATCAATACCATGCAATTTAATGCAATTAGCTACATTCAGATTCTCTACTTTTCAGCAAATGACCCAATCTATAATGATGTTTTTCATCTCCTGTTTAGTAATTTTGTACCTTAGGTCTCTAAAATTGTTTCATTGGGCACTAACACAGATCAATTTTTCCATCAGGCTTGCCTGACCAAGGAAAACTGGCTTATTGAATTATATACATCATTTGAGATAATGCAGACTAGTCTTGAGAAAACAAAAAAAGCTACAGACATTGAAAAGTAAAATCTAAGTAAAAATCTAGAGAACATAAAGTTTAGAGAGCTTTAAATAAACTGAAATTGAGTTACAGATATTAATCAAATTCTCTCAGTGTAAAGCTGTGCTTTGCGGCCAAGAAGGTCAGTGCCATTCTGGAGGGTATTAGAAGGGCTGTGGTTAGCAGGTCAAGAGAGGTTCTCCTCCCACCTCTACCCTGGTGAGGCCACATTTGGAATATTGTGTCCAGTTCTGGGCCCCTCAGTTCAGGAAGGACTTGAGGAAACTGCCTGAAGGAGTCGAGCGCGGAGCTGTGTGAATGATTAAGGGAATGGAGAAGAGCACACTGAAGGCTGACCTCATTAATGTTCATAAGCGTGTAACGAGTGAGTCCCAAGAGGCTGGAGCCAGGCTCTGCTGTGTGATGCCCAATGGCAGGACAAGGGGAAATGGGTGGAAGTTGAGGCAAAGGAAGTTCCATGAGGAAAATTTTATTCACTATGGGAGTGACAGAGCACTGGAACGGGCTGCCCAGGGGGATTGTGGAGTCTCTCTCCCTGGAGATATTCAAGATCCACCTGGACACATTACTGTGTGGTCTGGTATAGGTGATTCTGCTCTGCCAAGAGGGTTGGACTGGAGGATCTGTGGAGGTCCCTTCCAGCCCCTAACCTTCTATGAAAATTGGCCAATTTTGAAATCCCTCAGAAAGGCAGTGGAATTCCTATTTTTGTAGCATTTTCTTGGCAATCCATGGGATTACTTTGCTCAGACTAAGTTTAAAGTATTTCAACACATAAATTCTATTTCTTCTTTACACAGAAGTATGCAAGCATGGTAAGGAGAACTGGGAAGCAATTTACCACCATGAAAAGAAGTGGAATCACATCACAGCAACGTCCTGCACTGTGAAACTGAAGGATCCATAACAAAAAAAAATCAAACCTGAAGTTTGTAAAGCAAAAGATCTCACATTGCTTTCTGTTGAATATACACACACACAATTCACAGGATGGATATACTAAGAGCTCCTGTAATTTCTGTTGTGAAATAAATAATGAGTTACTAAAACAGTTATAACATAAGATCATTGGTTTAGATCCAAGATTAATATGTCACTTGGTGATAGGAAACCTCTGGACTTCTGGAAGGAGCTCATGTGTTTGTGGTGTCCGTTTCATGCTTTCCTCATGCCAGCACAAGCATCATCAAGTGCATCAAAACCACTTAAAGGAAAAACTTTGGTAGCAAAATGTGTGGGCAATCCCCAACTTCAGCTGTTAGTAATCATTCTATCTTGTCAATCTCTTTGTGCCAAATAGACTTGTAGGCAGATCTGGGACTTTTTTTTCTTCTTCATTCTACATCTTAACACATCTGAGCAGAATTGGTGAAATGTTTCCTTCACTAGGTGAAAGTAATTCTATGTTTTCAGGGATGTGAGGTGCCCAAAAAAACTTCATCTCCATTACAAACTTGAAAAATGAAAATTCATTTCCATGATTTGGGTATTTAAGCACCGTATTTCCTGTTCTTTTTCACCCTCTTTTGGCATTTCCCTCTGCAAGTCCAATTGTTCACTAACAACTTCAGCATCATGACTTAAAATCTTGTCTAGATATATCCAAATGATCCCCAGATTTAGACATTGTTTTCTCATAATCCTTAAGGGATACAAGAAAAAAAATCCTTGTGGCCTTCAAATAATCTTTACAGTTCTTTATTCTCTTTGAATTAGAAAATATGACTCTTTTCACCTTTCTTCATAGACGTGTGAATCATTAGGCATCTGAATGACAGAGCAACACAAGAATTTGGGGTGTTGGTCTATTCTTGCAGGCAACCAGCAAGAGAACAAGGGGACACAGTCTCAAGCTGTGCCAGGGGAGGTCTAGGCTGGATGTTAGGAGGAAGTTCTTCCCAGAGAGAGTGATTGGCATTGGAATGGGCTGCCCAGGGAGGTGGTGGAGTCACCATCCCTGGAGGTGTTCAAGAAAAGACTGGCTGAGGCACTTAGTGCCATGGCCTAGTTGATTGGACAGGGCTGGATGCTGGGTTGGACTGGGTGATCTTGGAAGTTGGTTGATTGTATGAATTAATGCATTTGTACAACATTTATTTCTTATTTTGATAAAATAAGCAAACACTGAACTACGGAGATGTTGTGTTTTCACCACCCTTTAAATCCGTCTGCCTTCTAGTTAATTAAATCAAATCCCAAAATAATGTTGTTATACTCCTGACATGACAGCCACACAAGTGTCATTCATTTATTTATCATTTTTTGAGGTTAATCACTCCAGATTTTTTTGTTTAAACCCTCAAACAACCAAAATGTACGATGCTGTATGCCTCCTGTCAGTCACTAAAAATAATAACTGATAGGACAACCTTGCCTAACTCTTTTATTAGAAACAATTAAATCCAGTTACCCAGGCACAACCCTTCCCTGGGACACATGATGCCAGAAAGTGTTACATTTTACTAAGGCTTTCAAAGGGCCATTAATTTTTCAGCGGTGGAGCTCAGATACTTAAGTCTAACGGAATCAAACACACAGCGCTCTCTTTCTGTCTTGGCGGTGGCAGAAACATAGTAAACTCTTAAGAGGACAAGAGCTAAAATTAGCCAGCGAGCAATCTATTTAATCCACTTTCATCTGACTGATTTTACAGAATCTCATTAGTGTAAACATTTTCACTTTCATTGTGTCACTGAATCAGCCGAGACGTTTCAAGTCAAGCATCGAACTCTGTGCACAGCCCTCCTGCTTCACAAAGGCTTTCATACTTACCTACACATTAAGACTTCAGTAAATGTATTATTCCTTTCACATGTTCCACAGATACTACACGCCCAAAAAAACATTAGGCAAAAACAAACAAAAAAAATCTGGCTTAATTTACTTGAATTCATCTGCTCCTATGTTAAATCCACTTAAGCCAGAGGACTGATAAAGAAATGGCAACTGATCCATGTAGCCTTTTGTGCAGTCCTGTCACAGAAAAGAACCCATCATATACACAGGCAGGAAACAAACCTTTGTCCCTGGTGCCTGCTTTTCCTTATCTGAAGGGCAGCAGATTAAGTTTTGGTGAATTTCATCACATGCTAATAAAGATTTTAATCTGTAACGCTAGAGATCTAAAGAAAGAAACAGAATTACAATCTTGGTGTAAGAAGCAATTCTGTTGCACATTCTTACGTGAAACCCCAACACGACCAAGCACATGAGACATTGCCTCTCCATATTTTATCTCTACTCTTAAGCATTCTGACCTTTCAGAATTCAAAATCAATTAAAGAAGCACCCGAGACGTGGAAACAAGCACTCCCAACGTAAGAATGACCATTGGAAACACGACTTAAAGCACTCCTAACGTATGAAAATGACCATTTAATGATTAGCATTTCATGCAACACAAGGACCGGCCGGTGGCAGGAGGCTACAGTACCGAGGCGGAACTGGAACGTACTGGCTAACCTCAGCCCTATTCTCATCCACCTCTAACCAAGCCCCTGGGACGCCTCGTCCGTTTCATGGCCTGGAGTAGCCGCTCTGCCCTCGGCTCAGGAACCAGCACAGGGCACGGCTTCGTGCAAGCCAGTCGCTCGCAGCACCGGCACCCGCGTTCCGCGCTCACTGGCACGAAGGGCCCCTCCGCCGCCCGCCGCGGCCGTGAACGGCACCGGCAGCTTCCACGCGAGGAGCGGGCGGCAGGGAGTGGCCCTGCGGGGTGGACGACACCCGGGGGGAACGGGCACTGGGCGCTGCTGCCTGCCCCCCGGGGCAGACGGGCAGGTAAACGGGCACCGAAACGGCGCCGTGCGGGGCAAGGCAGGGCGGGCAGAGGCTCCTGCAGACAGGGTAGGGGTGAGACAGAACGAGGATAGGAAAGAGACAGCCGCAGAGCGACCAGGGACACCCAAGGGCAGAGCCGGGCACAAGGACGCAGGCCGTGAGGAAGGCGCTGGGACGGGGGCGCCCCGGGAGGGGCGAGGCGGAGGGCGTGCCGCTTACCTGACAGGAGGCGCCGGTGAACCCCGCGGGACAGGCGCAGCTGTAGGCGGCCGGAGGCTGAGGCAGAAGCAGCTGCAGGCGGCGGGATGCCGAGGGTCCCCGGGCAGGCAAAGGCGAGCAGGTGCCGTTGTTCCGGCAGGGCTGGCTGAGGCAGGGGTCCCGACCGGGGGGCGCGGCGGTGGCCGGCCCGGGAAGACAGGCGCGGCGCTGGGCCAAGGCGAGCAGCAGCAGGGGGAGGAGGAGGAGCGGAGCGGCTCGGGGCATGGCGGCGGGGCGTCCGGATGCGGGTACCGCTCCGCTGCGGGTGCTGGCGGGGAGGGAAGAGGATGGAGGAGCGTCAGCCCGGCTGCTCCTGCCCGCGTTCCCCAGGCAACGGGCGGGCGGGGCCGGGGCGGGGCGGGACGAGCAGGACGCCGCAGCCCGCCAGAGGGCAGCCGCCCGCGCGCCCCGCCCCGCCCCGCCCCGCCCCTGCCGCCTGGCGCCGCCCGCGGGGCAGCAGGGCCGGGCTGGGGGCGAGGGACGGCAGCGCCCGGGTGGGGAGCGCGGCGGGACGGGGGCAGCCGGACTAGGGGTGACTGGGACGCTTGGCTGATACAGCCCAAGGCTGTGCGTTCGTCCAGACAGACCTGGACAGACGGCAGAGCTGGGCACAGAGGAACCAGATGAAGTTCAACAAGGACAAGTGCAGAGTCCTGCATCTGGGGAGGGATAACAAACTGCACCAGTACAGACTGGGAGGTGATCTGCTGGAAGAGAGGGACCTGGGGGTGCTGGTGGAGAACAAGTTACCCAGGGCACAACAATGTGCCCTTGGGGCCAAGAAGGCTAATGGGATCCTGGGGTGTATTAGGAAGAGTGTGTCCAGCAGATCACGGGAGATTCTCCTCCCCCTCTACTCTGCCCTGCTGAGACCTCATCTTGAATACTGTGTTCAGTTTTGGGCTCCCCAGTTTAAGAGGGACAGGGATCTGCTGGAGAGGGTCCAGCAGAGGGCTGCAAGGATGATTAGGGGACAGGAGGGCATGGCTTACGAGAAGAGGCTGAGGGACCTGGGGCTGTTTAGTCTGGAGAAGAGAAGACTTAGAGGGGAGTTGATAAATGTTTATAAGTATCTGAGGGCTGCCAGGAGCATGGGGGTCAGGTTCTGCTCACTGCTCCCTGGGATAGGACAAGCAGCAATGGGTGTAAGTTGCAGCACAAGAGGTCCTGCCTCAACACAAGGGGGAACTTCTTTACTGTAAGGGTCACAGAGCACTGGCACAGGCTCCCCAGAGAGGTTGTGGAGCCTCCTTCTCTGGAGCCTTTCAAGGCCTGCCTGTTTGTGTTCCTCTGTGATCTGTGTTAGATAGGATTGTCCTGCTCTGGCAGGGAGGTTGGACTCGATGCTCTCCTTGGGTCCCTTCCAACCCCTAACATCCTGTGAGTCTGAGATCCTGTGAGTGCGGCAGGTTAGGGACAGCTGGGCAAAGAGTCTCTTGGGATGGCTGCAGCCAGGCTGGGATTGCAGCAGGATGAGGACAGCCAGGCCAGGAGTGCAGCAGGACAGGCATGAAAGTTAATTCTGTTGTTTCTCACACTGAAGCCAAAGTCATGTGTTAACCAAGGTTATCTACAACAGATTTTTCTAGCCTTGTAGATATTAGAATTGTTTGGATTAGAACTAAAATATCTGGTCTGTAAATCAGTTAATGGACAGCAAGAAGATAATCCACATTCTCTGGACTTAGGCTCATTTGCTTCTGAAAAGAGAAGCATTTAAATCTGACTTTTCAGATCTTTATCGTAGGATCCAGCAGGATTACTGACAGCAACATAATAGCTTTCAGAATCCTTCACACATCACCTGTGGCCCAAAGCTAGATCGTGAGCAGAAATAACTGGTGATGCTGATTGAAAGGAAAATTCATCACAGTTTCCAGCAGCTTGAACATGATGCTGGATTCTTGGATCCAGGCTGCAGTTTATCACCTTCTCCAGTACCTCACCAGCACCCTTTTCCCTCCCCTCACTTGCAGTGGCCTGCTGGTGTCACACAGGCTACTGCTACCACTGCTTTGACTTCTTTTAAGGTAAGTTTTCTGCCACTGTTTATCTGTCAGAGCCTTTCACATGATGAGACTGTTGGGAGCATAAAATAATGGAAAAAGTACCAAGCCCGATGCTGGTGATAACTACATGGTGACCAGAGCAGGCACAGGGGCTGGATAAAGACCTATTCTTCTGTGTTGCCATGGCACTGGACAGAATGGAAGGGACAAGGCAGAGACACACCACTCCGTGCTTCCACTTATCACCTGCAAATCTTCTGACCAGAGGAATCACACCAAGAAACCAAGAAGTGTCTTGTGCAATTGATAAAGGGACAACTGGCTGACTTGCCTGCAGTCCGACCCACACACTCTGCACAACTATAGATCTTGAAGTAGTGAGGTGATTCTTCTCCTCTGCTCTCTTAGGAACAAACCTGGGGTACTGCGTCCAGTTCTGGCACCCCAAACACAAGAAGGACATCAAACTGTTGAATCAGGTCTAGAGGAGGCCAAAGCAATGATGAGCATCATCTGCTAATAGGGATGGGCTGTGTGAGTTGGAGCTGTTCAGTCTGTAGAAGGCTCTGAAGTAATCTTATAGCAGCCTTACAGTACCTGAATGGGGCCTTCAAGAAAGTTGGGAAGGGATTTTTTTACAAGGGCTTGCAGTGATAGGATGAGAGGGAATGGCTTTCAGCTGCAAGAGAGGGGATTTAGATTGGATATTGGAAAGGAATTCTTGACAGTGAGGATGGTGAGACACTGCAACAGGCTGCCCAGGGAAGTTGTGAATGCTGGTTTTTAAACATAATGTCTTCCCAAACATCTTTGCAATGGTAAGAAACATTGTTGTTAATTCAGTGTGGCAGGTACAAATGCCCACCCACACACATACACTAAGTCCTGACAGACCCCACACAGACCCTGAGGCTTGCTAGGAGCTAATGAAGATCAGCTTGATGCCCTAGACAGTAGCTGGCACTTCAGGGTCTAGAAATCCTTTTGTTGCTTGGAGAACTCCTACTAATTAAGAAGTTGACCACAGCACATCAAGTTGTAGGGTATAAATGAAGTCCTGCCATGGAGAGAGGCACAGAAGCAACATGGCCATCAGATCTTCTCCCCTTGGAATGGGACCTCATCTAAGGAGTCCACACCCTCCCTTGGTGAGTGTATATATCCTGGATACCTGTGGGGGAGATTTTCCCTATCTGAGTGTGTGCACATTTTGGTTCATCTCTCCAAATAGTTTAATTAGTTGTGCAACAGTACTTTCCCAACTGACATCTGACTCTGTAATTTTATTGTCTCAGAAGAGCAGATTAATTGTAATAAATCCCCAGCTTTCAGGTGGCTGCTGCTGTCTGTTTGGTGGGTGCCCCTGTGACATTCACTAAGCTTGCTCATCACAGTGTAGTGAAAGGCAATGTAAAATGCCTTGCTCCTGTCAAGTTATAACTGTTTGTTCATTCTATTCTGGTCACAAAATCTGTTGCCTTGTTCTACCAAAAAATATAATTTGGTTTGACATGATTTGTTCTTGATAAGTCCACAGAGGCTGATACTTGTCTCCTTGTTATCTTTCAAGTGCTCTGAAATGATTTGCATATATAGCCTGGAGATGGTCAAGAAATATGCAGATGTGCCACTTCAGGACATGGTTTAAAGGTCACAGTGATCTTAGGTTGACGGTTGGATTCAATGATGGTTGGTCTCTTCCAAGCAAAACAGTTCTATGATTCCATGCTGCAGTGGCATTTTATGTTATTTGATGATATTATTTAATGTCATTCTCCTTGGACTTCTTCTCAAAAGTTGTTTGTTGTGTGCTGGTTTTAGCTGGGGTAGAGATGACTTTCTTCATAGTAGCTGGTCAGTGGACACAACCAACAGAGTGGGGCACAATGTGGTGTGCTGAGTGAGATTGGACATAACTACCTCCTGAGTTTCCTCAGCATTACATAGAGAAGATATAGAAGGAGATTTTGCATTATAATTGCCAGTTTCATAAGGAAATAGCTGTACAACAGAAAATATTACCGTTGGTTAATTAGTAAGTTTCCAAAATGCTGGATCTTTTTCTGTATTTTAATGTTCCAATATGCATAGAATGGAAGAGGTTGGAGGGGACCTCTAGAGATTGAGTTTAGCCTCCCTGTCAGAGTAGGATCACCTAAGGGAGGTCACACAGGAATGCAACCAGATGGGTCTTTAAAGTCTCCAGAGAAGGAGATTCCACAGCCTCTCTGAGCAGCTTGCTGCAGGGCTCCATCACCCTTCCTGTAAAGAAGTTTTTCCTCATGTCGAGGTGGAACTTTCTGTGTTGCCATTTGTACCCACTGTCCCCTGTCCTATCACAGGACACCCCTGAAAAGAGACTGACACCTTCTTCTTAACACCCACCTTTGAGATACTTATAAACATTAGTAAGATCTCCTCTCAGTCTTCACTTCTCCAGACTAAACAGCCACCACAGTCTATAAAATGTTAGAGTCAGCTTTCCATAAATGAATTACTAATCTTAGTACTCAATAAGAATTTGCACTGTCTGCCTCTTTTACACTAGCTAGAATTTGAATTGTATTACCAGCATAATAGCTTATTAGAGTGGCTTAGATAAGCTCCATTGCAGCCTAACTATTCTGATGGAGAAGTACTCTCGTGGCTTGATGGAGATTTTGCAGAGCTGTTTTGGGCTTGGGTTTTTGTTAATCTTTTCTGATTAGATATTTAGTGAGGAACAAAAATGTTAGATGCTTTAAACGCTTCCTATAACAATGATCTCTCCTCTAAAGATTGATGACTTTTAAAACCACTAACTACTAGTTACATGTTCTCTTTACTAGCATAGGAGTTAATTTAGATCAGACAGTTACTGTGTTAAGCCTTTTCTGAAGGGTGTTTGGAATTCCTGCCGTGGCACAGCCCTCCGATTACTATCCACTGTTGGTCTTTCAAGGGGAAAGAGGTGAGGTAAACATGAGAAGGCCAAGGCCAATGAAGAGGGCTACAGGGACTTAAGGTAGCTGTCAGAGGGATCAGCAACAGTGTTCTCCTCTATACCCCACCAAGTTGCAGGGAGCAATGAGAGAAGGATCACAGACACAGCAGATCAATGCCTGGCTCCAAAACTGGTGTAGTGGGCAGGACTTTGGGATCTCTATGCATTGCCAGTTCTGCTGGCAAGTTAGGGTACAGATGTCTCAAATGAGGAAAAGGCTCCTGGGACTAGAATTACCAGGGTCATAGAAAGGACTTTAAACTGGTTTGGAAAGGGGAAGGGGATAGAATTCAGCATAAGAGATGCAAGGGTTACTGACTGGTTAGTAACCATGGGAGTGGACAGGTAGGAATTAGGTCTGCCTGCAAAAAGGTGTCAGGATCACCCAGCTGAAGTGCATGTGCACCAATGCACACAGTGTGGGCAACAAACAAAAGGCGCTGGAAGCCATCCTGGAAATGCTAGATTTAGACTGGGCATTAGGAAGAAATTCTTTAGAGTGAGGGTGGTGAGACACTGGAACAGGTTCCCCAAGGAGGTTGTGGATGCCACCTCCTTGGAGGTGTTCAAGGCCAGGTTGGGCAGGGCCTTGATTAACCTGGTCTAGTGGAAAGTGTCCCTGCTCATGGCAGGGAGGTTGGAACTAAATGATCTTTAAGGTCTCTTCCAACTCAAACCATTCTGTGCTTCTATGATAAAGGTTAGCAGAGTGCAGAACTGATGTATTTCCTCATCTCTCCCATGGCTTATGCATGCTTTAAAGCATCTCAGGAGTTTCATTTCCAATTACCAAACAGGCTGAGGGTTTAAATTAATTTGAGAGATTTCAGAAGGATCCCACTCATGCAGCTGGAGCCAGATTTCTGAAATTGCCCATCATCTTTCCAATCCCATATCCAAGAGCTGCCAGCAATACAGCTAAATCCTTTTCAAAGTCGTTGCTGCAACCACTGAAACTGTTACTGTTGTTTAATGTTGTGTTCCGTAAGGCTTAAAAACTGTGTTTATTCAAAGTGTATATATATATATATATATATATATTTAACTTTATTTTCCAAGCACATAGCTTCTGTTCCAGCAAATTCAGTAAATTAAGCATGCCTAGATACAAAATGAAGGCATAAAGATCAAATACTGCCATTTCTTTGAGTGGTGTAGCACAGATTATAGGAAACACTGAATTCAGGAGGAAAAAATAAAAGATGAGGTAGGAAAAGTTCATTGTTTTCAGCCAATGTCTCTGCAGTTTTGAAACACAGACATGATAATCTGTGAAAAAAGGCTGGAAGAAGAGGCTGAGGAATAAAGTGCCACCTCCTAGATGAACTAACTGATTCTGCGTCACCTGCTTGCATCACCTGTCTGTAAAAGAAGCTTCTGCAGACAAGAAATCCTAAGAGAAGCTCTGCAGGCAGGCTACACCTATATTTAGCCTGGAATATCATGGACAGCAGATAAAGGAGTGTAAACCCATATACACATTTGCTCTCAGTATTCTGTTCCCTCTCATTTGTAGCTCAGGGGTCTCAGAAAATAGACCCAAAAAATCACTAAATTCTTTTTTAAATTCCATGAATCCATTTCACCAACTCACTACACAGCATCATTATAAGGTTTGTCTCTTCTCTCAAAGTACAGCTTTTGTTTCACCAAAGATCTATGCAACATACACTGATACTACCAGAAAAATGTTGGAAGGCTGCTATAAGGTCTCCCTGGAGTGTTCTCTTCTCTGGGATGAACAGCTTCAACTCTCCCAGCTTGTCCCCACTGACCACAAACTGAGGTGCTCTATCAACCAAAGCCATTCATGTAATTAAAGTCAGCTAAGGACCAATTCAATACAGGTCAATATTGATAATTTTGGTAATGAAATATTTACCTTTTGGATTGGTTAAAGTCACTTCTCTCCTCCAAGGACCAAAGTCTGGTTTTCACAGTTCCCAGGAGTGCACAGAACTCCAGTGTGGTGCCTAGGCCTGTTCCAGCATTCAGGTGGGATGAGAGGAGGGACAATGAGACAAAGAAATCGATGAGTCCATTGGGACAGTCTGAATACCCAAATTTCTACTTAGTCTGAGAAACATTGTGCATGATTGGCTACAAAGATGACTGCACTGCACAAAGCATCCAGAGAACCTAACTATGCCAACATTTACAATCCTTCTAAGACAGCTTGGAAAGATCACATATCAGAGGGTGTAACAGGGGAAGAGAAGTATTAACCACGGCTCAAAACCCACACAAAAACAACAAAAAATAAGCAAAATCAAACCCAACCAACTCAAACCAAACCACCACCAACAAAACACTGAAACACACAAAGCCACAACAGCACTGGGATTCTTGGATGTTGGAAGCTATAGTCTAGTTCAGCTAGATTCTCATGTCTCCTGTCTTTACTTCCCAGGAGTATTCATGACCATATCACAGATCTAGACTAGACAGCAGATTGTCATTGAAGGTAAAATCTCTCCAGATTCAAGGCAGATAACCAAGACTGCTTCAATGTAAAAAAGTTACTGTTCAGTTTTACGACAATGGGATGGGATGTTTGTTTGTTCAGGTAACACTTAAAAGTTCTATTACTGGAATTCTTCTGGACAGGCTGAAGGAGTGCACTAGCAAGAGCCTTATGAAGTTCAGTGGGGATAAGTGTAGGGTTTTGCACCTGGGAACCCAGGAATGCAGCTCAGACTAAGATCCATCTGGCTGGAGAGCAGCCCTGTGGAATGGGACCTGGGGGGTCTTGGTGGACAACAAGCTCAATAGGAGTGAACGTTACCAAAGGTGGTTAACTTTTAAAGGTGTTTTAGCAGTTGTGGAACTATGTTCAGAAATGAAAATACAGCAACATAGAAATCAGTGGGTGAAAGGGGGGGGGGGGGTGGGTATTTTTGTCTTGAGAATCATAGAATGATTTAGGCTGGAAGGGAGCTCGAGGATCATCCAGTTCCAACCCCTGCCATAGGCAGGGACACCTCCCACTAGAACAGGTCGCTCAAGTCCTCATCCAACCTGGCTTGAACACCTCCAGGGAGGTTGTGGAGCACAGAACACAGGCACAGAGGAATAGCATGAACAGTGTACAGTTCTGGACCCACCCCCCAACACAAGAAGGACATCAAACTGTTGGAGCGAGTCCAAAGGAGGGCTGTGAAGATGCTCAGAGGGCCACAGTGTGCTGCAGCAGCAAAGAAAGCCAACAGGATGCTGGGAAGCATCACAAGCAGAGATAAAGATGTCATTGCCCCATGCTACTCAGCACTGGTCAGACCACATCTGGAGCACTGCACGTAGTTTTGGTCCCAGTTATAGGAAAAGCAGATGAGGACAGGCTGCAAAGCGTGCAGAGAAGAGCTGCAAGAATGACCAGAGGACTGGGGGAGTCCACACAAAGAACGGCTGAGAGAAGTGGGTTTGTTCAGCCCTAGGGGAGGCCTTATCACCATGACCCAGGACACACCAGGAGGATGGAGACCCTCTTTGTACATGGAGTGCCATGGAAATGACGAGGGGTGATGGAGCCAGGTTACAACAACCCCATGCAGAGATACAGGCTGGGGTCAGAGTGGCTGGAGAGCAGCCAGACAGAGAGGGATCTGGGGGTGCTGATTGATACCCACCTGAACATGAGCCAGCAGTGTGCTCAGGTGGCCAAGAGAGCCAGTGGCATCCTGGCCTGCATCAGGAATGGTGTGGTCAGCAGGAGCAGGGAGGTCATTCTGCCCCTGTACTCTGCACTGGTTAGACCACACCTTGAGGACTGTGTTCAGTTCTGGGCCCCCCAGTTTAGGAGGGACATTGAGATGCTTGAGCGTGTCCAGAGAAGGGCGACGAGGCTGGGGAGAGGCCTTGAGCACAGCCCTACGAGGAGAGGCTGAGGGAGCTGGGATTGGTTAGCCTGGAGAAGAGGAGGCTCAGGGGAGACCTTATTGCTGTCTGCAACTACCTGAGGGGTGGTTGTGGCCAGGAGGAGGTTGCTCTCTTCTCTCAGGTGGCCAGCACCAGAACAAGAGGACACAGCCTCAGGCTGTGCCAGGGGAGATTTAGGATGGAGGTGAGGAGAAAGTTCTTCACTGAGAGAGTCATTGGACGCTGGACAGTTTCAAGGCTCAGCTTCAGAGGGTGCTGTGCCCGCTCGTTCCAACTGGACAGTTACCTGGAAAGGTCGGACCAGATGATCTTCGAGGTCCCTTCCAACGCAGCATGCTGTGATTCTGAACGTCTAGGTGAAGCAAACCCGGGGCTTAGAGGCTACCTGTGGAAATGTCGCTAGCGTAACCCACCACTCAGAGCTGGCGCCGGCAGCACAGCTCCGGAAGCGCTCTGCAGAGCCCCCAGGCCCGCCTGGAGCAGGCCGTGACAAAGCAGCTGCTGCCACCTAGCGGCGGGCACGGAGCAGCCACGGAGCTTCCCCCTGCGGGCTTCGCCATCCGCCAACGCCAGCGGAACGGCAGCAGGACATGCGCTACAGTGAGGATGCTGAGGCGCTGCAACAGCAGGGCCACGGAGATGCTCAGAGGGCTGCAGCGGCTCTGCTATGAGGACAGGCTACAAGAGTTGGGGCTCTGCAGCAAGCCCTATGAGGAGAGGCTGAGGGAGCTGGGATTGGTTAGCCTGGAGAAGAGGAGGCTCAGGGGTGACCTTATTGCTGTCTACAACTACCTGAGGGGAGGTTGTGGCCAGGAGGAGGTTGCTCTCTTCTCTCAGGTGGCCAGCACCAGAACAAGAGGACACAGCCTCAAGCTACGCCAGGGGAGATTTAGGCTGGAGGTGAGGAGAAAGTTCTTCCCTGAGAGAGTCATTGGACACTGGAATGGGCTGCCTGGGGAGGTGGTGGAGTCGCCGTCCCTGGAGCTGTTCAAGGCAAGATTGGACGTGGCACTTGGTGCCATGGTCTGGCCTTGAGCTCTGTGGTAAAGGGTTGGACTTGATGATCTGTGAGGTCTCTTCCAACCCTGATGATACTGTGATACTGTGATACTGTGAGAAGAGAAGGCTTCGAGGAGACCTTACAGTGGCCTGCCAGTGTATGAAGGGAGCATACAGGGAGGCTGGGGAGGTACTGTTGATGAGGTCTTGTAACGACAGGATGAGGAGTAACGGGTTTAAACTGGAAGAGGGGAGATTTAAGCTGGGTATTAGGAAGAAGTTATTTACAGTGAGGGTGGTGAGACACTGGCACAGGTTGCCCAGGGAGGTGTTCAAGCCAGGTTGGATGAGGCCTTGAGCAACCTGTTCTAGTGGGAGGTGTCCCTGCCTATGGCAGGGGGTTGGAACTGGATGATCCTCGAGCTCCCTTCCAGCCTAAACCATTCTATGATTCTCAAGGAAAAAAAATACCCCCCCCTTTCACCCACTGATTTCTATGTTGCTGACATTTCATTTCTGAACGTAGTTCCACAACTGCTAAAACACCTTTAAAAGTTAACCACCTTTGGTAATGTTTTTTGCAACTCTTTTTTTTGGGGGGGGGTAGCAACATCAAATAGTGTCCTGATCCCAACTGAAATGGGTGGCACTGAAAAGCCTTTGTGAGTTGAATGGATAGACACTGTAAAATGCTGAAAAGCTTACAAATAAGATACTAATATTGGGCTGCTGACATTTGAATGTAGAAAACTAATCACTGTTGTATGGTGATTAAAGGGGCTGAGCAGGAAGACAGGGACAGATTTTGTTATGACAGGACAAGGGAGGGGTGATGGTCTGAAACTAAAAGGAGCTTCAGACTAGATAAGGAAGAACTACTTCACACTGAGGGTGGTGAGACCCTGGTGAATTGCCCAGAGAGGTGGTAGATGCCCCATCTCTGGGGCCACTCCAGGTCAGACTATTTGGGGCTTTGAGCAGCTGCCAATATTTCTCATCTTCCTTCCTCTTCCACTAGCTTTGGAATGCTGCTTACTGGAATTATTAACTGATTGCTTACTAACACCCAAACTGGCCTTTACTACCCTTTTCAAGTTTTTTTGGTGGGAAGAGAAGGGAGGTAAATGTCAGCTGCTTCTTTTTGCAAGAGCAACTGACCTGACATATTATGCCCAACTCGACCTGACTTTTGTGTCCAACTATACAAAGTGCCCAGAGAATTACAGATGACCCTGAATCCAGAGATCACTGCTGCCCCAAGTGATAAGAAAATCTCACCACTGTTCCTGCTTTGCAAACCCCTTGTGTGGGGTGCCTGATGATGTTTCTAGCTAATGGAGCATGGAGCTCAATAACCTGATTAACAGCTATAGCTTCTCAAGGGTAATTTGGTTAAGTTACATGTTAGGTGCGATTGGGAACTGAGTACCTACACAAATGAAGGAGTCAATGTTATGTTGGCTACCTGGAAGACCCAGAGGTCAATTTGCATCCACGCCCTCAAATCCTTCTGATAGTCAAATTTTGACAGTCTGAGCTGCAGTGAGCTTGCCACTTTTGCTTCCCCAAAGTGTACTGTGCAGAAATGTGAGGGGGAGACAGGCTTCTTCAAAATCAGATAGACTGGTAAAGCTTTCTTGAAAAGCTGTGCTCTGTCAGAGCCCAAGTGACAGGCTGTAAGGACTTATTTCCTCATCTCTGCTTCAGTGGTGTTTGTCTCGAGATTTTTTCACACCGTTGTCCCTGGAAGCCAGCTCCTTATTTAAGAAGATCACAACCTTGGTGATTATAGCAGCAGATAACCAGACAAGGCCAAAGGTCCCATGTTCAAGAGTGCTGTGATGCAAGCTGGGGCTCACTGTGACAGTTTTTATGTCTCTTTTGACATCTCTTCAGACAGAATGCAACAACTCACCATAAAAGGGTTCCTAGGTACTCCAACAGCTGCAACGTGTCCAAAAGAAGTTACTACAGGCTTTGCCTGGCCAAGCATAGCAAAACCAGCTCCTCAGAAAGATAAGTGAACTGGTCTTCAAAGAGTTCTGTGCTGCAGCACCCACACAAAAATAAGCAGAGGCTTGGACTGCACCATCGGAAGGATGGATCCTACTTACACGCTGCCAGGAATTAACCTTGGAGAAATATGTCTGTGTTTAGTTTTGACTGGAGCTGATCCACTCCTGGTTTCTACATACACACTTCTGTCAACTGCATTTCAGCATGTAAATGTAGGGGAGAAGTACTTCCTGATTTTCACCTGCCTGTGCTCTGTAAGGTAAGAGAATGCGTTACAATTGGTCGCAGACACTCCAAAAATGAAGACAAACAAACAATCCTTGCCTAAAAGCGCTTGAAGCCTGGGAACAGCCATAATTTGGGGATCAGACTGTGGTAACATTTCAGTTGTCACTGCACACAGCCCATTCAGGAAGCACATTGCTGGGAACCCCCCATTAATAGCATCATCAGGTTGGTCACCATTATTGGTGACCTAAAGGCAGATCACTCCATATTTCTGATTCAGACACAATTATCTGTGAAGCACAGACCTACCATTTGACTGCTGAGTGACTCTGCCTAGCATGTCAAGAGCAGTCAGCAATAGCTACACCATCTTAACTGCTTCACACATACAGAGAAGCAACCAGCATGAGCCTAGTGCCAAGCAGCTAACAGTGCACTCAGAATCTAGTCTAGCTTGTTTGGAACTATCCCAGGCATCACTTCATGACACTGCATGAAGCCATTTAAATGAACTTTGAAGTTAACAGGATAGGCTCCCAAGGAAAAAAAACAACAGCTTAATAACACATTAAGGTCTGCTACCCTCCTTAAACAGATCTTTACATTACAAAGAAAGCACTTTCAATGTGATTCCTGATAGAGACTAATCGATGCAGCTGTATGTTTTAAAGAGCTTTTATTTGTCTGCTTCCTTTCTTGGATAAACAGAAGATACACAGCAAATAGTTCTTACATTGGTGTGTTACTCAAACATGAAATCTGAGTCCAAATATAAAATTCAGTGGTCCTCTGAACACAAGAAGTTAACTTGTTACTCACATGAAAAGCCACACTCATCAGAATCCCTCTACACTGTAAGACTCCTGGAAGCAGAGGAATAAATACACA